>NC_084622.1:48898367-49223367 GCF_033978795.1 Nerophis ophidion
AAAGTCATACCTCGAGGTCGGATGGCTGCGGTGAACACAAAGTGTCTCAGAGAAAAGCCGAGGAGCCAAGCTCACAGTTGCCTTTTAAACAGCTGCTGCAGGACGACAAATAATCCAATGGTGTCTCTGGTAAGATATAGATCACAATTTCCCCATCCAAAAACATGCTGGTTGACGTACAGCAGGGGTGTCAAACTCAAATACAGAGTGGGCCAAAATTCTAAACTGAACAAAGCCGCGAGCCAAAGTTGAACAACTTAACCTTTTAATAAATGGTAAATGGTTGTACTTGTATAGCGCTTTTCTACCCCTTTTTAAGGAGCCCAAAGCGCTTTGCCAGTATTCACACACACATTCACACACTGATGGCTGGAGCTGCCATGCAAGGCGCTAACCAGGACCCATCAGGAGCAAGGGTGAAGTGTCTTGCCCAAGGACACAACGGACATGACTAGGATGGTAGAAGGTGGGGATTGAACCAGTAACCCTCAGATTGCTGGCACGTTTACTCTACCAACTTCGCCATTGGGACCCAAACAAGTTTTGCATTGAATATTGAATAAGCAAGGCTTAAATAACTTTATAGTGACATGCAAAATCGAGTTTTCTTGTTAGCGGGGGTGTATATTGTAGCGTCCCGGGATAGTTAGTGCTGCAAGGGGTTCTGGGTATTTGTTCTGTTGTGTTTATGTTATGTTACGGTGCGGATGTCCTCCCGACATGTGTTTGTCATTCTTGTTCGGTGTGGGTTCACAGTGTGGTGTAACAGTGTTAAAGTTGTTCATACGGCCACCCTCGGTGTGACTTGTATGGCTGTTGACCAAGTATGGCTTGCATTTACTTGTGTGTGTGAAAAGCCGTAGATATTACCTGACTGGGCCGGCACGCTGTTTGTATGGAGGAAAAGCGGACGTGACGAAAGGTTGTAGAGCAGGGGTGCCCACACTTTTTCTGCAGGCGAGCTACTTTTCAATTGACCAACTCGAGGGGATCTACCTCATTTATATATATCATTTATATTTATTTATTTATGAAAGAGACATTTTTGTAAACAAGTTAAATGTGTTTAATGATAATACAAGCATGTGTAACACATATAGATGTCTTTCTTTCACGAAGACAAGAATATAAGTTGCTGTATTACCTGATTCTGATGACTTGCATTGATTGGAATCAGACAGTAATGATGATAACGCCCACATTTTCAAATGGAGGAGAAAAAAAGTTGTCCTTTCTGTACAATACCACATGAAAGTGGTTGGTTTTTGGCATCGAATTCATCTAGCTTCCATACACTTTAAAAGAAAAACATTGGCGGCAAATTCCGTAGCTTGCTTGATTGACATTCACGGCACCCGAGGGTCTTGTGAGATGACGCTGGCTGCTGCCAGTTCATTATTATGAAAAAATGACAGAGAGGAAGGCGAGAAACACTTTTTATTTCAACAAACTTTCGCGCCGTCCCTTCCGTCAAAACTCTAAAGGCCGGCTGCACATTTCCTATCTTCACAATAAAAGCCCTGCTTCATGCTGCCTGCGCTACAAAATAAGGGTCTCGGAAAGCTGGCGTGCACATCACTTGTGCACGCCAGCTTTCTGAGGGATCGCTTGTGCACGCCAGTTTTCCGAGACTCTGTATTTAGTTAGCGCAGGCAGCATGAAGCAAGGCTTTTATTGTGAAGATAGGAAATGTGCAGTCGGCCTTTAGAGTTTTGACGGAAGGTACGGCGCGAGAGTCTGTTGAAATAAAAAGTGTTTCTCGCCTTCCTCTCGGTCATATTTTAATAATAATGATCCTGCAGCACGGTGTCAGAGGGGTTAGTGCGTCTGCCTCACAATACGAAGGTTCTGCAGTCCTGGGTTCAAATCCAGGCTCGGGATCTTTCTGTGTGGAGTTTACATGTCCTCCCCGTGAATGCGTGGGTTCCGTCCGGGTACTCCGGCTTCCTCCCACTTCCAAAGACATGCACCTGGGGATAGGTTGATTGGCAACACTAAAATTGGCCCTAGTGTGTGAATGTGAGTGTGAATGTTGTCTGTCTATCTGTGTTGGCCCTGCGATGAGGTGGCGACTTGTCCAGGGTGTACCCCGCCTTCCGCCCGATTGTAGCTGAGATAGGCGCCAGCACCCCCCGCGACCCCAAAAGGGAATAAGCGGTAGAAAATGGATGGATGGATGGATGGATGGATCTTGCAGCAGCCAGCGTCATCTCACAAGACCCTCCGGTACCGTGAATGTCATTTAAGTGACGTCTTGGTGAAGATTGATGATCACTAATTTTTAGGTCTATTTTTTTTAAAAGCCTGGTTGGAGATCGACTGACACTCCCCCCCCGCGGTCGACTGGTAGCTCGCGATCGACGTAATGGGCACCCCTGTTGTAGAGGATGCTAAAGCAGTACCTTTAAGGCACGCCCCCAATATTGTTGTCCGGGTGGAAATTCGGGGGGGGGGCACTGAAATTCGGGATTTTCCTGGAAAGATCGGGAGGGTTGGCAAGTATGAGAATTAGCATTGAATGCGGTGATACTGCGGCACCGCCACTGTATAATACCGGCGGGCCAGCTCTAATTTTAATTTATTATTGCCTCAAGGGCCAAATGAAATTACACGGCGGGCGAAATCGCCTCACTCTCGTCCCAAAATAAAGCAGCTTTGATTGGGGCGTGCATTAAGTCAGGAAGACATTCAGCGGCACGGCGCTGATCCCTTAACAGCAGAGATCCCATCAGGAGTCGTCTACCCGCAGCAAAATTCCAATCGATACTCCTGGAAATGTTGCTTGGCACCACAGGCTACAGCAGGGGTCGGGAACCTTTTTGGCTGAGAGAGCCATGAAAGCTAAATATTTTTAAATGTATTTCTGTGAGAGCCATATTATATTTTTTAACACTGAACACAACAAAATGCGTGCATTTCTAAGTGAGACCAACATTTTTAAAGTATAAAAAGTCTCTTATTCTTTTTAATAAGATTTTTCATCTGAGGTTAACCAATAGTAATTAAAATAATTCTTACCATTAATGCGACTTGATGAACAGGTATGGTAGAAAACGGTTGGATGGATTAAAATGCATGAAAATGTTTTATATTTTGAAGGTTATTTTTAACACTGTGATTATGTTAAAATAATTATGTACTGTATATTTTAACACATAACTTTTCTGCTTAGAGGCCTACTGAAAGCCACTACTAGCGACCACACAGTCTGATAGTTTATATATCAATGATGAAATATTAACATTGCAACACATGCCAATACGGTTGCTTTAGTTTACTAAATTGTAATTTTAAATTTCCCGGGAGTTTTTTCTTGAAAACGTCGCGTAATGATGACGTGTACGCTTGACGTCACGGGCTGTTAGGGAATATTAGAGCTGCACACACACACAGCTAAAAGTCGTCTGCTTTAACGGCATAATTACACCGTATTTTGGAGATCTGTGTTGCTGAATCCTTTGCAATTTGTTCAATTAATATTGGAGAAGTTAAAGTAGAAAGATGGAGTTGGGAAGCTTTAGCATTTAGCCGCACAAACACACGGTGATTCCTTGTTTAAAATTCCCCGGATGTGAAACTTTACTATGGATCACAGCGAACATGGATCCCGACCGAATGCCAACAAGCAGGTTTCGGTGAGAAAATTGTGGTAAAAAGTCGCTTCTTACCGGAGATCAGCTGAGCTTGTGCCGCTCATACAGCTGTCGTCGACTTCCCTGAGACACCAGGCTGTGGACACACACCTCCGACTATCAGGTACTGTTAAACTCACTAAAACACTAGCAACACAATAGAAAGATAAGGGATTTCCCAGAATTATCCTAGTAAATGTGTCTAAAAACATCGGAATCCGTTCCAATGCAATCACGTTTTATTTTTTTTAACTCGTTTTTTTTTTTTTTTCCTAGTCCGTCGCTATCAATATCCTCAAACACGAATCTTTCATCCTCGCTCAAATTAATGGGGAAGTTGTCGTTTTCTCGGTCCGAATAGCTGTTTTTGTTGGAGGCTACCATTAAAATCAATGTGAATATGTGAGGAGCCATCAACATGTGACGTCATCGTCTGCGACTACCGGTAGAGGCAGAGCTTTTCTCTTAGCACCGAAAGTTGCGAACTTTATCGCGGATGTTTTCTGCTAAATCCTTTCAGCAAAAATATGGCAATATCGCGAAATGATCAAGTATGACACATAGAATGGACCTGCTATCCCCGTTTGAATAAGAATATCTCATTTCCGTAGGGCCATTGCTATAATTATTGTCAATCGTGCTGAAGTGGTATTTTTCTTTGTCTGTGCAAAACTGGCAATCCAAAAGATTGCAAGCCAGTCTGGTATCAGTGTCTGTGTCCAGGAACGGTCTGCTGACTGCCAAGGCCGAAGACCGCCGTGACGCAGACAGAGCAGAGAGACAAGGCGATATCACCAGCGTCAACACATTTGCATTTTTGTACAACCATATATTGTGTCTAACTGGAGTTGTCGAGATTACCCCCTTCCGTCATTGACAGCTTCAGTGATGTAAACAGGGACCTCCCAAATAAATAGAGGAATTACACAGGCTGGACTTTTAGAACGTAGTTTGAATCTGTAACCAGAATACAGCCCAAAACACGTCTCCTCATTGAGCCATGATTCCTTGCTTCTTGTCTGTTTAATAGATGTCATCAGTGTTTGAACCTGACAGATTACCAGCGGATATAATGTAGAAATGTCAGCTAAGATTTATCTGAGAGCCAGATACAGTCATCAAAAAGAGCCGCATCTGGCTCGAGAGCAATAGGTTCCCTACCTATGGGTAAAGATGTGACTTTAAGGTTTTACTACTTACGTATAAAATACTACACGGTCTAGCTCCATCCTATCTTGCAGATTGTATTGTATCATATGTCCCGGCAAGAAATTTGCGTTCAAAAGACTCCGGCTTATTAGTGATTCCTAAAGCCCCAAAAAAGTCTGCGGGCTATAGAGCGTTTTCCGTTCGGGCTCCAGTACTCTGGAATGCCCTCCCGGTAACAGTTTGAGATGCTACCTCAGTAGAATCATTTAAGTCTCACCTTAAAGCTCATCTGTATACTCTAGACTTTAAATAGACCTCCTTTTTAGACCAGTTGATCTGCCGCTTCTTTTCTTTTTTCCTCCTATGTCCCCCCCTCCCTTGTGGAGGGGGTCCGGCCCGATGACCATGGATGAAGTACTGGCTGTCCAGAGTCGAGACCCAGGATGGACCGCTCGTCGGGACCCAGAATGGACCACTCGCCTGTGTATAGGTTGGGGACATCTCTACGCTGCTGCTCCGCCTCCGCTTGGGATGGTTTCCTGTGGACGGGACTCTCGCTGCTGTCTTGGATCCGCTTTGAACTGAACTCTCGCGACTGTGTTGGAGCCACTATGGATTGAACTTTCACAGAATCATGTTAGACCCGCTCAACATCCATTGCTTTCGGTCCCCTAAAGGGGGGGGGGTTGCCCACATCTGAGGTCCTCTCCAAGGTTTCTCATAGTCAGCATTGTCACTGGCGTCCAACTGGATGTGAATTCTCCCTGCCCACTGGGTGTGAGTTTTCCTTGCCCTTTTGTGGGTTCTTCCGAGGATGTCGTAGTCGTAATGGTTTGTACAGTCCTTTGAGACATTTGTGATTTGGGGCTATATAAATAAACATTGATTGATTGATTGATTGATGGCTATAGGATTTATATCTAAAACCGGCTTTGCTAAACCCGCTGCTTCTTGCACTTATTTTATTTCTCCCAAGATGAGTTTGGAGACTCTTTGCACTGCATGATCACAGGCAGAACTCTCTGACTTATTCATGCTGAGTGAAAATTTAATGGCCTTTTGAGTCGGTTTTTGGCCTAATGAGACAATCCAGTGGTCGTGGAGCATTACAGTACAGTACCCCCGTGAATAATCAGCCACAAAACGGTTGGTTTAATCGCAGCGCCAGTGTCAACGTCGCCGCTATCGGCTCAGCCAGCTCAGATCCTCTGCGGGGATGTTATCAGGTTTGCCACGCTTGTTCCGTCATTATATTCAAGGACGTTTCCACTGCTTTCAAAGTCTCGCATGGAAGCAATTAGCATACGCTACGAAGGGCTACTGACAACTGGAGTTATGAGCTCAGACTGAACGGCTGTTTGATAACCAAATTTATTTGTAGCATTGAAGCGTTCATCTCCTCCTTTCTGTTCGGCCAACGATAGCCGTCAATCATTACTGGTTTCCACCCCCTCTGGTAGGATGGATGGGGAGTTGTTTCTGAAGAAGGCCTTGATTGGCGTTTAGAATAATGTTGAAGTGGAGACAACTTTATTTTAATGAGAAAACCGTCACAGGCTTGTCAGTTCGTCTGTACCGAACAGTCCAAATACAGCTCTAGTTCTTTTTAACTAATATCCCTTTGCTGGCTATTGTTGTCAAGTCTAAAGTACAAACTCTAGGCATACTTGCCAACCTTGAGACCTCCGAATTCGGGCGAAGGGAGGGGGGACCTTATATTTTTTAAGCTGATTGAACGGAGGATGAACAACTGCTTCTAGAAGTGTGTACATACAAGAAGGTTGGAGCAGACGGAAGCCGATAGAATGAGGTGAAAGTCACTCGAAGCTGCAAATGTGGAACTTGGAGACAAGATATTTCGACATAAATGGATTGCTTACCCAAACTCAACAAAAAACATCCCCAGTCAGCCGGACCAGACCAACAACTGTCCATTGAGGGAGTCACTTTAATATTGATCATGATCCACGCAGCACGTCATGTGTGTCAGTGCAACTGAAGTACATACACTGTCCGGCAAGCTGTGTACAAACAAAACAGGAAATAATACTTTACAGGTACTGTAATATGATGGGGTGTATATATTTTCAAGTATTTTATATATATTTTCAAGTAGTTTATATATATATATATATATATATATATATATATATATATATATATATATATATATATATATATATATATATATATATATATATATATGACGAGTTCATACGCAAAAACCGATAAACGCCATTTTGATAAAGTTTAGCCCAGCCTCGGTAATATATAGTCCGCCACTTCTATTGTGGTATACCAAAATCAATTTGTTTGCAAATGCGGACAAATGTCGCTTTTAACGTCATTTAGTTCAGCGATTTATTGCAAAGGCCGATAAGCGCCATGGATCATCTACCACAAAAGCCGATATATCCGTTTGCCCAACCAGCGCTGCATTACGGGATCACGTGACAAACAAAATGGCGGCGCGCACGGAGTCACTCAGTGTTGTTATCCACGCATGAATAATTTGGAAGCTTCTCCTGTGAACACTGTTAAGCCAGCGAAAAAAACTGACGTGTTGAAGTTATTATTTGATGTTGGCGCCAGCACGCGTGTCCGTGAGTTTTACACCGCTGCGTTAAACGATGTTGTCGAGCATGGAGCTAATGTCGATAGCGATGATGAGTGAGCTGTTATCTGCACAGGAGTGTTTTTGATAGGCAAACCAGGTTGAGCATTTGTGCTTGTTTTATTAATAAAACATTGTCTTCATTGCAACACTGTTTTTTGTTTTTTCATTTTGTGCTGAAAAGCACGAGGTAAATATGTGAGGTCACAGTTCCAAAAAAGCATGTCCGGTTAGCAAGTACGAAAAAACAATGTTCGCAGGGACAGCTAGATTTATACGTACCAAGGGATCAAAACTGTTAAATAATGAAGTAAAGAAATGTGAACAGTTGTTACCTTGAAATGTGGCTTTCGATAAATTTCACGTTCTGTTTTTCTCTCTATCTTTATCTTGAATATTATGCGAAATAACGACCGCAAAGAAAACGATTTTGGAGATATCTGTTTTTGCGACATATCATCATTTGGATACATCTGCTTTTGACGTAAAACCACATCAAACACTCTTACTTGAAAGCCATTCATTACATCAGCATTTCTTAAAAGTTTAGGCTTTCATGACTTGCTTATGTTGATATTAAATAAACCATTGTACGCTTGTACATGTACCGGCAACACCAGCAGGCAGAAAATCGTTGATATACAGAATCGGTCAAAATGGATTTATCTGCTTTTGCATATGAACTCTTCATATATACAAACCCCGTTTCCATATGAATTGGGAAATAGTGTTAAATGTAAATATAAATGGAACACAATGATTTGCAAATCCTTTTCAACCCATATTCAGTTGAATGCACTACAAAGACAAGATATTTGATGTTCAAACTCATAAACCTTATTATTTTTTTTGCAAATAATAATTAATTTAGAATTACATCTCTAATAAAAGTAGAGATATCCAATAATGGCTTTTTTGCCGGTATCCGATATTCCGATGTTGTCCAACTCTTAATTACCGATTCCGATATCAACCGATACTGATATATACGGTCGTGGAATTAACACGTTATTATGCCTTATTTTGTTGTGATGCCCCGCTAGGTGCCTTAAACAATGTAACAAGGTTTTCCAAAATAAATCAACTCAAATTGTGGAAAAAAATGCCAACATGGCAATGCCATATTTATCATTGAAGCCGCAAATTGCATTATTTTTTCGAACATGCCTCAAAACAGCAGCTTGGAATTTGCAACATGCTCTCCTTGAGAGAGCATGAGGAGGTTGAGGGTGGGCGGGATTAGGGGGTGGGAGTAGCGGGGGGTATATATTGTAGCGTCCTGGAAGAGATAGTGCTGCAAGGGGTTCTGGATATTTGTTTTGTTGTGTTTATGTTGTGTTACGGTGCAGATGTTCTCCCGAAATGTGTTTGTTATTCTTGTTTGGTGTGGGTTCAAAGTCTGCGCATATTTGTAACAGTGTTAAAGTTGTTTATATGGCCACCCTCAGTGTGACCTGTATGGCTGTTGACCAAGTATGCCTTGCATTCACTTGTGTGTGTCAAAAGCCGTAGATATTATGTGATTGGGCCGGCATGCGAAGGCAGTGCCTTTAAAGTTTATTGGCGCTCTCTACCTCTCCCTACGTCTGTGTACCACTCCGTACAGCGGCCTTTTAAAAAGTCATAAATTTTACTTTTTGGAACCCATCCATCCATTTCCTACCGCTTATTCCCTATTGAGGTCGCGGGGGGTGCTGGCGCCTATCTCAGCTACAATCGGTCGGAAGGCGGGGTACACCCTGGACAAGTCGCCACCTCACCGCAGGGCCACTTTTTGAAACCCATACCGATAATTTCCGTTATCACATTTCAAATCATTTATCGGCCGATTAATATCTGCAGTCCGATCTTATCGGACATCTCTAAATAAAAGACCAGTTGTCTAGTACGTTCACTATTTTATTTAAGGACAAACTTGCATTAAGAAACATGTTTATTGTACCTTGAGATTTTTTTGTTAAAATAAAACCAATAATGCAATTTTTTTGTGATCTTCTTTATTTAGAAAAGTATCAAAATAATTTTGGTACCGGTACCAAAATTTTGGTATCGGGACACTTGTACACTAACGGATTGAAATACCACGCTGTTTAGCGCATGGTATTTCAATGTTAGTCAATAGTCACTACAGTAATTACAACTTGTGTTCACATCCACAGGAACCACATGGGTTAGCCTACTATATACAGTATTTACAATCTTACTAGTGTTCACGTCACAGCCACAGATGGTTCTTGTAGTTATTGACATTACTTACAGTTCTTAGATGTTTGAATTTCTACATTTTATTAGACAGTCTGAACTGAAGGACTTTAAAGAAGGGGTCATAGCAATATTGGCAATAAAAGCATTTTAAAAGATTTCCCTCCTTTGAGTCATCAACCCTTTATTTCTATTCCCCTTTTATCGTCCACTTTTGAGTTTTATGGTCGTGTTTTCACCGCCAAATGGCCAGTGACCGTGACCACGCCGGCGACCTCGTGCTGCTGTTGCCAAAGCTGCTTCCATAAAAGGTTTCAGCTTTTAGATTGCGACCTTGGCCGGCTGGGCATTGAAATGCGTTGGCCGCCTCCTGCCTAATGTCGTAATTACAGTGCCCGGCTCCGAGCAGCGCTCGTTACCAAGCCAACATAAAGCTGTCCATGAGAGACTAGCTGCACTCTGGCTGCAACATCTCTCAAGGCAACTTAAAACCTCCATATAGTATGTAAGAAGGAACCCATGTCAAGAGACCACGACATGCATAAAACAGGACCAGGCATGTGATTTTTTACTGTCCGTAGTTGGAATCCGTCTTTTCTTATCCCTGCAAAAATATAAAAACTACTTGTTCTTTGTGTTTTCCGACCGACAACGTGTGTTAAAATCTGGATCCGTCTCTTTGCCATACCTGCCAACGACGACGGTTTTCACGTAATGAGAACGATTTTTCATAATCCCGTTATGGTTAAACAGGGAGGTGACGGCAACTGACACCAGGAGGCTGTAATGTCCAAAGATTTATTATATATATATATATTGTGGAGAGGCGGAGCCGGCAGTCCGACAGCGAGGCAGGGCATGCCGGAGCCCGGCCCAAGATAGCAACGAGGAGACGTGGCCGGCAGTCCGACAGCGAGGTAGGGCACGTCGGAAGCCGGCCCAAGATGGCAGCGAGGAGGCGTGGCCGGCAGTTTGACGACAAGGCAGGGCACGCCGGAGCCCAGCCCAAGATGGGCATTAAGATGGCGGCGATGGCCATCTTGGGCCCTGCCTCGCTGTCGGACTGCCGGCCACGTTTCCTCGTTGCCATCTTGGGCCGGGCTCCGGCGTGCCCTTCCTCGCTGTCGGACTGCCGGCCACGCCTCTTCCCTGCCATCTTGCAGCAGGCTACGGTGTGACCTGCCTCGCTGTCGGACTGCCGGCCACACCTCTTCGCCGCCATCTTGGGCCGGGCTCTGGCATGCCCTGCCTTGCTGTCGGACTGCCGGCCACTTCTCTTCGCCGCAATCTTGGGCCGGGCTCCTTCGTGCCCTGCCTAGCTGTCGGACTGCCGACCATGCCTCCTCGCCGCCGTTTTGCAGCCACTTAAGAACTGGAGTGTGAACTAGATCCAAGAGTGTGTATAGCGTAAGGCTATGTGTAGTATTTAACTGGAGGGTTTTACCGTAAATCAGACCTGGACAAATTAAGGCCGGGGGGCCACATGCGATCCATTAAGACGTGCCCTGCCTCGCTGTCGGACTGCCGGCCACGTCTCCTAGTTGCCATCTTGGGCCGGGCTGCGGCGTGCCCTGCCTCGCTGTCGGACTGCCGGCCATGTCTCCTTGCCGCTGTTTTGCAGCGGCTAAGGAACTGGAGTGTGAACTAGATCCAAGAGTGTGTATGATGTAATGCTATGTGTAGTATTTAACTGGAGGGTTTTACTGTAAATCAGACCTGGACAAATTAAGGCCGGGGAGCCACATGCGATCCATTAAGACGTGCCCTGCCTCGCTGTCAGACTGCCAGCCACGCCTCCTTGCCGCCATCTTGGATCGGGCTCCGGCGTGCCCTGCCTCGCTGTCGGACTGCCGGCCACGCCTCTTCGCCGCCATCTTGCAGCTGGCTATGGTGTACCCTGCCTCGCTGTCGGACTGGCGGCCACGCCTCCTCGCCGCTATCTTGGGCCGGGCTCCGGCATGCCCTGCCTTGCTGTCGGACTGCCGGCCACTTCTCCTCGCCGCAATCTTGGGCCGGGCTCCGGCGTGCCCTGCCTCGCTGTCGGACTGCCGACCACGCCTCCTCGCCGCCGTCTTGCAGCGGTTTAAGAATTGGAGTGTGAACTAGATCCAAGAGTGTGTATGGCGTAATGCTATGTGTAGTATTTAACTGGAGGGTTTTACCGTAAATCAGACCTGGACAAATTAAGGCCGGGGGGCCACATGCGACCCATTAAGACGTGCCCTGCCTTGCTGTCGGACTGCCGGCCACGTCTCCTCGTTGCCATCTTGGGCCGGGCTCCGGCGTGCCCTGCCTCGCTGTCGGACTGCCAGCCACGCCTCTTCGCCGACATCTTGCAGCTGGCTACGGTGTGCCCTGCCTCGCTGTCGGACTGGCGGCCACGCCTCCTCGCCGCTATCTTGGGCCGGGCTCCGGCATGCCCTGCCTTGCTGTCGGACTGCCGGCCACGTCTCTTCGCCGCCGTCTTGAAGCGGCAAAGGAACTGGAGTGTGAACTAGATCCAAGAGTGTGTATGGTGTAAGGCTATGTGTAGTATTTAACTGGAGGGTTTTACCGTAAATCAGACTTGGACAAAGTAAGGCCTGGGGGCCACATGCGACCCGTTAAGACGTGCCCTGCCTCGCTGTCGGACTGCCGGCCACGTCTCCTCGTTGCCATCTTGGGCCGGGCTCCGCCGTGCCCTGCCTCGCTGTCGAACTGCCAGCCACGCCTCTTCGCCGACATCTTGCAGCTGGCTAAGGTGTACCCTGCCTCGCTGTCAGACTGCCAGCCACGCCTCCTTGCCACCATCAAGTGCCCTGCCTTGCTGTTGGACTGCCGGCCACATCTCCTCGCCGTCATTTTGGGCCAGGCTCCGGCGTGCCCTACCTTGCTGTCGGACTGCCGGCCACGCCTCCTCGCCGCCGTCTTGCAGCAGCTAAGGAACTGGAGTGTGAACTAGATCCTAGAGTGTGTATGGTGTAATGCTATGTGTAGTATTTAACTGGAGGGTTTTACCGTAAATCAGACCTGGACAAAGTAAGGCCTGGGGGCCACAGGCGAACCGTTACGCTTTTTAATCTGGCCCGCCGGACATTCTTAAATAATTTCTTAGATCGTTAAGAGGATGTTTTCAAATGACCGTAAGTTTTGGACTATACTAAGTATTTCAATGCTTGAAATTTGCGCTTTTGTGTGTTATTTTAGTGACTAGTGTTGTCCTAATACCAATATTATTTCTATACTTTTCGATACTTTTCTAAGTAAAGGGGACCAGAAAAAAAATATATATTTTAACAAAATGTGTGGCGGACCGGTACTTTTCAGAGGCGGTACGGTACCGAATAACTTTCATTAGTATCGCGGTACTATACTAATACCCGTACACCATACAACCCTGTGAGTTACTATGGTAATCTACGTCACAGCAGGTCAAACGAGGCACCAAACAGTGTGGGTGGGGAGCGTTTCCACAGACTGTTTCCAGAGCGGCCAGCCTGAAATGTGGGTGTCAGGGACAGACGTGAAAGGAGATTTTTACAAGAAACTTCTAAAGCTTAGTGATATATGTTTTACCCTTTGCGTTCATATTTTGCAATTTTTGTTGCATTTTTGTTGCATTTAGCTCGATTATAAAATATGTTAAATGAGAGGGGGGGTGACGTTCATATGTTCTCAATATTCAGGGTTTTATCATTCATAGAAAACATAAAAAATCCATTCTGTTTTTAATGCGGTCTGTCATAAAGTTTTTAGCAATCAATTAGACTTTATTGTGAGATTTTGTATTAGTTTTTGTAAAAATAGATATCCCGGCCCCCAGACACATTTTTTTTATCTAAATTTGGCCCCCCGAGTCAAAACATTTGCCCAGGCCTGCCGTAAGTGTTGGAGGTGCGTGTTTAGAGGAGCGGTGCTGTCCGACAGGCAGGGTTGTCCAGGGGCGAAAACGGGGTCAAGCGGCAGGAGTGAGTCGTCGTAGTCCAGAGGCAAGCGAGGAGTCGGGAACCAGGAAGCACGAGGGAGACAGGGGAAGATCCAGGAGCACAAGGCGCACAGCTTGACTCGGGGATGCACACAGGGAAAGTACAAAAGACTATAATCCGGCGCCTGATGGCAGGTTGAGCAGGCTTATGAAGGCAACTCCTTCATACAGGCAGGTGTGCTGATTGCAGCTGGTGCCTGCTGCAAGGCGGAGACGCGCATGGAACGTCCCTGGATGGGCGCGGCCGTCGGCGTGTCCCGAGGTGAGTTAAGCACAGCGCAAGGAAGAGGGCACATTCCAATACGCCTTAGCCGTGACAAATCCAGTGGTAAAAACTACGGTATTCCATTAAAGATGATTGACTTAAAAATGGAAGCTATGTAGCGAAGCAACTCCATGGGCAGGGGAAAACATATTGGGAAAATATCAATGAGGATTGGTTGATTTACATATAAGAACATCCATTATGGTTGGTTGTTTACTATGACTCACGATTGGTTAAGATTAGGGAAAAACATTACGGAACGGCCAATCAGAGGCAAGATAGGGCGGGGCATTGAACCAGAAGGCAGAGCGAGTCTCTTCCTAAGATCAGTATTTGTCAACCTTTTTTGAGCTAAGGCACATTTTTTTCATTGAAAAAATCCTGAGGCACACCTCAAGCAGAAACCATTAAAAGCGAAACTCAGTAGCCGATATTGACAATAAAAAGAGTTTCTTAAAATTGTTGGATATGAATTCAAACCATAACCAAGCTCTTGTCTCAAAGTAGGTGTACTGTCACGACCTGTCACATCACGCCGTGTCTTATTTTGAGTTTTTTTGGTGTTTTTCTGTCTGTAGTGTTTTAGTCCTCGTCTTGTGCTCCTATTTTGGTGTTTTTTCCTGTTTTGTCGGTATTTTCCTGTTGCAGTTTCATGTCTTCCTTGAGCCCTATTTTACACACCTGCTTTTTTTTTTTGCAATCCAGACTATTTAAGTTGTGCGGACACTGCCCTTTGCGAGGAAATTGTTGATTTTCATGTCATATGCGGATGTACTTTGTGGACGCCATCTGCTCCACACTCTGTAAGTTTTTGCTGTTGTCCAGCATTTTGTGTTTTGTTTACTTTGCAGCCAGTTCAGTTTTAGTTTTGTTTTTGCATAGCCATTCCTAGTCAATGCCTTTTCTTGGCGGCACTCGCCTTTTGTGTATTTTCGGTTTAAGCATAAGATACTTTATTACTTGCACGCTGCTTCCCTTATTGTGATCGAGACACAACAAGTTCCCGACATCTACAAAGCAATTCGCTACCTGCTTCCACCTACTGACATGGAAGAGTATAACATGGTTACTCTGCCCAGCTCTAGACAGTACAGACACTCAACAGCGGCACATTATTCACCAATTATAATCACTTGTGAGCAAAAAATAATTTTTAACCCAATTAGGTGAAATTGCATAATCTCCCAAGGCACAGTGGTTGAAAAACACTGCCTTAGATGTTTCTTTTAGCAATGTAGACGACGTCCAGGAAACCCAAAATGCGTAGACTTGGCCAAATTTGTACAAATGAATGCGTCTGGATAAAACATTCATTGAGTTGTTTCCCATGTAAGCCCAAATCAAAACAGCTCTCCACATGGAAGAGGTAGAATACACATTTAAGAACACACATGAGTGTGGCAGACATGTGATGACTTTTGCTACTGTATAGCCTGTCTAAATGCTACTTCTCATTTTCACTGGTGATTTACAAAAAGACAGTAGCTGCCATTTTGTTCATTATTTCTATATTTTGACATTGAATAGTGGAAGCATTTTGAATGTAATGTGTGAATGAAGCAAAGTAATGTGTAAATAATGTCAATAACTAGATGAACCATCGGTGGCTGTGAAGTGAACACTAGTAAGGTTGTAAATACTATATAGAGTAGGCTAACATGTGGTTCCTGTGGATGTGAACACAAGTTGTAATTACTGTAGTGACTAAATAACAGTGACTTAAACACACAAAAATATGTATAAATAATGTCAATGACTAAATGAACTATCTGTGGCTGTGAAGTGAACACTAGTAAGGTTGTAAATACTGTATAGAGTAGGCTAACCCATGTGGTTCCTGTGGATGTGAACCCAAGTTGTAATTACTGTAGTGACTAAATAACATAATGACTAAAACAGACAAAGCAATGCGTAAATAATGTCAATAAGTAGATGAACCATCTGTGGCTGTGAAGTGACCACTCGTAAGATTGTAAAAACTGTATAGAGTAGGCTATTACATGTGGTTCCTGTGGATGTGAACACACATAATTACTGTTGTGACTAATTAACATAGTGACTGAAACGGACAAAGTAATGTGTAAATAATGTCAATAACTAGATGAACCATATGTGGTTGTGAAGTGAAAACTAATAAGGTTGTAAATACTGTATAAAGTAGGCTAACCCACATGGTTCCTGTGGATGTGAACCCAAGTTATAATTACTGTAGTGCCTAAATAACAGTGGCTGAGACAGACATAAAAATGTATAGATGATGTCAATAACTTGATTAACCATCTGTGGCTGTGAAGTGAACACTAGTAAGATTGTAATTACTGTATAGAGTAGGCTAAACCATGTGGTTCCAGTGGATGTGAACACAAGTTTTAATTACTGTAGTGACTAATTAACATGGTGACTGAAACAGACAAAGCCATGTGTAAATAATGTAAATAACTACATGAACCATCTGTGGCTGTGAAGTCAACACTAGTAAGGTTGTAAAAACTGTATAGAGTAGGCTATTACATGTGGTTCCTGTGGATGTGAACACACATAATTACTGTTGTGACTAATTAACATAGTGACTGAAACAGACAAAGTAATGTGTAAATAATGTCAATAACTAGATGAACCATATGTGGTTGTGAAGTGAAAACTAATAAGGTTGTAAATACTGTATAAAGTAGGCTAACCCACATGGTTCCTGTGGATGTGAACCCAAGTTATAATTACTGTAGTGCCTAAATAACAGTGGCTGAAACAGACAGAAAAATGTATAGATGATGTCAATAACTACATGAACCATCTGTGGCTGTGAAGTGAACACTAGTAAGGTTGTAAATACTGTATAGAGTAGGCTAACGTGGTTCCTGTGGATGTGAACACAAATTGTAATTACTGTATTTACTAAATAACAGTGACTGAAACAGACAAAATAAATGTATATTTTATGTCAATAACTAGATCAGTGGTTCTTAACCTGGGTTCGATCAAACCCTAGGGGTTCGGTGAGTCGGCCTCAGGGGTTCGGAAGAGCCTCCGCCGCAGCGGTCAAGTCACACCAGTCTCATGAATTGATTAACGTGGACCCCGGTTTGATTAAACAAGTTGAAAAACTAATTCGGGTGTTACCATTTAATGGTCAATTGTACGGAACATGTACTGTACTGTCTAATCTACTAATAAAAGTTTCATTCAATCAATCAATCGTGTAAATAAAAACTTCCCCCTATCGGTGTATCTGTACTGTAAAGTTAAAATTTGAATGACAATAGAAAGGCAGTCTAAGTCTAAGTATTATAGATACCCCCAAACAATGTACTCTCTAATTTTCCATCTGATTGGCAAGTGTGTAATTTGTTGTGAGTTTATGAACTGTGTTGGTTTTGTTCTCTGCACAAGGTGAAATTCAAACAAGGTCCTGTAAGAACGTGGACTTTGGTGCAACTTGCTGCGTGGCTTTCCCAACATGCTGCGAGTGTTGTTACCGGAATGCAAATGAACTGGACCGGACATGGCTCGAAGGTAAATACATGATTTAATTATACTTAAAGAAAAAACAAACAAAAGGCGAGAACAAGGCGGAGAACAAACTTGGCTAAGAAAAGAAAAACTAGCACAAAGGCAGAACTATGAACATGAAAAAAAACACTCACGGTGACGAGAACTATGGCATGGAACAAACGAACACAAGAGATCCAACATGGGCAAAGCAAGAGATGAATGATGTCATTAAAGTAATGTCGCCAGGTCGACTACCTGGCAACTACAGGCTTAAATATAGTGACATGATTAACAACAGGTGCGTGAGTTCAAATAAATGAGGCAGGTGAAACTAATGGTTGTCACGGAAACTAAAACAAACCAGGGTGCGCAAAAACAGGAACTGATGGAGTCAAAAACAAAACAGAACATAACTAAACAGAATCCAGACCACAGAACATGACTGGTTCATTTTGTGCACTTGTAAAAAGAAAAACATATAAATTTGTCTTGAATTTGAATTTTTCTTAAATAAAACACTTTATTTTTTACTAAAGAAGGGTTCGAGGAATGTGCATGTGTAACTGGTGGGGTTTGGTACCTCCAACAAGGTTAAGAACCACTGAATTAGATGAACTATCTGTGGCTGTGAAGTGAACACTTGTAAGGTTGTAAATACTGTATAGAGTAGGCTAACCCATGTGGTTCCTGTGGATGTAAACACAAGTTATAATTACTGTAGTGACTAAATAACATAGTGACTGAAACACACAAAGTCATGTGTAAATAAGGTCAATAACTAGATGAACAATCTGTGGTTGTGAAGTGAACACTACTAAGGTTGTAAATAATGTATAGAGTAGGCTAACCCATGTGGTTCCTGTGGATGTGAACACAAGTTGTAATTACTGTGGTGACGAATGAACATAGTGACTGAAACAGACAAAGCCATGTGTAAATAATGTCAATAACTAGGCTGTGAAATAACCACTAGTACGGTTGTAAATACTGTATACTGTAGAGTAGGCTAACCCTTGTGGTTCCTGTGGATGTGAACATAGTTGTAATTACTGTAGTGACTAATGACCATAGTGAATGAAACAAACTCTCAAACAACTTTAAACACTAAAACATATTTTTTAAAAATGTTAATGCAATTCTTTTGCACATTTTTGCATAGTCAAGCTTCGGGGGTGTTGATCCCCTTGTCCCCCGCACCAGGGCACCGCCGTGGACCCCCGGCTTATTTTCAGTCGTTTTCATTAAGTTCAAATCACATGTCTGAGTAGTAATCATATCTTTGACGAGCAGGCGTCAAAGATATGGTAGTTATGGTTTACTCCCGTCTGACTATGTCGTGTACACGCCTCCTCTGTCGCAGAACGCAGCAGCGGCATGATATATCGAGGGAGGAAACGTGTCACCTCTCTGCCTCTAATAATGCCACGTATTCCCAGACGCCTGAGTAAATCACCGCCGAGCGAGCGCCTTCCGCCATCGGTGTGCGCGTTAATATGTAATGAGTCATTTCGTGAGATAACGACCGAATGCGTTGGAGTGCCAGAGACAGACGGAGATGTGTTTAGTGCGTGATGTATGTATGAGTGTGTGTGTGTGTGTGTGTGTGTGTGTGTGTGTGTGTGTGTGTGTGTGTGTGTGTGTGTGTGTGTGTGTGTGTGTGTGTGTGTGTGGGAGACAAGACACTTAGCAAGACCAAGCTGGATGAATTAATCTAATATTAGACGTTTACTTCAATTAGCAGCTCCGCGATTTTATGTAACAATAAATACCAAAGTTTGACTCCAGTAAATCTTACTGACTTCACATTTTTTCACACGGTTCCTTTAATGTGCTTGTGGAGAGACGGAGCCAACGAGCCGACAGCGGGGTAGGACAAACGGCGGTCCTACTCAAGATGGCGGCGGAGCAGAGAGGAGCGACGCTGCAGCAATCAGAGTCAGGTGCGTAAAGCACACACCTGATCTCAGTCCCTGCATCTTCTCCTGCGGTTTAAAAGGGGAGAAGGAGGAGCGATGGTGGCAGAAGACGGAGGAGAAACTGCAACAACGAAAGACGACGAGAGTGACCAGACGAAAGATGAGCCCGAGAGGAAGACGCAGCCACCGGCCACCGAAAGGCGAGCCGAGACGAGCAGCAAAGGAGGGCGCACTAGAAATTGCCGCGACCGACTGGGACACAACAAGGTTTATTGAAACAATAAACGAGTGTCAAACCTGCTATCATGCGTCTTGCAGCATCTGGGTTTGCTGACGCTTTTCTTCTGCCAGTTTGGTGTATTTTGCGACGAGCACCCAGATGACCCCGACTTAAACGAGTTGAAAAACTTATTTGGGTGTTACCATTTAGTGGTCAATTGTACGGAATATGTACTGAACTGTGCAATCTACCAATAAAAGTATCAATCAATCAATCAACTCGTCTTCCTCCGCCTGCGATGGTCCTCCTCCGTTGGGCACCACTGTGACATGTCTCCAGCCGTCATCGTGTGGGTTGCATGTACCATCAATACAAGACGCATCATAGCAGGTTTGACACTCGTTTATTGTTTCAATAAACCTTGTTGTGTCCCAGTCGGTCGCGCAAATTTCAAGCGCGCCCTCCTTTGCTGCTCGCCTTTCGGTGGTCGGTGACTGCGTCTTCCTCGCGGGCTCATCTCTCATCTGGTCGCTCTCGTCGTCTGTTGCAGTTTGTCCTCCGTCTTCTGCCACGATCGCTCCTCCTTCTCCCTTTTTAAACTGCAAGAGAAGATGCAGGGATTGAGAGCAGGTGTGTGGTTTACGCACCTGACTCTGATTGCTGCAGCGTCGCTCCAAGCGCGTCCCGCCTCTCTGCTCCGCCGCACACTCTGCCCCCTTGTCGCCATCTTGAGTAGGACCGCCGTTTGTCCTACCCCGCTCCGTCTCTCCACAGTGCTCTTCAGAAACCCCACCTTTAACTTCAGGGTAAGTGGAACAACTAGAAAATCAATCAGTACATTTGAGCAAGACTGGTTGAAAAACATGCAAAATGTCTTTGCAACGGTTCAAGAATGACCAATTGTGCAATGATTATACAAGTCAAAGGGCCTGTTCTACTTAGGCTCCCTGGAGCATTTATAAAAAGAGATTGAACATGGAAAAAGATGGGGGGAAAATATATTTTTTTGTGTTAGTATGGTTTTGGTTTGAGGACAAACATGACACAAACCTTCCCAATTGTTAGAAAGCCCTCTGTTTAATAAGTTTGTTTGTATGCTTCACTGAATTGATTGATACCATTGATACCATTCATTGATACCGTGAATTGATTAACGTGGACCCCGACTTAAACAAGTTGAAAATCTTATTCGGGTGTTATCATTTAGTGGTCAATTGTACAGAATATGTACTGAACTGTGCAATCTACTAATAAAAGTATCAATCAATCAATCAATGATGAGAGTACTTGGGGAACATCATTTTGTCCTACTCATTTTGGTGGTTCTTGAACTCACCACAGTGTGCACTACGACGCAACAGTTTGTTTACATGTAAAATCTTCCTCTCCTTCTTTGTCTTATTTTGTCCACCAAACATTTTATGCTGAGCTCGAATGCACAAAGGTGCGCTTTGCAAGCTAATCAATGCTAACATGCTATTTAGGCTAGCTGTATGTACATATTGCATCATTATGACTCATTTGTAGGTATATTTGAGCGCAATTAATATTTACTTTCTTCTTCTTTGTAAATTATTTAATTTTGCATGTCTCATCCATCCATCCATCCATCATCTTCCGCTTATCCGAGGTCGGGTCGCGGGGGCAGCAGCCTAAGCAGGGAAACCCAGACTTCCCTCTCCCCAGCCACGTCGTCTAGCTCTTCCCGGGGGATCCCGAGGCGTTCCCAGGCCAGCCGGGAGACATTGTCTTCCCAACGTGTCCTGCGTCTTCCCGTGGCCTCCTACCGGTTGGACGTGCCCTAAACACTTCCCTAGGGAGGAGTTCGGGTGGCATCCTGACCAGATGCCCGAACCACCTCATCTGGCTCCTCTCTATGTGAAGGAGCAGCGGCGTTACTTTGAGTTCCTCCCGGATGGCAGAACTTCTCACCCTATCTCTAAGGGAGAGCCCCACCACACGGCGGAGGAAACTCATTTCGGCCGCTTGTACCCGTGATCTTATCCTTTCGGCCATGACCCAAAGCTCATGACCATAGGTGAAGATGGGAATGCAGATCGACCGGTAAATTGAGAGCTTTGCCTTCCGGCTCAGCCCCCTCTTCACCACAACGGATTGGTACAACGTCCGCATTACTGAAGACGCAGCACCGATCCACCTGTCGATCTCACAATCCATTCTTCCCTCACTCGTGAACAAGACTCCTAGGTACTTGAACTCCTCCACTTGGGGCAGGGTCTCCTCCCCAACCCGGAGATGCCATTCCACCCTTTTCCGGGCGAGAACCATGGACTCGGACTTGGAGGTGCTGATTCTCATTCCGGTCGCTTCACACTCGGCTGCGAACCGATCCAGCGAGAGCTGAAGATTCCTGTCAGATGAAGCCATCAGGACCACATCATCTGCAAAAAGCAGAGACCTAATCCTGCGGCTACCAAACCGGAACCCCTCAACGCCTTGACTGCGCTTAGAAATTCTGTCCATAAAAGTTATGAACAGAATCGGTGACAAAGGACAGCCTTGGCGGAGTCCAACCCTCACTGGAAATGTGTTCGACTTACTGCCGGCAATGCGGACCAAGCTCTGGCACTGATCGTACAGGGAACGGACCGCCACAATAAGACAGTCCGATACCCCATACTATCTGAGCACTCACCACAGGACTTCCCGAGGGACAGGGTCGAATGCCTTCTCCAAGTCCACAAAGCACATGTAGACTGGTTGGGCAAACTCCCATGCACCCTCAAGAACCCTGGCGAGAGTATAGAGCTGGTCCATAGTTCCACGCCCAGGATGAAAACCACACTGTTCCTCCTGAATCCGAGGTTCGACTATCCGGCGTAGCCTCCTCTCCAGTACACCTGAATAAACCTTACCGGGAAGGCTGAGGAGTGTGATCCCACGATAGTTGGAACACACCCTCCGGTCCCCCTTCTTAAAGAGAGGAACCACCACCCCGGTCTGCCAATCCAGAGGTACCGCCCCCGATGTCCACGCGATGCTGCAAAGTCTTGTCAACCAAGACAGCCCCACAGCATCCAGAGCCTTAAGGAACTCCGGGCGGATCTCGTCCACCCCTGGGGCCTTGCCACCGAGGAGCTTTTTAACTACCTCAGCGACCTCAGCCGCAGAAATAGGAGAGTCCACCACAGATTCCCCAGGCACTGCTTCCTCATAGGAAGACGTGTTGGTGGGATTGAGGAGGTCTTCGAAGTATTCCTTCCACCTATCCACAACACCCGCAGTCGAGGTCAGCAGAACACCATCCGCACCATACACGGTGTTGATAGCACACTGCTTCCCCTTCCTGAGGCGGCGGACGGTGGTCTAGAATCGCTTCGAAGCCGTCCGGAAGTCATTTTCCATGGCTTCCCCGAACTCCTCCCATGTCCGAGTTTTTGCCTCCGTGACCGCTGAAGCTGCACACCGCTTGGCCTGTCGGTACCTGTCCACTGCTTCCGGAGTCCTATGAGCCAAAAGGACCGGATAGGACTCCTTCTTCAGCTTGACGGCATCCCTCACCGCTGGTGTCCACCAAGGGGTTTTAACATGACACATAATCTGTATGTAATATTGGCTGCATTTCTTATAGTTGTTTGTGTGCCATGTTGTTCCAGACCACAGCAAACATTACCTATTTTACCTAAAATTGTAATAAATGTATTAAAATTTAATAAATTAGGACACACAAATCTACACTAGAGATGTCTGATAATGGCTTTTTTTGCCGATATCCTATATTCCGATGTTGTCCAACTCTTAATTAGCGATTCCGAAATCCACTAATACCGATATATACAGTCGTAGAATTAACACATTTGTATGCCTAATTTTGTTGTGACAGACAAGGTTTTCCAAAATAAATCAATTTAAGTTACGGAAAAAAATGCCAACATGGCACTGCCATCTTTATTATTGAAGTCAAAAAGTGCATTATTTTTTTTAACATTCCTCAAAACAGCTGCTTGGAATTTGGGACATGCTCTCCCGAAAAGAGCATGAGGTAGTTGAGGTGGACGGGGTTAATGTGTCGAGGGGTAGCGGGGGGGGGGTTATATCTCTATAACCTAAAAACAACAGCGCTGGAAGGAATACAAACCCCGTTTCCATAAGAGTTGGGAAATTGTGTTAGATGTAAATATAAACTGATTACAATGATTTTTAAATCCTTTTCAACCCATATTCAGTTGAATATGCTACAAAGACAACATATTTGATGTTCAAACTGATAAACATTTTTATTTTTGCAAATAATAATTAACTTAGAATTTGATGCCAGCATCACGTGACAAAGAAGTTGGGAAAGGTGGCAATAAATACTGATAAAGTTGAGAAATGCTCATCAAACACTTATTTGGAACATTCCACATAATTGGGAATAGGTGGGTGCCATGATTGGGTATAAAAACTGCTTCCCGAAAAATGCTCAGTCTTTCACAAGAAAGGATGGGGCGAGGTACACCCCTTTGTCCACAACTGCATGAGCAAATAGTCAAACAGTTTAAGAACAACGTTTCTCAAAGTGCAATTGCAAGAAATTTAGGGATTTCAACATCTACGGTCCATAATATCATCAAAAGATTCAGAGAATCTGGAGAAATTCCTCCACATAAGCGGCATGGCCGGAAACCAACATTGAATGACCGTGACCTTCGATCCCTCAGACGGCACTGTATTAAAAACCGACATAATTCTCTAAAGGATATCACCACATGGGCTCAGGAACACTTCAGAAAACCACTGTTTCTAAATACAGTTCGTCGCTACATCTGTAAGTGCAAGTTAAAGCTCTACTATGCAAAGCGAAAGCCATTTAAAGCCATTGATCAACAACATCCAGAAACGCCGCCGGCTTCTCTGGGCCCGAGATCATCTAAGATGGACTGATGCAAAGTGGAAAAGTGTTCTGTGGTCTGGCGAGTCCACATTTCAAATTGTTTTTGGAAATATTCGACATTGTGTTATTCGCACCAAAGGGGAAGAGAACCATCCAGACTGTTATCGACGCAAAGTTCAAAAGCCAGCATCCGTGCCAAGCCACATTCAGCAAGTGTTACAACAGCGTGGCTTCGTAAAAAAAAGAGTGCGGGTAATTTCCTGGCCCGCCTGCAGTCCAGACCTGTCTCCCGTCGAAAATGTGTGGCGCATTATGAAGCGTAAAATACGACAGCGGAGACCCTGTACTGTTGAACGACTGAAGCTCTACATAAAACAAGAATGGGAAAGAATTCCACTTTCAAAGCAAAACAATTACTTTCCTCAGTTCCCAAACGTTTATTGAGTGCTGTTAAAAGAAAAGGTGATGTAACACAGTGGTGAACATGCCCTTTCCCAACTACTTTGGCACGTGTTGCAGCCATGAAATTCTAAGTTAATTATTATTTGAAATAAAAATACAGTTTATGAGTTTAAATATCAAATATCTTGTCATTGTAGTGTATTTAACTGAATATGGGTTGAAAAGGATTTATAAATCATTGTATTTCGTTTATATTTACATCTAACACAATTTCCCAACTCATATGGAAACAGGGTTTTTTCTGACATGAAGAGGATATGAATACTTTTAGATATTTAGGGCAAATAAATAAAAAAAGTATTTTATCTTTAATTATGATCATGATTTCTGGTTATGTTAGGCCAGCAGACAAGGCACACCACTGCGATAAAACAGTAATGGAACTGTCCGAAGTCCGAAACAATAAAGTCACTTGCATAGTCCCGACAACTTCCTTCTGACATTGTGGCTTTTACAACCGCTTTGTGTCTCATTAAAGACATTAGTTCTGTGATCATGAGATTAAGATCGGAGCTTTATTTGGAGGAGCCGACATGTGACCGCAAACAACAGGCGACATGTCACATACGTCAACATGATATTTATTCAGCCCTTAAATCCATTTGTCTGTGCATTATCCCGGCTTAGCGCATGAACGGCCCACAAGGATCACGGTTAACAACGGCAAATACCATGATGGCTTCTAATCCTGTTGAGAACCTCCCACCCTCCACCTCCACATTTCCCTCCCCCGCTTTAAAGCATCCATCCAACCTTTTTCTTTTTCTTTCTTTTTTTTGTCCTGTCCAGCTACTCAGACAAATCATATAATTGATGTACAAACCCCGTTTCCATATGAGTTGGGAAATCATGTTAGATGTAAATATAAACGGAATACAATGATTTGCAAATCCTTTTCAACCCATATTCAGTTGAATGCACTACAAAGACAAAATAGTTGATGTTCAAACTCATAAACTTAATTTTAGTTTGCAAATAATAATTAACTTAGAATTTCATGGCTGCAACACGTGCCAAAGTAGTTGGGAAAGGGCATGTTCACCACTATGTTACATCACCTTTTCTTTTAACAACACTCAATAAACGTTTGGGAACTGAAGAAACTAATTGTTGAAGCTTTGAAAGTGAAATTCTTTCCCATTCTTGTTTTATGTAGCGCTTCAGTCCTTTAACAGTCCGGGGTCTGCGCTGTCGTATTTTACGCTTCATAATGCGCCACACATTGTTGATTGGGAGACAGGTCTGGACTGTAGGCGGGCCAGGAAAGTACCCGCACTGTTTTTTTACGAAGCCACGCTGTTGTAGCACTTGTCTTGCTGAAATAAGCAGGGGCGTCCATGATAATGTTGCTTGGATGACAACATATGTTGCCCCAAAACCTGTATGGACCTTTCAGCATTAATGGTGCCTTCACAGATGTGTAAGTTACCCATGCCTTGGGCACTAATACACCCCCATACCATCACAGATGCTGGCTTTTGAACTTTGCGCCTTTAACAATCCGGATGGTTATTTTCCTCTTTGTTCTGGAGGACACCACGTCCTCTGTTTCCAATTATAATTTGAAATGTGGACTCGTCAGACCACCTTTCCACTTTGCATCAGTCCATCTTACGTGAGCTCGGGCCCAGCCAAGCCGGCGGCGTTTCAGGATATTGTTGATAAATGGGTTTGGCTTTGCATAGTAGAGTTTTAACCTGCACTTACAGACGTAGCGACCAACTATAGTTACTGACAGTGGTTTTATGAAGTGTTCCTGAGCCCATGTGGTGATATCCTTTACATACTGATGTCGGTTTTGGATGCAGTACTGCCTGAGGGTTCAAAAGTCCGTAATATCATCGCTTACGTGCAGTGATTTTTTTCAGATTCTCTGAACTTTTTGATGGTTTTACAGACCATAGATGGTAAAATCCCTAAATTCCTTGCAATAGCTTGTTGAGAAATGTTGTTCTAAAATTGTTCGACAATTTGCTTACCAATTGGTGACCCTCGCCCCATCCTTGTTTGTGAATTACTTAGCATTTCATGGAAGTTGCTTTTATACCCAATCATGGCATCCAACTGTTCCCAATTAGCCTGCACACCTGCAGGATGTTCCAAATAAATGTTTGATGAGCATTCCTCAACTTTATCAGTATTTATTGACACCTTTCCCAACTTATTTGTTACGTGTTGCTGGCATCAAATTCTAAAGTTAATGATTATGTGCAACAACAAAAAATGTTGATCAGTTTGAACATAAAATATGTTGTCTTTGTAGCATATTCAACTGAATATGGGTTGAAAATTATTTGCAAATCATTGTATTCCGTTTATATTTACATCTAACACAATTTCCCAACTCATATGGAAACGGGGTTTGTAGATGCCCATATCGACTGTACAAATTCACTTTACAAAAGAGAAGTGTGGGATAATTCTGTTGTTGCCTTATTTGTATTTAACTTTATTAAATGTATTTATATTATAATTTGGTGCAGTCGGGCCAGAGAGGGAGGGGACAGAAAATTGTGGGGACAAGAGGGAGATAAAACAGACAGACAACAACAGCAAACACAACAATAACAACAACAACAATAGAACAACATCAGCAAAAATGATGGTAAAAGTGATAACAAAGAAGCAGTTAGTGAAACAAATAATAATACAGAAATGACAATACACTACAATTATTAAACTACAAATGGAGCAATACAAATACCGATAAAAATAACAATAATTACCTCTTTTGTCAACAGTATAATTGTTTCAAATGCAACAATACATATATGTAATGATAACTTGAAATACAAAGCAGATTAATGGAGGGGAAGGAAGAGAAGCTAACTATATTAACCTTGTAGATTGTTATAGTAACATTGGGTTAAGCTTAGTCAGTGTGCCATGTGTTACCCAGTTTCCCTCAGGGCAACAATGTTGCCCTGAGGGAAACTTAATTTATCACAGCATTTGGGAAGCCTGTAGTCGATTTTTATTATGTAAATGTTATATTTTCATCAACATGTGATAGCAGGGACCCTGCCATTCAAAACTAGGCTGCTACATTACTAATGATTAATGTAACTATAGCTGAAAAAATAGTACAATAGCAATAGGAGAGACTATGTCCCTGAACACCATGGAGTTCATGTAGGCTTTGTGATGTCATTATTATGCCACATGCTGACATGTACAACTCCATCCATCCGTCCATCTTCTACCGCTTATTCCCTTTGGGGTTGCGGCGGGCACTGGTGCCTATCTCAGCTACAATCGGGTAGAAAGCGGGGTACACCCCGGACAAGTCGCCACCTCATCGCAGGGCCAACACAGATAGACAGACAACAGTCACACTCACATTCACACTCTAGGGCCAATTTAGTTTTGCCAATCAACTTAGCTGAAAAAATAGTACAATAGCAATAGGAGAGACTATGTCCCTGAACACCATGGAGTTCATGTAGGCTTTGTGATGTCATTATTATGCCACATGCTGACATGTACAACTCCATCCATCCGTCCATCTTCTACCGCTTATTCCCTTTGGGGTTGTGGCGGGCGCTGGTGCCTATCTCAGCTACAATCGGGTAGAAAGCGGGGTACACCCCGGACAAGTCGCCACCTCATCGCAGGGCCAACACAGATAGACAGACAACATTCACACTCACATTCACACTCTAGGGCCAATTTAGTTTTGCCAATCAACTTATCCCCGAGCAGCTTGTTAAGACTTTATACTAGGCGGCGGCCCTTTGTTGTTAAGGCGGCCGCCTTAGCAACAAAGTGCTGTAGGAAACCCTGGTATGTGCATATGTATGTTTGTACAGTGAATGTATATGTACAGTATGTATATATGTATATATATATATATATATATATATATATATATATATATATATATATATATATATATATGTGTATTTGTATGTACAATATGTTTGACATCCAATCATTTTCTATACCTCTCATCCTGTCCAGGGTCATGCCAGGGGTTAGTCACATGCTCGTTTTTAGAGTGACAAGGAATCGATCCTATTCCAGCTGTGTGAAGGACGATGTAATCTCTGGCCAGGCTCATTTTGATCTCCAAGCGCTTGACTGTTTTTGCAGCTCCTCGATCCCAAAACAGCTGCCACCTTCCTTCCCGGCACAATCACACACTGTAGCCCAGCACCCCCTCCCTCTGAATTAGTCGTGATTAATGTGTGTGCCGTCTTAATTAAATAACACCGTCTAATTAGGGCCTGATTTTCGGCTGGTAATGACGTCGTAAAACGGGAGGAAAGGGAACGGGGCTGCCTAACGGAACGTTTGTAAGCCCATCACACTCCCCGGAGACGGTCACACTGGCCTGGTTTCACACACAAACGCAGTCCCTGCGCGGCCCAAACCAGCCGCCTCCTAATTTGACAGTCGCATTAAAATGCAAATAGCCTTTGCGTGGATTACAGCTCTGAGGGAGCCATCACGGGCATGCTTGTGCCTGGTGATATGACATGAGGCAGGTAACAGGTTGATTGCTTTTGACCCATAGGTGGCTGTTAATAATGTCGGGTAACACGTTGTTGACGCGCCGTACACAGCCTGGAGAACTGTCGGTCGGAGTAATCCATCTTATTTGACAAATCAGGAGTAAATACATAAAACGTCTTATTGTTGCTTTGCTACTCTCCTGAAAGGTGTCGTTTTAGCGCTCTTACTCTCGGATGGATCATAACCTGACAAGACAAAGTGGTTTGTCTCACAAACTCTTGAGAATGAACCGTCTGTTTGGAAAATGGCAAGGACTTCGGTCATCCATCCATCAATCTTCTTCCGCTTATCCAAGGTCGGGTCGCGGGGGCAGCGGCCTATGCAGGGAAGCCCAGCTTTCCCTCTCCCCAGCCACTTCGTCCAGCTCTTCCCGAGGAATCCCGAGGCGTTCCCAGGCCAGCCGGGAAACATAACCTTCCCAACGTGTCCTGGGTCTTCCCCGTGTCCTCCTACCGGTCGGAGGTGCCCGAAACACCTCCCTAGGAAGGCGTTCGGGTGGCATCATGACCAGATGCCCGAACCACCTCATCGGGCTCCTTTGATGTGGAGGAAGAGTGGCTTTACTTTGATCTCCTCCCGGATGACAGAGCTTCTCACCCTATCTCGAAGGGAGAGACCCGCCACCCGACGGCGGAAACTCATTTCGGCCGCTTATACCCGTGATCTTGTCCTTTCGGTCATAACCCAAAGCTCATGACCATAGGTGAGGATGAAAACGTAGATCGACCGGTAAATTGAGAACTTTGCCTTCCGGCTCAGCTCCTTCTTCACCACAACGGATCGATACAGAGTCCCCATTACTGAAGACGCAGCACCGATCCACTTGTCGATCTCTCCACTCTTCCCTCACTCTTGAACAAGACTCCTAGGTACTTCAACTCCTCCACTTGGGGCAGGATCTCCTCCCCAACCCGGAGATGGCACTCCACCCTTTTCCGGGCGAGAACCATGGACTCGGGACTTGGAGATGCTGATTCTCATCCCAGTCGCTTCACACTCGGCTACCAACCGATCCAGTGAGAGCTGAAGATCCTGGCCAGATGAAGCCATCAGGACCACATCATCTGCAAAAAGCAGAGACCTAATCCTGCAGCCACCAAACCAGATCACCTCAACGCCTTGACTGCGCCTAGAAATTCTGTCCATAAAAGTTATTAACAGAATCGGTGACAAAGGGCAGCCTTGACTTCGGTCATTTAGGAAAAAAATGAAAAAATTACTTTTGTATCTTTCAGTCCAGTTCTGATAAAACCGCTCTGACGGCAACACCCATCTTCAACTTTTAGCAGTGTTATTACTTGGTTACATGGCATCTTCTCACCCTTAGTTCACCATGGTAAGTAGCTCCAAATTTGACTTTGAAGATGCCACAGATGTTGCCTTTGTGCCATCATATCTTAGATTTTGACAGCCAGGAAAGATCGAGATGGATACTTACTAAAATTGGGAAGAAGATTTTTGTTCCTCGTCAGGATTTATATCACTGGCGGGTCGTACGTTTCCCACCTAGGCCTTCAGTGGTATCCGAATTCATCAATCAATCATCAGTCAACCAATGTTTATTTATATAGCCCTAAATCGCTACTGTCTCAAAGGGCTGCACAAGCCACAACGACATCCGTGGTTGGGCACCCACATAAGGGCAAGGAAAAACTCACAACCCAGTGGTAAGTCGATGAGAATGACTATGAAAAACCTTGGAAATGACCCCTAGAGGGTAGGGTTATTCAATGACTTCCTCTCAAAATACCATCACTTATGTCACCACATGACCATTCCTGGAGAAATATGATACAGAAACACATTTACGCACTACTGGGCACATAACCCAAATCAACAGTGTACAAAACGGGTTCTTGGCTGGCGCATTTAAAAATAATTTAAAACGCATCAGCAGTAAAACATCCTATGTGGTACTGTCCAAATCCATCCATCCATCCATTTTCTACGGCTTATCCCTTTCGGGGTCGCGAAGGTCGCCGGAGCCTGCTGCATTCAGGCAGAAGGCGGAGTACACCCTGGACAAGTCGCCACATCATCCCAGGGCCAAACTGTCAAAATAAAAATTGCAAAAAACATATCACAGTGAAAAAATGAGATATTTGAACTCACTATTCGACGCCGCATAAGCCAGTGGTACCCCTTGTCGTCGGCTGATTTGAGTGGAAATGGCGAGCATTACCCCATTTCATCCCCAGAACAGCGGGGCTAGCTTCCGGGGTTGGCCGACATTGTCTCTTAAGATGTAGTTTCTCTTTAAATATCCTTTTTGAAAATGTCTTTGCAAATACATATCTGCCACCTAATCAACGTTTTGTTCTCCTTCTCTGCTATCCCGGTCTGGCTACGGCGCAACACTTCCCGCTTCCTGCTAAATTGAAACTTGTGATTGGATACTCACTTTGAAATGACAAGTGACTATCCAATCACAGTCTCGTTAACATCATGCTACCCAGATAGGCTACTGTCAACAACTTGTGATCTGATTAGCTATCGCAACTGTCTCTCAACTCTTCACCCGTTAACGGTCCCGATGAGTATCTAATCAGAAGACGCGTAAATGTCACATTCAACGTGAGGTCAGCTTGAAGGCATTACTGACAACAACTCGTGATCTGATTGAATATCACAAATGTCTATCAACTGTATGTCCCGGATCGCTTACAGTGCACGGACATTGTTGATTCTGATGGCCTCCGGCAGATTTGGTACGACATGGTAACACAAACTACCGGAATTCTGATTGGATACAAACTAAAACTGAAAACAACAGCACTGTAATTTTAGATATTTTGGGAAAGTAAATAAAAAAATTATTCTATCTTTAATTATGATCATGACTTCTGGTTAAATTAGGCCAGCAGAGAAGGCCTTGCTGGCATACCAATGATTTATGTGTATATATATATATATATATATATATATATATGTACATGTATCTATATGTATATATATATATGTACATGTATCTATATGTATATACATGTGTATATATATGTAGATGTATATATATGTATATGTATCTATATGTATATACATGTGTATGTATATATATGTGTATATATATATATATATATATATATGTGTGTGTGTATATATATATATATATATATATATATATATATTAGGGCTTTGAATCTTTGGGTGTCCCACGATTCAATTCAATATCGATACATGGGGTCGCGATTCGATAATATATATTGATTTTTTCGATTCGATTCAACGCGATTCTCGATTCAAAAACGATATTTTTCCGATTCAAAACGATTCTGTATTCATTGAATACATAGGGTTTCAGCAGGATCTACCCCAGTCTGCTGACATGCTAGCAGAGTAGTAGATTTTTAAAAAAAAAACTTTTATTATTGTAAAGGACAATGTTTTATCAACTGACTGCAATAATGTAAATTTGTTCTAACTATTAAACGGCATAACGGAATTGCACAACATATTCGAATAGATTTCTTCCCACATTCCTAATATATATATATATATATATATATATATATATATATATATATATATTTACATACTAACACTGAATTAGAGGATGAAGTTGACACAAATATTCCACATTTGCAGGGTGTGTGTGTGTAAGGGAATGTCACAATCATGTTATTTTATTTTGTAGTTGTATTTGTAGCAGCACGGTGCCTCACAATACGAAGGTCCTGGGTTCAATCCCGGGCTGCGTGGAGTTTGCATGTACTCCCCGTGACTGCGTGGGTTCCCTCCGGGTACTCCGGCTTCCTCCCACTTCCAAAGACATGCACCTGGGGATAGGTTGATTGGCAACACTAAATTTGCCCTAGCGTGTGAATGTGAGTGTGAATGTTGTCTGTCTATCTGTGTTGGCCCTGTGATGAGGTGGCGACTTGTCCAGGGTGTACGCCGCCTTCCGCCCGAATGAAGCTGAGATAGGCTCCAGCACCCCCCGCGACCCTAAAGGGAATAAGCGGTAGAAATGGATGGATGGGTGGATGTTTACTTGTGTTGTGGGATCCACAATTGCTGGATTCTTTGTGGTAGGCAGAAGTGGATCACTGCTGTTCAGCTTTGATGCGCAATTTTATATGCGAACATTGTGAGAAATAAACTTTTATTTATCTTTTTTACAATCTTCCAGTCACTTCCCCCTTGCCTCGCTGCAGCCTATGTCTCCTCAGAGGTCGCAAATTGGTCCACTCAGTTTTATGTCTTGTGACTAAGAACGTGCCAGGAGACGAGATATTTGGAGGACAGAACATTGAAGCACTTTTTTTGTTGTTATAGATATCCGCAGTAGATCCTTATGTTTTGTTTTTAATACTAATTAGTACCATATTTTCCGGACTATAAGCCGCACCTGTATATAAGGCGCACCCGCAAAAACAAACAAACCCAAAAAAAAAAAACGCTTTACTTATATCAGCCGCACCGGGCTATAAGCCGCACACGTATATAAGACGCACCCGCAAAAAAAAAAAAAAAAAAAAAAAACGCCGTTCTTACATTAGCCATACCGGACTATAAGACGCACCCGCCCAAAAAACACACAAAAAAACACTTTCCTTAAATTAACCGCACCGGGCTATAAGCCGCACCCGTATATAAGACGCACCCGCAAAAAACAAACAAACAAACAAAAAAATACTTTACTTGTATTAGCCGCACCGGACTATAAGTCGCACCCGCATATAAGAAGCACCCGCAAAAAAAACCCAAAAAAACCAAACACGCTGTCTTTATATTAGCCGTACCGGACTATAAGATCAATCAATCAATCAATGTTTACTTATATAGCCCTAAATCACTAGTGTCTCAAAGGGCTGCACAAACCACCACGACATCCTCGGTAGGCCCACATAAGGGCAAGGAAAACTCACACCCAGTGGGACATCGGTGACAATAATGACCCAGTGGGACGTCGGTGACAATAATGACTATGAGAACCTTAGAGAGGAGGAAAGCAATGGATGTCGAGCGGGTCTAACATGATACTGTGAAAGTTCAATCCACAATGGATCCAACACAGTCGCAAGAGTCCAGTCCAAAGCGGATCCAACACAGCAGCGAGAGTTCCGTTCACAGCGGAGCCAGCAGGAAACCATCCCAAGCGGAGGCGGATCAGCAGCGCAGAGATGTCCCCAGCCGATACACAGGCAAGCAGTACATGGCCACCGGATCGGACCGGACCCCCTCCACAGGGTAGAGTGGGACATAGAAGAAAAAGAAAAGAAACAGCAGATCAACTGGTCTAAAAAGGGAGCCTATTTAAAGGCTAGAGTATACAAATGAGTTTTAAGGTGAGACTTAAATGCTTCTACTGAGGTGGCATCTCAAACTGTTACCGGGAGGGCATTCCAGAGTACTGGAGCCCGAACAGAAAACGCTCTATAGCCCGCAGACTTTTTTTGGGCTTTGGGAATCACTAACAAGCCGGAGTCCTTTGAACGCAGATTTCTTGCCGGGACATATGGTACAATACAATCGGCAAGATAGGATGGAGCTAGACCGTGTAGTATTTTATACGTAAGTAGTAAAACCTTAAAGTCACATCTTAAGTGCACAGGAAGCCAGTGCAGGTGAGCCAGTACAGGCGTAATGTGATCAAACTTTCTTGTTCTTGTCAAAAGTCTAGCAGCCGCATTTTGTACCAACTGTAATCTTTTAATGCTAGACATGGGGAGACCCGAAAATAATACGTTACAGTAGTCGAGGCGAGACGTAACAAACGCATGGATAATGATCTCAGCGTCTTTAGTGGACAGAATGGAGCGAATTTTAGCGATATTACGGAGATGAAAGAAGGCCGTTTTAGTAACGCTTTTAATGTGTGCCTCAAAGGAGAGAGTTGGGTCGAAGATAATACCCAGATTCTTTACCGTGTCGCCTTGTTTAATTGTTTGGTTGTCAAATGTTAGAGTTGTATTATTAAATAGAGTTCGGTGTCTAGCAGGACCGATAATCAGCATTTCTGTTTTTTTGGCGTTGAGTTGCAAAAAGTTAGCGGACATCCATTGTTTAATTTCATTAAGACACGCCTCCAGCTGACTACAATCCGGCGTGTTGGTCAGCTTTAGGGGCATGTAGAGTTGGGTGTCATCAGCATAACAGTGAAAGCTAACACCGTATTTGCGTATGATGTCACCTAGCGGCAGCATGTAGATGCTGAAGAGTGCAGGGCCAAGGACCGAACCCTGGGGAACTCCACACGTTACCTTAACGTAGTCCGAGGTCACATTGTTATGGGAGACACACTGCATCCTATCAGTAAGATAAGAGTTAAACCAAGACAGGGCTAAGTCTGACATACCAATTCGTGTTTTGATACGTTCTAATAAAATATTATGATCGACGGTATCGAAAGCAGCGCTAAGATCGAGGAGCAGCAACATAGATGACGCATCAGAATCCATCGTTAGCAATAGATCATTAGTCATTTTTGCGAGGGCTGTCTCCGTCGAGTGATTTGCCCTGAAACCGGATTGAAAGGTTTCACATAGATTGTTAGACGCTAAGTGTTCATTTAACTGCTCCGCAACAATTTTTTCAAGGATTTTTGAAATAAAGGGAAGGTGAGACACCGGTCGGTAGTTTACCATGAGGTCAGGATCGAGCTTAGGTCTTTTAAGAAGAGGATGAATAACTGCTTTTTTTAATGCTAGGGGAACAGTGCCCGAGGAGAGTGATAAGTTTATAATATTTAGCACTGATGGACCTAATAATCCAAAGAGCTCCTTGATCAGTTTCCCAGGAAGAGGGTCAAGTAAGCATGTTGTCTGTTTTATTCCATTTACACGTTGTAACAATTCCTCTAATGTTATTTCCTCAAAACGAGGGAAACTATTTTGGAGGGCAGTATCCGCCGTATATACCATCGTATCAGTGTTAATAGAACCCCGTTGTAGCTGGGACGCATTGTCTTTAATCTCCTTTCTAATGACTTCAATTTTCTTACTAAAGAATTGCATAAAGTCATCAGCTGAGTGGGTTGAGCTACTGGAAGGGGTCCCTTGTTGGGTTAGCGATGCTACCGTACTAAACAAAAATTTAGGATTGTTTTTATTACGGTGGATGAGATTTGAGTAATATTTAGCTTTAGCTAAGGTAAGCATGCGTTTATAAGTTATTAAACCATCACTCCATGCTTGATGGTGCACCTCAAGTTTAGTCGTGCGCCATTTGCGTTCCAGCTTTCTACATAATAATTTCTGAGCTCTAGTTTCTTCTGTAAACCACGGGGTGCGCTTTTTTGGAGCCTTTTTTAACTTTAGCGGTGCTATGTTATCAATGGTTTCGCGCAGGGTGTCGTTAAAGTTGTTAGTGAGGTTATCAATAGAGCCCACATACTTTGGGAATGGTGCCATTACCGAGGGCAGTAGGTCAGCAAGAGTTGTCGTTGTGGCCGTATTAATGTTGCGGCTGCTATAGCAGTTATTATTATCATTAGTTTGACGAACATGCGTCTCAACCTCGAATTTTATAAGGTAATGATCGGACAATACTTTCGTATACGGGAGTATCGTAACTTTGGAGACGGTGATACCCCTGACAAGCACTAGGTCTATCGTATTACCGTTGCGATGCGTGGGTTCATTTATTATTTGTGTGAGACCACAGCTATCAATTACAGTCTGGAGCGCTACGCACGGTGGGTCCGATGGGGTATTCATATGGATATTAAAGTCCCCCATTATGATTATATTATCGGCGTGTGTCACTAGATCAGCAACGAACTCTGAGAATTCATTGATAAAGTCCGAATAGGGCCCTGGGGGGCGGTAGATAACAGCCAGGTGTAGAGGCAGCGGTGTGACAGACTTCATAGTAAGCACCTCAAACGATTTATATTTATTATTTATGTTAGGACTAAGGTTAAAGTTTTCGTTGTATATTAGTGCGACCCCCCCACCCCTTTTAAGCGGACGGGCAATATGCGCATGTGTAAAGTTAGGAGGACATGCCTCATTTAGCGCAAAAAAGTCGTTTGGTTTAAGCCAGGTTTCGCTGAGACCGATGACGTTAAGATTGTTGTCTCTGATAATATCATTAACTAATAACGTTTTGGGAGACAATGATCTTATGTTTAAAAAACCTATATTATAGGTAGTGGGCTGTTTTAGGGAGTGTTTGATCAAATTATCCGTAGTAGCAATATTAATAATGTTGTGTTTACTATGCCCAGTGCATTTAGTATAGTTACGACCATATCTAGGAATTGATACGACAGGAATTTTCCGATTGTTTGTTTGTTGCTTTGATAAACTGCACGCATCATGGTTAGCCACCTCAGTAACGGGGATTTTCCGATTGTTTGTTTGTTGCTTTGATAAACTGCACGCATCATAGTTAGCCACCTCAGTAAAACACATGTCCAACTCTGAAACACTCAAAGCAGAAAAAACGTGTTCTAATTTAACTGACTCCTTACCCAGACCAGTAGTCTCGCATTTTCCATTTAAATCTGGCTGCAGGATGGAGGGAAGTGGTGTTCTGTGGGGATTAGCCTTCTGCTTTGTTTTTAGCCCCGCTCGACATCCGCGTTTCCGATCACACCGCTGGCGTCTGCTCCGTAGACGGCCCCCGCTGCTACTAGACTCCCCTGCTTCACAGGCCGCTGGATGTAGCCGCCGACGTATTCCCATGCTAGTTAGCATGTTTAGCACGCACGCGTCTATCAGTCCAAAACGGCCCGATATGTCCACATCCAGAAGTGTCTGGCGGTCGTACGTGATCACGGAGTGACCACAATGTGAGCCAGCCATAAAGTCTGTGGATGCACCGTTATATAAGACACACCCGCAAAAACCCCACCAAAAAACAAAAAACGCTGTCCACATATCAGCCGCACCAGGCTATAAGCCGCCCCCACATATAAGACGCACCCACAAAAAAAAAAAAAAAAAAAAAAGATTTACTTATATTAGCCGTACAGGACTATAAGCCGCACCCGCGAAAAAACAAATAAAAGAAAAAAACCAAAACCGCTTTTCTTATATTAGACGTACCGGGCTATAAGCCGCACCCGTATATAAGACGCACCTGCAAAAAACGCTCTCCTTATATTAGCCGTACCGGACAATAAGCCCCACCCGTTCATAAGATGCACCTGCAAAAAACAAACAAACAAACAAACAAAAAAAACGCTTTCCTTATATTAGCCGTACCGGACTATGAGCTGCACCTGTATATAAGACACACCTGCAAAAAATAAATTAAAAAAATAGTTTTCCTTATATGAGCCGTACTGGACTATGAGCCGCACCCGTATATAAGACGCACCCGCAAAAAACAAATAAACAAAAAAAAAAAAACACGCTTTCCTTATATTAGATGTACCGGACTATAATCCATACCCGTATATAAGACGCACCTGCAAAAAACGCTTTCCTTATATTAGTTGCACCGGACAATAAGCCGCACCTGTATATAAGACGCACCTGCAAAAAACAAACAAACAAAAGGAACACGCTTTCCCTATATTAGCCGCACCGGACTATAAGCCGCACCCGTATATAAGACGCACCCACAAAAAACAAAAAACGCTTTCCTTATATTAGTCGTACCGGACAATAAGCCGCACACCCGTATATAAGACACACCTGCAAAAAAAAAAAGAAGAAAAAAAATGCTTTCCTTATATGAGCCGCACCCGTATATAAGACGCACCCGCAAAAAACAAATAAACAAAAAAAAAAAAACACGCTTACCTTACATTAGACGTACCGGACCATAAGCCGCACCCGTATATAAGACGCACCCACCGAATAAAAATAAAATAAATGTTTCCACATATTAGCTGAACGTCCTTTTTGGGCGAAGTTGGGAGAGTGGCCCGTGCCAGCAATCTGAGGGTTACTGGTTCAATCCCCACCTTCTACCATCCTAATCACATCCGTTGTGTCCTTGAGCAAAACACTTCATCCTTGCTCCTGATGGGTCCGGGTTAGCGCCGTGCATGGCAGCTCCCGCCATCAGTGCGTGAATGTGTGTGTGAATGGGTGAATGTGGAAATAGAAAAGTTAGAAAAGAACCCATTCACCATTTATGTGGCCTGCTGAATTTTCGACAGAGCACACCTGTATCGACTGAAAACCACCTCTGCACCAACTGTCAGGGCCAGGCAAATTCAAGAATATTAACGAGGAAGAGCACAGGTGGCGTGCAGCCTGAGGTCACGCCAGCGTGTTCCCACGGTTACCTTGAGCGAGGCGCGAGACGTGGGCATTATGTGGATGCCAGCGCGACCCCCCCCCCCCCCCACACCCCCCCGGCCCCCTGCAGTGCGCCATCCTGGCTCTGCCAGTGATCCCCTGCCAAAAAAAAAAACAAGTCATCCTTTCCTTTCAAAGCCCTCACTGCAGCTTGTTCACGGCGTACAAATGCAGAGGAAACACCGTCTCCCGCAGCGGGGGCCGCCGGCAGCCACAAAAGGGATGTTGAACTTTTTCTTTGTGCTATGGCGGCTCAGGGAGTGGTTGGGGGAGGTGGGGGCGATGCAAATAAGGTTGGGCTGCAGATCAAAAGGACCTCCACTTCTGGTCGTCCTCCTCTCTCTGTTTCCGCCATCTTTTATTTTTCCGGTCCCTGCGCGGAATTTGTGCCACCGCGGGTGTGCGCTCATCTTCTGACGGGCAAGGCGTGAACGGAGCTCTTAGACGTCCGTGTGTAACGGAGAAGAGAATGCTAATGGTTCTTGGCAGGGCAATGGTCCCCAGCTGACATGCTGCTGGTGTGGAGAATAAAACACAGTTGCAGATGTCTTTACCACAGTACCCCCTGCTGGTGGAAGTAGAGCTTCACAACATTCCATAAGTGATGAGGGACAGTGGGTTGTGTTTGAACAGGACCGGCCCTAACCAATCTGTAGCCCTAACCCCGCTAGCACCAACACCCCCCCCCTCCCCCCTTTCTCCGTGCGCCGGTTGCGGTGGGCGGGGATGGGGGCGCGTGTATAATATAGCCAAGTGTCATGGATGCATTGGAATTCTGGGTAATTCTTATGTTGCGTTTATAATGTTCTCCAGAAATGTGTTTGGTGTGGGTTCACAGAGTGTGGCGCATATTACTACGAGTATTAAAGTTGTTTATATCACAGCCATCGGTGTAAAAGGTATGGCTGTTGACCAAGTATGCATTGCAATCTCGTATGAGAAAACAACTTGTCTTTAACACTCTTACTAATATGCGCCACACTCTGTGAACCCACACCAAACACATTTCTGAAGAACACTGGCTCTGTAACACCATTATCTTATTTATATTATAATGCCCTAATACCCTACTGTGCAATACTACCCTTCGTGTGCAATACGTCCGTCACTGATTGTTATTTATTACTTCGGTACTCCTGTCTTGCTCTGTATATTGTACAGTATTTGTATTTTTTACTTTATATTGTACAGAATTGCTTATTATTTTTATTGGATAGTAGTCTGTTTATTTCAATTGTTAGTTTTTCCTTTTTACCTCTTATGTCATTTATTTCACCCCATATTTGTTCCCACTACCGCACCTTAAATTGGAGTCTTTAATCTCGTTATATGCAAACATAATGACAATAAAGTTAATTCTATTCCATTCTATTCTATTCTATTCTATTCTATTCTATTCTATTCTAACATATAAACTCAACATAAGAATTACCCAGAATTCCAATGCATCCATGACTCTTGGCTATATTATACACCCCGCTAGCACCAACCCGTCAAGAGTGACATTTCCCCTGTCGTCATTTCCAAAATGGTGGGGGAGTTTTTATTTTTGCTTTTACTATGTGTAAACCAGGGGTCTTGTTACACAGCCATACAGATCAGACTGATGGTTGTGATATAAAACAACTTGTCTTTAACACTCTTACTAATATGCGCCACACTCTGTGAACCCACACCAAATACATTTCTGGAGAACATTGGCTCTGTAACACATTATAAACGCAACATAAGAATTACCCAGAATTCCAATGCATCCATGATCTTGGCTATATTATACACCCCACTAGCACCAACCCCCCATGGGCCAGTTGCGGTGGGCGGGGTTGGGGGCGCGTGTATAATATAGCCAAGAGTCATGGATGCATTGGAATTCTGGGTAATTCTTTCAGAATGAGAATTTTAAAGAAAAAATACAACCTTAAAAATTATTTTAGGATTTTTAAACACATATACCTTTTTACCTTTTAAATTCCTTCCTCTTATTTCCTGACAATTTAAATCAATGTTCAAGTATTTGTTTTTTTTGTAAAGAATAATAAATACATTTTAATTTAATTCTTCATTGTAACTCCTGTTTTTTCGACGAAAAATATTTGTAAACTTATTATGATTAAAAATTAAAAAAAAATATTCTGGCAAATCCAGAAAATCTGTAGAATCAAATTTAAATCTTATTTCAAAGTCTTTTGATTTTTTTTACATTTTTTGTTCTGGAAAATCTAGAAGAAATAATGATTTGTCTTTGTTAGAAATATAGCTTGGTCCAATTTGTTATATATTCTCACAAAGTGCAGATTGGATTTTAACCTATTTAAAACATGTCATAAGAATTCTAAAATTAATCTTAATCATGAAAAATTAATAATGATGTTCCATAAATTATTTTTTTAATTTTTTCAAAAAGATTCGAATTAGCCAGTTTTTTTTCTTCATTTTTTTCGGTTGAATTTTGAATTTTAAAGAGTCGAAATTGAAGATGAATTATGTTTCAAAATTTAATTTTCATTTTTTTCGTGTTTTCTCCTCTTTTAAACCGTTCAATTAAGTATTTTTTTCCATCATTTATTCTCTACAAAAATCCTTCCGTAAAAGGAAAAAAAATGTACGACGGAATTACAGATAGAAATACCCATTTATATATATATATATATTTATTAAAGGTAAATTGAGCAAGTTGGCTATTTCTGGCAATGTATTTAAGTGTGTATCAAACTGGTAGTCCTTTGAACCAAGAAGTAGCTCTTGGTTTCAAAAAGGTTGGTGACCCCTGTGCTAGAGAATGAAGAGAATTTAATAACGTCCGTAATAACATACATAGTGAAGGACGAATACTATTTGATTTCCTATCATGCAGCTCATTTTTCTTTGACACTTAAATTGTCTCCGACAATCTTGCACTTTCTGTTTTGGAAATGACATGAATGTTTGTGCAGTTGCTTAATAACTGTTTAACCTTCCTCTTGTGTTAGCTTTTTGTTACCATCTCTTATGTTAACGGGTCGGTTTTGACCCATGTCTTAAATCAGCTGTAAAATACATTAAAAACAATTATCTATCATCCAATTTGTTTCTCATCTCTTGGTTATCTCGTTAGGCTTCCTTATCCTTGAAAACATTGGTTTTAATATTTTTGGTTTGGGCCATTGGGCCTTTTTTTGTCGATTTCAATTTTAAAAAATGGTAAAACGAACCTCAAGAGAATCATAAAAATAAAAAAAAGGTTGTTGTGTTACCTACTATTACCAAGGGGTATTAGAACACATCTCTTAAATAAATGTGTTTTATTTATTTTTTAATTTTAAGAATTTTAACTATAGTAACATCTATGGTGTTACGGGTCAATTTCGACCCATATATATTTACTTCAAGAAAAAGGCTAAAAAGTATTTTTTTCAGCAACAGAAATCCAACATCAAACAAACAACAACCAACAACCAATCAAGCAAATGAAACCAAGAGAAATAGATTACTAGTTCCGAAACTAATAAAAAAACAAAATCAGAGTGGCAAAAAGTGACACTTTTAGTGTCCGTCTTTTGTTTGTTTTTGTACAGGATAACAAGGTAAAATGAGAATCCACTAAAGCTCACATGATTGGGAGAGGAGCTGGCTGTCAGTGTGTTCAGTTTTGGCTCTTATCATTGCTTTATCATCTTATTTTTATAACTGGGTCGAAACCGACCCTAACAACACCAAGGGCATAATTTCTACCACAGCATTTTATAATTTAGTGAAAAAAATTAAAATGTTTTATTTTGTTGACAAAGAGGTTCCTGACAAAGTCAAAAAGCTTTGATGCAAAAAAATAAATGTATGTGGTGTTTTTATGCATTTAAAAACTAAAACGGGTCGGTGCCGACCCTAACACAAGACGAAGGTTAATAAATACACTTTTGGTCAATTGACTTAGTTGTGATTTCCCTATCTGCATGAAAGTTTTAAAATGAGCATATATTAATGCAGTATGAAGAAGAATATTTTAATTTATACACATAAAATAATCATACTGCTGTGATTATATGCATCAAGTGTTCATTCAAGGCTAAGGCAAAATATCGTAATATATATCGTATATCGCGATATGGCCTAAAAATATCGAAATATTAAAAAAAGGCCATATCCCCCAGCCCTAATTTATATGCAAATACAGAAAGGTAAATTACACTCACAATATGTGATTTATTTTGTTAAAAGCAAATGGGACTAAAAAGTATTCAATAACAACTTTATCAAATACTTTTTGGACCCATTTATCATGTCATAATATCATTATGATAACGTTTTTATGAAAGCGAATAACTCCCTTTTTTTTCCCTTTTACTCAAATGTGCAACATAAATCAACAACGACTAGAGCTGCACATATGAATTTAATTTTTTTTAAACGTATGTATGCCTCACCTGGTGTTTAGTTCACCGCACGTCACTGCGATGAATGCACCTGCCCGTACAATTACTTGTATTACTCTGCTTATTATAATATAACTACCTAAACAAACCATACCCAGAGGTGGGTAGTAACGCGCTACATTTACTCCGTTACATCTACTTGAGTAACTTTTGGGATAAATTGTACTTCTACGAGTAGTTTTTATGCAACATACTTTTACTTTTACTTGAGTATATTTATAGAGAAGAAAAGCTACTTTTACTCCGCTCCATTTATTTACATTCAGCTCGCTATTCGCTACTTTTTTATCGATCTACTAATGTTTGTTTTGGTTTTTATTCAAAGTAGGATCTACGCATGCCTGCGTTTCACCAATCACATGCAGTCACTCGTGACGTTGGACCAATCAAACAGAGCCAGGCAGTCACTCGTAAAATCCCGACTTAAAAAAGTTGAAAAACTTATTCGGATGTTACCATTTAGTAGTCAATTGTACGGAATATGTACTATACTGTGTAATCTAATAATAAAAGTTTCAATCGATCAATCAAAAGTGTAAAGAAAAAAAGACACTTTTTATTTCAACCGGACATCCCGTCAAAAGCCTAAAGACTGATCGCACAGTTCCTGTCTTCACAATAAAAGTGCCGCACCATCGCGCCTGCGCTAACAAAATAAGAGTCTCCGAAAGCCAGCGCAAACAAGCTAGCTACGGAGTTTGCCGCCAATGTATTTCTTGTAAAGTGTATAAAAACGAATATGGAAGCTGGACAAATAAGATGCCAAAAAACAACAACTTTCATGTGGTATTAGACAGAAAAGAGGAACTTTTTTTCTCCTCCATTTGAAAATGTGGACGTCTGATTCCAATCAATGCAAGTCATTAGAATCAGGTAATACACCAACTTATATTTTTGTCTTCATGAAAGATAGGAATCTATATGTTAAACATGCATGTATATTCATTAAAACACCTTAACATGTCAACAAAAATGGCAATATAAGTAAATATAAATTATATACTGTATATATAAATGTATGTATATATATATATGTGATATGTGTGTGTGTATATATATGATATGTGTGTATGTATATGTATATATGAGGTAGATCACCTCGACTTGGTCATTTATCAAGTAAATGATTAACTTTAAAATCTTATTGGGGTGTTACCATTTAGTGGTCAATTGTACGGAATATGTACTGTACTGTGCAATCTACTAACACAAGTTTCAATCAATCAATCAATCATACAATCAATCAATCAATCAATCAATCAATGCCTACTGAGCCTATGGTGCTGTTAAGTTATTGTGGCTCAATATGCCTTATTTTTTTATTTTATTTTAATGTACTATTATTTAATATATATTATTGTTTTAGTTGCTTAAGAGATTTTCCTGGCTCTGAATTTGCTCATTGCTATTTTTGTGTTCTTGTGCATTATTTGTTGCTGTAATCAGGTTACTCATCAGTTACTCAGTACTTGAGTAGTTTTTTCACGACATACTTTTTACTTTTACTCAAGTAAATATTTTGGTGACTACTCCTTACTTTTACTTGAGTAATATATCTCTAAAGTAACAGTACTCTTACTTGAGTACAATTTCTGGCTACTCTACCCACCTCTGGCCATACCATACCAACTTTATTTATAAAGGCCTTTAAAAACAACCAGTTAAAAAACAAAGGGCCGTACTCCACAAAAAAATACAGGCAAAGGACAGACTAAAATACAACATTTAAAATAGAGGTAAAATACACACACCATGTATATACATACATATATATATATATATATATATATATATATATATATATATATATATATATATATATATATATATATATATATATATACATTATATATATATATATACATATATATATATATATATATATACACTTGTAAAAGTCAAAAGTATACATACAGCAATGTTAATATTTGCTTACATGTCCCCTTGCCAAGTTTCACTGACCACTCCTCTTGACAAAATTGGTGCAGTTCAGCTAAATTTGTTGGTTTTCTGACATGGACTTGTTTCTTCAGCATTGTCCACATGTTTTTAAGTCAGGACTTTGGGAATACCATTCTAAAACCTTAATTCTAGCCTGATTTAGCCATTCCTTTACCACTTTTGACATGTGTTTGGGGTCATTGTCCGGTTGGAACACAAAACTGCGCCCAAGACCCAACCTTCGGGCTGATGATTTTAGGTTGTCCTGAAGAATTTGGAGGTAATCCTGCTTTTTCATTGTCCCATTTACTCTCTGTAAAGCACCAGTTCCATTGGCATCGGAACAAGCACAGAGCATAATACTAAAACCACCATGCTTGAAGGTAGGTGTGGTGTTCCTGGGATTAAAAGCCTCACTTTTTCTCCTCCAAATATATTGTTGGGTATTGTGGCCAAACAGCTAAATTGTTGTCTAATTCGACAATTCATGGACAAAGATAAGACCTACTGGAGGAAAGTTCTGTGGTCAGTATTTATACTTTTGACCCAGCAGATTTGGTCACATTTTCAGTAGACCCATAATAAATGCGTAAAAGAACTAAACTTCATGAATGTTTTTTGTGACCAACAAGTATGACCAGGACTGTATATATATATATATATATATATATATATATATATATATATATATATATATATATATATATATATATATATATATACACGTACACATACGCTTTTTAGCGCCACCCTAGCGGCTCCCTGACCTCTTTCAGAAATGTGTGAAAATGAAAACGAATCTATTTTTTGTTTTAATATATTTTCTGTAGCAGGACAAATATGACACAAACCTTCCTAATCGTTAGAAATCCCACTGTTTATGTTACACATGCTTCACTGGTGAGAGTATTTGGCAAACACTGTTGTATCCTACTAATTTCAGCGATCCTTGAACTCATCGTAGTTTTACATGTACAACTTTCTCCGATGCTGCAGAAGAAAGATGTGTTTTATGCCCACTCCTTCTTTGTCTCATTTTGTCCACCAAACATTGTATGCTGTGTGTGAATGCACAAAGGTGAGCTTTGTCGATCTTAGTGATATGCTGGAGTGTTTATCTGGCATATTTGGTCAATCCATGACTGCAAGCTAATCGATGCTAACATGCTATTTAGGCTAGCTGTATGTACATATTGCATCATTATGCCTCATTTGTAGCTATATTTAAGCTCATTTAATTTAATTTGCTTATGTCCTCTGTGTATTTAACTTATACTGCATGTCTTATGACACATTATCTGTATGTAATATAGGCTGCGTTTCTGATAGTTGTTTGTGTGCCACTTTGTTCCAGACCACAGCAAACGTTACCAAGCTTGCAAGGGTTGGAATAAATCCATTAGAAGAAGACAGCATGCTGTTTCCTTTAACATGGACACACAAATCTATACCTTTGGCCATTCTCAGCCAATAATTTCCAGAAGTTATCTCATCCTGTGAGAATCCTTTACTAATGATAGAATAAAAATTAAAATACAATATTTCTGTCAACGAACATTTGCGTCAGCCTTTGCTAGTAGGCTAATATAGCTATTATAGACAATTTCATCATGTGTTGCCTTCATTACAACACTTATATAAGACTTTAATTTTTTTTTCAGCTCCAGCCATTTTTTTTTTTTTTTGTATTTTGGTCCAATATGGCTCTTTCAACATCTTGGGTTGGCGACCCCTGCTATACAGTATTGTAGTATGACATAGAAGATGTCTATCGTTCGATATAATTCCCCTATTGTTTATATCGTAATGTTAACATCTTGGCTGTGTCACGCCAAATTTCTTTCCCCCTACAAAATCTTCCCCCCGGAAGACATTTGGCGTGACAGCCCCTCTAATTCCTGAATGACCTCAATGAGGGTGGAAGGACCTTAAAGCAGCCCACACAGCTGCCTGTTTTAAAAGCATTATAATTGGCTGATTGTCATTGGTGAAAAATAACGGTGAGGAAAAAAACCTTTCAAGCTAATTTTGCAGCTATAACCCCTAAGAGTCATATAACTTGGTATTATCACGACCTCATTGGAGTCCTTCAGGCATTAGAGGGGCTGCCACGCCAAATGTCTTCCGGGCGGAAGGTTTTTGTAGGGGGGAAGAAATTTGGCGTGACAGATGCAGCTAATGTAATCTGAGAAACGCTAATGTTTTGCGGTAGCATTTTTATGTAATTTTAAAGAACTGAATGGCAAAACCTTGCAGAAGCATGGATGTCAACACTGTAGAGACATGTGGCACAATGGAAGCTAAATCAACAAAACCCTACGAGAAGTTAGTGACAGAAAAAAACAAAAACTCATTTTAAAGAAATCAGAAACCGACTGACGACAGTACTCTGCAAATGTATTGTATCACTTAGAGACACGGCATGAAGAACCGTACAGGAGGAATGTTAAAATGCGACACAATACCAACGTTAGCTCCGAACAACATAGTGATGAAAAGAAAAACACACTAAACAAGCCTGACCGGATTGTTGCTCAAAGACACCATTTATGACAAGCAGACACTGAGAAATTACTGAAGCCATCTCTAAATGTATGTGTGTAGACATGACACTAAATACCCATCCATCCATCCATCTTCTTCCACTTATCCGAGGTCGGGTCGCGGGGGCAGCAGCCTAAGCAGGAAAGCCCAAACTTCCCTGTCCCCAGCCACTTCGTTTAGCTCTTCCCGGGGGATCCCGAGGCGTTCCAAGGCCAGTCTTCCCAACGTGTCCCGCGTCTTCCCCGTGGCCTCCTACCGGTTGGACGTGCCCTAAACACCTCCCTCGGGAGGCGTTCGGGTGGCATCCTGACCAGATACCCAAGCCACCTCACCTGGCTCCTCTTGATGTGGAAGAGCAGCGGTTTTACTTTGAGTTCCTCCCGGATGACAGAGCTTCTCACCCTATCTCTAAGGGAGAGCCCCGCCACACGGCGGAGGAAACTCATTTCGGCCGCTTGTACCCGTGATCTTATCCTTTCGGTCATGACCCAAAGCTCATGACCATAGGTGAGGATGGAAACGTAGATCGACCGGTAAATTGAGAGCTTTGCCTTCCGGCCCAGCTCCTTCTTCACCACAACGGATCGGTACAACGTCCGCATTACTGAAGACGCCGCACCGATCCGCCTGTCGATCTCACGATCAACTCTTCCCCCACTCGTGAACAAGACTCCTAGGTACTTGAACTCCTCCACTTGGGGCAGGGTCTCATCCCCAACCCGGAGATGGCCCCCCACCCTTTTCCGAGAGAGAACCATGGACTCGGATTTGGAGGTGCTGATTCTCATTCCGGCCGCTTACTACCACCTCACCGTGGTAGAGGAGTTTGCGTGTCCCAATGATCCTAGGAGCTATGTTGTCCGGGGGCTTTAAGCCCCCTGGTAGGGTCTCCCAAGGCAAACTGGTCCTAGGTGAGGGACCAGACAAAGAGCAGCTCGAAGACCTCTATGAAAAGTAAAAACAAAAGACCCAGATTTCCCTTGCCCGGACGCGGGTCACCGGGGCCCCCCTCTGGAACCAGGCCCGGAGGTGGGGCACGATGGCGAGCGCCATGGGGCCAAGCCGGGCACAGCCCAAAGAGGCAACGTGGGTCCCCCCCTCCAATGGGCTCACCACCCATAGCAGGGGCCATAGAGGTCGGATGCAATGTGAGCTGGGCGGCAGCCGAAGGCAGGGCACTTGGCGGTCCGATCCTCGGTTACATAAGCTCAATGATGACACTAAATACCCAACCCAAAACTAATGCAATTGGCACATTGTGTAAATCGTAAATAAAAACAGAATACAATGATTTGCAAATGCTTTTCAACTTTAACGATCCGGATGGTTCTTTTCCTCCCGGAGGACACGACGTCCACAATTACCAAAAATAATTTGAAATGTGGACTTGTCAGACCATAGGGCACTTTTCCACTTTGAATCAGTCCATCTTAGATGAGCTCGGGCCCGGCGAAGCTGGCAGAGTTTCTGGGTGTTGTTGATAAATGGCTTTCGCTTTGCGTAGTAGAGTTTTAACTTGCACTTACAGATGTAGCGACCAACTGTAGTTACTAACAGTGGTTTTCTGAAGTAAAGTGAAGTGAATTATATTTATATAGCGCTTTTCTCTAGTGGCTCAAAGTGTTTTAAATAGTGAAACCCAATATCTAAGTTACATTTAAACCAGGGTGGGTGGCACTGGGAGCAGGTGGGTAAAGTGTCTTGCCCAAGGACACAACGGCAGTGACTAGGATGGTGGAAGCAGGGATCAAATCTGGAACCCTCAAGTTGCTGGCACACCCGCTCTATTAACCGAGCTATACCGCCTTAAGTGTTCCTGAGGCCAAGCGGTGATATCCTTTACACACTGATGTCAATTTTTGATGCAGCATTGTCTGAGGGATCGAAGGTCCGTAATATCATGGCTTACGTGCAGTGATTTCTCCAGATTCTCTGAACCTTTTGAGGATTATATGGACCGTATATGTTGAAATCCCTAAATTCCTTGCAATAGCTTGTTAAGAAATATTGTTCTTAAACTGTTGGACAATTTGCTCACGCAGTTTTCACAAAGTGGTGACCCTCGCCTTATCCTTGTTTGTGAATGACTGAGCATTTAATTGAAGCTGCTTTAATACCCAATCATGGCAACCGCATGTTCGCAATTAGTCTGTTCACCTGTGGTATGTTCCAAATAAGTCTTTGATGAGCATTCCTCAACTTTCTCAGTCTTTTGTGCCACGTGTGTCAGCTTTTTTGAAACATGTTGCAGGCATCAATTTCTAAACAAGCTAATATTTGCAAATAAATTACAGCGTTTTCCAGTTTTAACGTTAAATATCAGTCTATTCAATTGAATATAAGTTGAAAATGGTTTGCAAATCATTGTATTCTGTTTTTATTTACCATTTAAACCAGACCTGGGCTAATTAAGGCCGAGGCGTTGAGATTTTCAACCTGCTCCGCCGGACATTGCCAAATATTTTTTTTCGATCTTTAAGATGGAAAGTGTAGCTGCCATTATGATGTGCGGTGATGTTTTTCTAACGACCGTAAGTCTTGAACTATACAAAGTATTTCACTGATTGGAATCTGCACTTATGGATGATATACCACTTACTATGGTAATCTAATTAGTTACTATGGTCATCTAATTAGTTACTATGGTCCTCTAATTAGTTACTATGGTAATGTAAGTCACAGCAGCTCAGACGAGGCACCTAACAGTGTGGGTGGGGAGCGTTTCCACGGACGCGGAAGGAGATTTTCACAACAAAGTTCTAAAGCTTAGTGATGCATCTGATATATCAGATTGTAGGTGGGTGTATTTTGTACCTTTCGCGTTCCAATTTAACTGTTTGTTGCATTTTTGTTGCGTTTCACTTGATTGTAATGTATGTCGATCGAAAGGGGGGGTGTGACTTTCATATGTTGTCAATATTCAGTGTTTTATCGTTCATAGAAAAATGTAAAATTCCATTGTTTTGTAAGGCGGTCTGTCATGACGTTTTTTTAGCATTCAATCAGACATTATTGTGAGGTTTTGTATTAGTGTTCAAAAAAATAGATATACCCCAGACACATTTTTTTTCTCTAAATGTGGCCCCCGAGTCAAAATAATTGCCCAGGCCTGATTTACACAATGTGCAAACTTCACTGGTTTTAGGGGTTGTATTTGTATTGTTTGTTTGTCTTCTTTTTATGCATGAAATGTGTTTTAACAAAATATAAGGAAATAAAATACTATATTGTGATATACTGTATGTATATCGTTAGCGAAATATTAAATTACCTATATCAGTATGTGTATTTTTTTACACAATTCCACTGCACTACAACACTATTTGTCATGTTTTGTGGTCATGTTCTGTTTTGTTTTGGATTAATTGGGCACACTTGTTTGTTTTGTCACCATGCCAACCCGTCAGTTTTCCCCTGTTATGTGTTCACGACTCACGGACCTGATTTGTCTGGACTCACGCACCTGTCATCACTACATCTATTTAAGCCTGTAGTTGCCAGGCAGTCAGTCTGGCAACATCACCCTCTACCACTCTCTACGCACCCTTGCTCCATGCTGATGATCCATGCTCTTTCTCGGTCACCGTAAGTGTTTTTGTTTTTGTTGTCTATAGTTCTGCCATTGTGATAGTTTTGTTTTTTTAGCCAAGATTTTGTACCTCCACTGAGAGCGCCTTTTGTTTATACCCTTTGTTTTAGTAATATTTTTGAGTAAAGATTAAATATGGCATTACCTTCACATGGTGTCCGATCCAGTCAATTTGCACCACGGGAAAACAAACCCCACCATAGTCCAAGTCATGACACTATTATGCTGAGCCTGCTGACGTACTGCATAACAGCGTGGTACGCCAGCTGCACTGAAGCAGACAAACAGGCGATTCAGAGGATCATAAAGTCCGCACAAAAAATCATCGGCTGTCCCCTGCCCTCCCTGAAGGATTTACACAACTCCCGTTGCCTCAACAGAACAAAAAACATTACCAAGGACACGACACACCCTGGCTTCCACCTGTTCGACTTTCTACCACCAGGCAGGCGCTACAGGTGCATCAGAGCCAGAACAAACAGGCTCAGAGACAGCTTTTTTCCCCAAAGCTGTCACCATGTTGAACTCTAACTTATGATAATGATAATTCGCCCCTATACAATATCATGCCCTAACACAATACTACCCTTCGAGTGCAATACTGATTGTTATTTATTACTTCGGTACTCTTGTCTTGTTCTGTATAATGTACAGTGTTTTGTATTTCTATAGTGTGTTGTATATTGTAAAGGATTGCTTATTATTTTTATTGGATAGTAGTCTGTTTATTTCAATTGTTAGTTTTTTCCTTTATTACCTCTTGTGTTATTTATTTCACCCCATATTTGTTCCCACTACCGCACCTTAAGTTGGAGTCTTTAATCTCGTTATATGCAAATATAATGGCAATAAAGTTCATTCTATTCTATTCTATTAAAGGGGAACATTATCACCAGACCTATGTAAGCGTCAATATATACCTTGATGGTGCAGAAAAAAGACCATATACCGAACTCTAAATGGGTGAATTTTGGCGAATTAAACGCTTTTCTGTTTATTGCTCTGGAGGCGATGACGTCAGAATGTGACGTCGCCGAGGTAATACAGCCGCCATTTTCATTTTGAACACATTGTAAACATTGGGTCTCAGCTCTGTTATTTTCCGTTTTTTCGACTATTTTTTGGAACCCTGGAGACATCATGCCTCGTCGGTGTGTTGTCGGAGGGTGTAACAACACTAACAGGGAGGGATTCAAGTTGCACCACTGGCCCGAAGATGCCAAAGTATCTGCCGCCAGACCCCCATTGAATGTGCCAAACTGTCTCCACATTTAACCGGCGATGACAGATATGGCACAGAGATGTATGGATATGCATTTGCAACGATAAAGTCAACGAAATCACAAAGGTGAGTTTTGTTGATGTTGACTGCCAGCTAATCGATGCTAACATGCTATGCTAATCGATGCTAACATGCTATTTACCGGCGGTGCTAAAGCAGACATGGCACAGAGATGTATGGATAACCTGCATATGCATTTGCAACGATAAAGTAAACGAAATCACAAAGGTGAGTTTTGTTGATGTTGACTGCCAGCTAATCGATGCTAACATGCTACGCTAATCCCTGCTAACATGCTATTTACCGGCGGTGCTAAAGAAGACATGGCACAGAGATGTATGGATAACCTGCAGATGCATTTGCAACGATAAAGTCAACGAAATCACAAAGGTGAGTTTTGTTGATCTTGACTGCCAGCTAATCGATGCTAACATGCTACGCTAATCCCTGCTAACATGCTATTTACCGGCGGTGCTAAAGAAGACATGGCACAGAGATGTATGGATAACCTGCAGATGCATTTGCAACGATAAAGTCAACGAAATCACAAAGGTGAGTTTTGTTGATGTTGATTGCCAGCTAATCGATGCTAACATGCTACGCTAATCTATGCTAACATGCTATTTACCGGCGGTGCTAAAGCAGACATGGCACAAAGATGTATGGATAACCTGCAGATGCATTTGCAACTATATTACGTTTCCTTCCACCCACATTTAATGCAAAAAAAACACTTACCAATCGAAGGATTTAAGTTGCTCCAGTGTCACGAGATGCGAAAGTCCTGATCGTTTGGTCCGCACATTTTACCGGCGATGCTAACGCAGCTATTCGGCCATGCTATGGCTATGAATAGCGTCAATAGCTATTTGCTCAATAGCTTCAGTTTCTTCTTCAATACTTTCATACTCCAACCATCTGTTTCAATACATGCGTAATCTGTTGAATCGCTTAAACCGCTGAAATCCGAGTCTGAATCCGAGCTAATGTCGCTATATCTTGCTGTGTATGACGTCACAGGGAAATGGATAGTCGCATCGCAAATAGCGAAAATCAAGCACTTTAAAGCTTTTTTTAAGGATATTCCGAGACCGGTAAAATTTTGAAAAAAAATTGCAAAAATACAACAAGCAACTGGGAACTGATTTTTATTCTTTTTAACCCTTTTGAAATTGTGATAATGTTCCCCTTTAAGAATTTAGCCATCTTTGTTTCTGGTTGTAAATAAATCGGGTCACCCTCGGAGGAGGAAATTAAATGGTGGATGTCAGGGCTTTGGTGTGACCTTTGACATCCAAAACTCACTTCTCTGGTATTGTGAGCAAAAGTATTCTGTCCAACATGTGCTGCATACGTCACACAGGACGCTGGTGCAAATGTGCCAGCTTGTGAGGGGCTATCACAGGTGTAACAGATGCGTGGCAGTGGAAAAAGTCCGCTATGCCAGCACGGGGTGTGAGGTTTACCACCTATGACTCAATTGTCGTAGGTTGGAAATGTTGTGAAAGACACAGGAAAATAAATCCAATTCAATAAATAAATGCCAAATTTGCAGCATCTTAGAGAAAGAGTATTAATCATCTCTTGTGGAAAGCCACAACTCTTAAGTGTTTTTTTCCTGGAGCTCCTTCTCATAAATGAATGCTCTATAAGACAGCGTCTCAGCAGATCTGCCAGCCGGCTGCTTTCTTCTCTCGGCCAATCAGAGACAACAAACAAGATGGGTCGCAATGTCACCAGGGGCAACCAGGCCTGAGACAGATGGACTGATTATACAAAGTGATCCCCTCGGCAGTAGAAAATCTCGACCTTAGCTTCTACCTGATGATGCTCATTGTTAGCAAGTCCCTCTTGTACCTTGACCTCATCAGTTTACTTGAACAAATATCCTCTCCATGACCCTGTGCAAGGCTCGGCCCGATTCGATGGCCTTTTTTTTTCCCCGCCAGATGACGGGACATCTCGCAAATGCATAAATGGATTCCTATCAGCAGTTTGACATAAAGGTATATGGTCTATTGCGGAGGGTAATCTGAGGGTATTTAGATGGAAATGTGTTAAAGAAAAAATCAGGATCATGGAGGAAATGTGTGTGCACAAGTTAATATGTCAGCATCCACCTTCCTTTTCACAAACCCCATTTCCATATGAGTTGGGAAATTGTGTTAGATGTAAATATAAACGGAATACAACCTTTTCAACCCATATTCAGTTGAATATGCTACAAAGACAACATATTTGATGTTCAAACTGATAAACGTTTTATTTTTATTTTTTTGCAGCAATAAATGCTGATAAAGTTGAGGAATGCTCATCAAACACTTATTTGGAACATCCCACAGGTGTGCAGGCTAAATGGGAACAGGTGGGTGCCATGATTGGGTATAAAAACAGCTTCCTAAAAAAATGCTCAGTCTTTCAGAAGAAAGGATGGGGCGAGGTACACCCCTTTGTCCACAACTGCGTGAGCCAATAGTCAAACAGTTTAAGAACAATGTTTCTCAAAGTGCAATTGCAAGAAATTTGGGGATTTCCACATCTACGGTCCATTATATCATCGAAAGGTTCAGAGAATCTGGAGAAATCACTCCACGTAAGCGGCATGGCCGGAAACCAAAATTGAATGACCGTAACCTTCGATCCCTCAGACAGTACTGTATCAAAAACAGACATCAATCTCTAAAGGATATCACCACACGGAATAGCTCGGTTGGTAGAGCGGCCGTGTCAGCAACTTGAGGGTTGCAGGTTCGATCCCTGCTTCCGCCATCCTAGTCAATGCCGTTGTGTCCTTGGGCAAGACACTTTACCCACCTGCTCCCAGTGCCACCCACACTGGTTTAATTGTAACTTAGATATTGGGTTTCACTGTGTAAAGCGCTTCGAGTCACTTGAGGAAAAAGCGCTATATAAATATAATTCACTTCACTTCACATGGGCTCAGGAACACTTCAGAAAACCGCTGTCACTAAATACAGTTTGTCGCTACATCTGTAAGTGCAAGTTGAAGCTCTACAATGCAAAGCGAAAGACATTTATCAAACAACATCCAGAAACGCCGTCGGCTTCTCTGGGCCCGAGATCATCTTTCATGGACTGATGCAAAGTGGAAAAGTGTTCTGTGGTCTGACGAGTCCACATTTCAAATAGTTTGTGGAAATATTCGACATTGTGTCATTTGGATCAAAGGGGAAGCGAACCATCTAGACTGTTATCGACGTAAAGTTCAAAAGCCAGCATCTGTGATGGTATGGGGGTGTATTAGTGCCCAAGGCATGGGTAGCTTACACATCTGTGAAGGCACCATTAATTGTGAAAGGTACATACAGGTTTTGGAACGACATATGCTGCCATTTAAGTGCCGTTTCTTTAATGAATCTTATTTCAGCAAGGTACTTTCCTGGCCCGCCTGCAGTCCAGACCTGTCTCCCATCGACAATGTGTGGCGCATTATGAAGCGTAAAATACGACAGCGGAGACCCCGGACTGTTGAACGACTGAAGCTCTTCATAAAACAAGAATGGAAAAGAATTCCACTTTCAAAGCTTCAACAATTAGTTTCTTCAGTTCCCAAACGTTAATTGAGTGTTATTAAAATAAAAGGTGATGTAACACAGTGGTGAACATGCCCTTTCCCAACTACTTTGGCACGTGTTGCAGCCAAAAACATTTAATAAGTTTGAACATCAAATATCTTGTCTTTGTAGTGCATTCAACTGAATATGGGTTGAAAATGATTTGCAAATCATTGTATTCCGTTTATATTTACATCTAACACAATTTCCCAACTCATATGAAAACAGGGTTTGGATTTAAGAGCTTTGGATGATCAATCAGACCACTATCAGCCGAGACGTTTGGATCAATCAGAAAAGGGTGGAACGCTGGAAAAGATAGAGGTCTGAGAGAGTCAGAGAGAGAGACGGTCTTACTCCATGTTCCCAGCCATCAGCAGGATGAGGTTGTAGATGTTGGAGAAGATGCAGAGGGAAAGGATGGTGCTGAAGAACATGGTCATCCAGGAGCCGTGATCCTCGCGGAACATTTTCAGACGCAGGTATCGACCTGAAGGGACACACACACACACAAGAGCGCCAACAAGAGCCTGTCAAGCGGTGAACATGCGCCATCATGGAGATGAACTAAATAAATTAGCCGCTCGGATCAATAGCGCCACAGTCTGTGGGACATGTGCCCTTTGGGATCCGAATGAAGATTAAGGACCACTTTAAGGTGCTGCTTCCCCAACCCGGGAGTGATTGTCTTTCAACATTTGAGGTGTCATCATTAATCCCAGCGGGAAAAACATCCACCTCACACTTAATTCGAACCATACCAGTTCTGCTCGATTAGAGGAGGCATTCAAACACCCGTGAACTGTGGCGTTTGTATATTCATTTGTTTTGCCTTGTGCAGCTCCTGCGTAGAAGCACATTATGTATAAACACAGTATCTCTCTGGCAGAGCAGGAGATTGATTCAGATGTCAGGCCTTCTGAGCTGAATACGAATCACGCAGTACGAGGCGACAGGGGATGACGCTTGGCTTGTTGCTAGATTACACTCAATCATTTCCAGCTCCTGATTACATCTGTAATTACAGTTTTTCTAGTCAAAATGAGATGGGGGGGGGGAGGCAATAACTTGGAACGTATTACAGAGAAACAGCAGGTAAATGCGTATGAATAATTCAGTTTACTCAGTGGCTGTTAGCCATTGATCTAAACCGACTTAGCGGCAGTCCCAATGCACCCCCTCGCCCTACAAGTTAAAAAAAAAAGTTAAAAGTACCAATGATTGTCACACACACACTAAGTGTGGTGAAATTATTCTCTGCATTTGACCCATCACCCTTGATCACCCCCTGGGAGGTGAGGGGAGCAGTGGGCAGCGGCGCATAGATGGCAGCATATGTTGTTCCAAAACCTGTATGTACTTTTCAGCATTAATGGTGCCTTCACAGATGTGTAAGTTACCCATGCCCTGGGCACTAATGGCCCCCGAAACCATCACAGATACTGGCTTTTGAACTTTGAGTCGATAACAGTCTGGATGGTTTGCTTCCCCTATGGTCAAATATTTCCCAAAATAATTTGAAATGTGGACTCATCAGACCACAAAACACTTTTCCACTTTGCATCAGTCCATCTTAGAAGATTTCAGGCCCAGAGAAGCCGGCGGCGTTTCTGGATGTTGTTGATAAATGACTTTCGCTTTGCATAGTAGAGCTTTAACTTGCACTTACAGGTGTAGCGACAAACTGTATTTCGTGACAGTGGTTTTCTGAAGTGTTCCTGAGCCCATGTGGTGATATCCTTAGGGCCATTAACTTTACATAAGTTAGTAATCAGCATTATAAATGAGAGAGGCTCTACTAAAATCAGCTTTTTATGATTTTACATATGGTGTATACAAAACCCTTTTCTATTTGAGTTGGGAAATTGTGTTGGAGGTAAATAAAAACAGAATTCAATGATTTGCAAATAATTTTCAACCCATATTCAATTGAATGCACTACAAAGACCAGATATTTGATGTTCAAATAATAATTAACTAATTTCATGGCTGCAACACGTGCCAAAGTAGTTGGGAAAGAGCATGTTCACCACTGTGTTACATCACCTTTTCTTTTAACAACACTCAATAAACGTTTGGGAACCGAGGAAACTAATTGTTGAAGCTTTGAAAGTGGAATTCTATCCCATTCTCTTGTTTTATGTAGAGTTTCAGTCGTGCAACAGTCCGGGGTCTCCGCTGTCGTATTTTACACTTCATAATGCACTCTTTTTTTATGAAGCCACGCTGTTGTAACACGTGCTGAATGTGGCTTTGCATTGTCTTGTTGAAATAAGCAGGGGCGTCAATGAAAAAGACGGCACATAGATGGCAGCATATGTTGTTCCAAAACCTGTATGTACCTTTCAGCATTAATGGTGCCTTCACAGATGTGTAAGTTGCCCATGCCTTGGGCACTAATGGCCCCCGAAACCATCACAGATACTGGCTTTTGAACTTTGAGTCGATAACAGTCTGGATGGTTTGCTTCCCCTACGGTCGAATATTTCCAAAAATAATTTGAAATGTGGACTCATCAGACCACAGAACACTTTTCCACTTTGCATCAGTCCATCTTAGAAGATTTCAGGCCCAGAGAAGCCGGCGGCGTTTCTGGATGTTGTTGATAAATAGCTTTCGCTTTGCATAGTAGAGCTTTAACTTGCACTTACAGGTGTAGCGACGAACTGTATTTAGTGACAGTGGTTTTCTGAAGTGTTCCTGAGCCCATGTGGTGATATCCTTTAGAGATTGATGTCGCTTTTTGATACACTGCCGTCTGAAGAATCGAAGGTCACGGTCATTCAATGTTGGTTTCCGGCTATGTCGCTTACGTGGAGTGATTTCTCCAGACTCTCTGAACCTTTTGATGATATTATGGAGCGTAGATGTTGAAATCCCTAAATTTCTTGCAATTGCACTTTGAGAAACCTTGTTCTTAAACTCTTTGACTTTTTGCTCATGCAGTTGCGTACAAAGGGGTGAACCTCGCCCCATCCTTTCTTGTGAAAGACTGAGCATTTTTTGGGAAGCTGTTTTTATACCCAATCATGGCACCCACCTGTTCCCAACTAGCCTGCACACCTGTTGGATGTTCCAAATAAGTGTTTGATGAGCATCCCTCAATTAGTATTTATTGCCACCTTTCCCAACTTCTTTGTCACGTGTTGCTGGCATTAAATTCTAAAGTTAATGACTATTTGCAAAAAAAAAAAAAAAAATGTTTATCAGTTTGAACATCAAGTATGTTGTCATTGTAGCATATTCAACTGAATATGGGTTGAAAATGATTTGCAGATCATTTTATTTCGTTTATATTTACATCTAACAGAAATTCCCAACTCATATGGAAACGGGGTTTGTAAATACACATCTTTCAGACTCTCCACTACTTATTTACGCCAAACAAGGTCGTCTTTGTTGAGGGGCCGTGTTTTTCCACCCATTTAGGCATATATATATATATATATATATATATATATATATATATATGTATATACTATATTTTTGGGGGAGGGAGGTTGTCTTTAATTTACCAAAAGCAGGATTGCCCAACATTAGGCCTCGGCCATAAGTCTTCCTCTGTGGTACTTCAGGGCTCATCACGGTTACTTAATTGAATTCACTTGCACGGCTGAGCATAATTGCCTCCAGTACCAATGAGCCCTTGCATTGGCCGGGAGGTACGTGCACGGTGTACATCTGCAGATGTGACTTAAAAAAAAAGGAGCGCTCCAATAAGCCTGCGCCGTTTTAAGATGGCGAGCACCCCGATAAAGATGATTCATGGGTTCTGTCCAAGCCTCGGGGGTGGGGTTCAGTCCTGGCGAAGGCAGGGAGGACAAAAAGATATCTTTTTTTTCTTTCTTGGGTTTCATTAATTTTTATCACTGTTATAAGAATTGTATTTGGGGGTTAAAGTGGTTCTCAAACGGGGGTACGCGCACCCCTGGGGGTACTAGAAGGTATGCCAAGGGGTACGTGAGATTTTTTTAAATATTCTAATAATAGCAACAATTCAAAAATCCTTCATTAATACATTTATTGAATAATACTTCAACAAAATATGGATGCAAGTTCATAAACTGTGAAAAGAAATGCAACAATGCAATATTCAGTGTTGACAGCTAGATTTTTTGTGGACATGTTCCTTAAATATTGATGTTAAAGATGTATTTTTTTGTGAAGAAATGTTTAGAATGAAGTGGATGAATTCAGATGGATCTCTATTACAATCCCCAAAAAGGGGATGACAGTAGAAATCTTTATTTATAATTTAATCACTTGTTTATTTTTCAACAACTTTTTTAGTTATTTTTATATCTTTTTCCCGAATACTTCAAGAAAGACCACTACAAATTAGCAATATTTTGCACTGTTATACAATTTAATAAATCAGAAACTGATGACATAGTGCTGTATTTTACTTCTTTATCTCTTTTTTCAACCAAAAATGCTTTGCTCTGATTAGGGGGTACTTGAATTAAAAACATGTTCACTTAAAAAAGGTTGAGAACCACCTAATTTAAGTGAACATGTTTTTAATTCAAGTACCCCCTAATCAGAGCAAAGCATTTTTGATTGAAAAAAAAAGAGATAAAGAAGTAAAATAAACAAGTGATTAAATTATATATAAAGATTTCTACACATAGAAGAAATCATCAACTTAAAGTGCCCTCTTTGGGGATTGTGGTAGAGATCCATCTGGATTCATAAACTTCATTCTAAACTCTTTTTCAACAAAAAATAAAAATCTTTAACATCAATATTTATGGAACATGTCCACAAAAAATCTAGCTGTCAACACTGAATATTGCATTGTTGCATTTCTTTTCACAGTTTATGAACTTACATTCATATTTTGTTGAAGTATTATTCAATAAATATATTTATAAAGGATTTTTGAATTGTTACTATTTTTAGAATATTTTAAATAAAAATCTCATGTACCCCTTGGCATACCTTCAAGTACCCCCAGGGGTAGGCGTACCCTCATTTGAGAACCCCTGGATTAGGGGGTACTTTAATTAAAAAATGTTGACAGGGGGTACATCACTGAATAAAGGTTGAGAACCACTGTATTAGAGGACTAAAACAGAGAAATGTCTCCATCTAGTGGTGATTCAAAACCACGCACTATCTGATAGTGAGCCTAAACCTACTACTAATATCAAGTAAGGTTAGACACCCTGCTGGAAATCACACATATCCGATTTTTTTTTTTTATCAATTTCTAATTAGTTTTTAGATTTTAGATGATTGACTCACACTATGAATTAACTGAAGTTTCCTGCTGAGTCCCAAATTACAATAAGACTAATTCTAATTCCCATCTTATTCCAACATTTATTTAGTTTTTAAAGGGGAACATTATCACCAGACCTATGTAAGCGTCAATATATACCTTGATGTTGCAGAAAAAAGCCCGTATGTTTTTTTTAAACGATTTACGATCTCTAAAAGGATGAATTTGGTGATTCAAGTTGACTTACATGGAGTGTGCTAATCAGACATATCAATGGTCACGGCATGTTAATCGATGCTAACATGCTATTTAGGCCAGCTGTATGTACATATTGCATCCTTATGCCTCATTTGTAGCCATATTTGCATCCAGCCTTTCCCTCCACCCACATTTAATGCCAAACAAACACATACCAATCGATGGATTCAAGTTGCACCAGTGGTCAAAAGGTGCGAAAGTCCCTCGCACAGTTTACCGACGATAGCGATGCTACGACAGAGATGGCACAGAGATGGCAGGAATGTGTGGATATCCTGCGACACTCAATGCAGATGCATTTCCAACAATAAAGTCAACCAAATCACAAAGGTGAGTTTTGTTGATGTTATTGACTTATCAGACATATTTTCTTATGGCATGACTGCCAGTTAATTGTGAAGTGAAGTGAATTATATTTATATAGCGCTTTTCTCTAGTGACTCAAAGCGCTTTACATAGTGAAACCCAATATCTAAGTTACATTTAAACCAGTGTGGGTGGCACTGGGAGCAGGTGGGTAAAGTGTCTTGCCCAGGGACACAACGGCAGTGACTAGGATGGCGGAAGCGGGAATCGAACCTGCAACCCTCAAGTTGCTGGCACGGCCGCTCTACCAACCGAACTATGCCGCCCCATTGATGACATTAATTGATGACAACATGCTATTTAGGCTAGCTGTATGTACATATTGCATCATTATGCCTCATTTGTAGTTATATTTGCATCCAGCCTTTCCCTCTACCCACATTTAATGCCAAACAAATACATACCAATCGTTGGTTAGAAGGCGATCGCCGAATTCGTCCTTGCTTCCTCCCGTTCCGCTGTCTGTCGTGATATGGCTCAATAGTTTCAGTTTCTTCTTCAATTTCGTTGTCGCTATTTGCTTCCACGCTCCAACCATCCGTTTCAATACATGCATAATCGGTTGAATCGCTTACGGCGCTGAAATCCGAGTCTGAATCCGAGCTAATATCGCTATACTTTTCTGTGCCATCCGCCATGATTGTTTCTGTGTGGTCACGCTGTGACGTCACAGGATAATGGACGACTGGCTATAACGAAGGTTGAATCAGGCACTTTGAAGCTGTTTTTCGGGATATTGCGTGATGGGTAAAATTTTTAAAAAACTTCGAAAAATGAAATACGCTTCTGGGAACTGATTTTTATAGGTTTTTTTTCAACTTGTTTTGGTGCCCTTTCTCTGGGTATCTTAATTCCAATCTCTCGCAACAAAACAAAGCCGGCCTTGACAGCGTCTTAGCATGTAAACAGTGCTGCCCTCATCTCATTCATCATGCAATCTCTTTAGGATTCTCTTGGGGAGGTTTGCTTAATGCTGCGTCTTTTCATCGGCTCCCTGGACCTGAGCTGTTTAAAGGCCTACTGAAAGCCACTACTACCGACCACGCAGTCTGATAGTTTATATATCAATGATGAAATATTAACATTGCAACACATGCCAATACGGCCTTTTTAGTTTACTAAATTGCAATTATAAATTTCCCGTGGAGTTTCTTGATGAAAACGTCGCGAAATGATGACGTGTGCGCGTGACGTCACGGACTGTCCGGACATAGTAGCGCGGCACCATTTGCGGCTAAAAGTCGTCCCTTTTCATCGCGCAATTAAACAGTATTCTGGACATCTGTGTTGCTGAATCTTTTGCAGTTAGTTGAATTAATAACGGAGAAGTCAAAGTAGAAAGATGGAGTTGGTACACTTTAGCCTTTAGCCACACAAACACACGGTGATTCCTTGTTTAAAATTCCCGGAGGTGAAGCTTTACTATGGATCAGAGCGGTCAAGCGAACATGGTTCCCGACCACTTGTCAACCGGCAGGTTTCGGTGAAAAAATTGTGGTAAAAAGTCGCCTCTTACTGGAGATCAGCTAAGCTTGCGCCGTCCATGCAGCTGACGTCGACTTCCCTGAGACACTGGCGTCAAGACACCCGTGGATACACCCCTCCGACTATCAGGTACTATTTAATGTCACTAAAACACCAGCAACTCAAAAGAATGACAAGGGATTTCCCAGAATTATCCTAGTAAATGTGTCTAGAAACATCTGAATCCATCCCAATGGCATTGCCTTTTTTTTTTTCTTTTCTAGTTCTTCGCTATCAATATCATCATCCACGAATCTTTCATCCTCGCTCAAATTAATGGGGAAATTGTCGTTTTCTCGGTCCGAATAGCTCTTGCTGCTGGAGGCTCACATTATAAACAATGTGAGGACGTGAGGAGCCCTCACCCTTGTGACGTCATCGTCTGCTACTTCCGGTAAAGGCAAGACTTTTATCAGCCACAAAAGTTGCGAACTTTATCATCGATGTTCTCTACTAAATCCTTTCAGCAAAAATATAGAAATATCGCGAAATGATCAAGTATGACACATAGAATGGACCTGCTATCCCCGTTTAAATTAGAAAATCTCATTTCAGTAGGCCTTTAACGTGTAATATTGACGTATTTTGCTATTTCCTTTGACGACAACTACAGTTTTACGAACTTCATTATTTCTTGAAGTTGGTTTGTAAATCAAAAAGTTTGGATAGCAGAGCAAATTACTCAATGAGAAACAATGTAAAGATGAATAACGGGTACCAGTTTGGACAAAAGTCCCTATTTTAGTTAAAATATAACTTTTTGGGGGAATTTTGTGTATCGTTCACAATCACATCTTTCTCTTTTTTTTAATGATTCTAAAAATAAACACATGAAAGATGAAGCTAATGAGAGTCACCGTTGTAGCCTTCAAAGTCTCTAAAACTACTTAAAATTCTTCAACAACGTTTTATGCAAGTATATATATAATGTAGTAACAGACACCTTCATAACAATATGTAATATGTACAATATACACACTGCAACTGTATATATATATATATATATATATATATATATATATATGTGTGTGTGTGTGTGTGTGTGTGTGTTATAGCTCAACACACATATATATATATATATATATATATATATATATATGTATATGTGTTGAGCTTAAACACACACCTATATTTATATTAGGGCTGCGAATCTTTGGGTGTCCCACGATTCGGTTCAATATCGATTCTTGGGGTCGCGATTCTGTTATGTATCGATAGTTTTCGATTCAATGTGATTCTCGATTCAAAAACTATATTTTTCCAATTCAAAACAATTCTGTATTCATTCAATACGTAGGATTTCAGCAGGATCCACCCCAGTCTGCTGACATGCTAGCAGAGTAGTAGATTTAAAAAAAAAAAGCTTTTATAATTGGAAAGGACAATGTTTTATCAACTGATTGCAATAATTTAAATGTGTTTAAACTATTAAACGAACCAAAAATACGACTTATTTTATCTTTGTGAAAACATTGGACACAGTGTGTTGTCAAGCTTATGAGATGCGATGAAAGTGTTAGCTACTGTGACACCATTGTTCTTTTTTATTATTTTTATAAATGTGTAATGATAATGTCAATGAGGGATTTTTAATCACTGCTATGCTGAAATTATAACTAATATTGATACTGTTGTTGATAATATTCATTTTTGTTTCACTACTTTTGGTTTGTTCTGTGTCGTGTTTGTGTCTCCTCAATTGCTCTGTTTATTGCAGTTCTGAGTCTTGCAGGGTCAGGTTTGGTTTTGGAATTGGATTGCATTGTTATGGTATTGATGTGTATTGTTTTTTTGGATTGATTAAAAAAAATAAAAATGATTTTTTTTTAAATGAGAATGGATTCTGAATCGCACAACGTGAGAATCGCGATTCGTATTCAAATCGATTTTTTCCCACACCCGTAATATATATATATATCCATCCATTTTCTACCGCTTATTCCCCTTTGGGGTCGCGGGGGGCGCTAGAGTCCATCTCAGGTACAATTGGGTGGAAGGCGGTGTACACCCTGGACATATATATATATATATATATATATATATATATGTATATGTATATATATATATGTATATATATATATATATATATATATATATACTGTAGATAGATATAAATCGAGTTTTTAAACATTTGAATTTTTTTCAAGTTTTATGCTGTTTTCTTAAAAAAAAAAAAAATAAAATAAAAACATTTTTCATTAGCGGAAAAACACGAAATAGGCAATATTTCCAGAAGCGAGTTGCAAAGTGGAATAATTTGGATGAAGTACTTACAGCCTTTTACAGGTCAATAGTTACAGATTTTGATGCCTGATTTTTTAGAAAAACGGACACGCTCAAAAAAGTGTAATAAGTAAGTCCACCCATCTATTACCTGAATGTGTGTGTGAATGTGGAAACAGTGTCAAAGCGCTTTGAGTACATTGAAGGTAGGAAAGCGCTATACACCATTCACATACAGACCTAGCTGTAGTTGTTGTTGTAGTTGCCTCCCGTCTTTAATAGATTCATCAACACTGCCAGCCTGGCCTCTGATGACATGACTGCTTAGCGTTGCTTGCTTACAGTCTACAAGAAGCGACCCTCAGTCTGAAAATCTGCTGACAGCTGACAGAAATTGATGTGATGGTGTGCCAATATTACATTACAACACTAGTGTAACAGCAGGTCAAAAACACTGACAAACAATTGGCTGCCAACACGCACTATTACGTGATAAACTGTGTTTTTTCCCTTCATACTATTGTACATCTGTCAGTTGAATCACTATCCAACTTGAGGAAGCGAAGCATCGTCGATATCAGTTCATGTTGGTCTAGCTCCAGCCTATCTTGCCGATTGTATTGTACCATATGTCCCGGCAAGGAATCTGCGTTCAAAAGACTCCGGCTTATTAGTGATTCCTAGAGCCCAAAAAAAGTCTGCGGGCTATAGAGTGTTTTCCGTTCGGGCTCCAGTACTCTGGAATGCCCTCCCGGTAACAGTTCGAGATGCTACCTCAGTAGAAGCATTTAAGTCTCACCTTAAAACTCATCTGTATACTCTAGCCTTTTAATTAGACCAGTTGATCTGCCGCTTCTTTTCTTTTTTCTCCTATGTCCCCGCCTGCCTTGTGGAGGGGGTCGGGTCCGATGACAATGGATGAAGTATTGGCTGTCCAGAGTCGAGACCCAGGATGGACCGCTCGTCGGGACCCAGGATGGACCGCTCGCCTGTGTATCGGTTGGGGACATCTCTACGCTGCTGATCCGCCTCCTCTTGAGATGGTTTCCTGTGGACGGGACTCTCGCTGCTGTCTTGGATCCGCTTGAACTGAACTCTCGCGGCTGTGTTGGTTCCACTATGGATTGAACTTTCACAGTATCATGTTAGACCCGCTCGACATCCATTGCTTTCGGTCCCCTAGAGGGGGGGGGGGGGTTGCCCACATCTGAGGTCCTCTCCAAGGTTTCTCATAGTCAGCATTGTCACTGGCGTCCCACTGGATGTGAATTCTCCCTGCCCACTGGGTGTGAGTTTTCCTTGCCCTTTTGTGGGTTCTTCCGAGGATGTTGTAGTCGTAATGATTTGTGCAGTCCTTTGCGACATTTGTGATTTGGGGCTATATAAATAAACATTGATTGATTGATTGATTGACTGTGCGTGTGGTGCAGGTGGATTTCTATTTGTGTGCCCACACAAAGCCCTGCTCTTTGAGGATTTTGTTGCGTTAAAATGTCATTTGTGAAATGTTTGTACAAGTTTAAAATTATGCTTTATTTTGTTAACCTGTCAATGGGATCGTCCAGTGTATGTTAGCATTAAAGAGAAACTGCATTCTTTGGAATTTTGACGATTGTTCACAATCATTATGAGAGACAATAACAGGTTTGTTTTTTTTTATTAAAAAAAAAAAAAAACGCTTGAAAGATGTGGCTAATGGGTCACCGTTGTAGCCTTCAAAGCCTCTAAAACAATTTCAAAACCCTCCATTAACGTTTTATATACACACTGCAAGTGTAAACGTAATGTAGTAACAGACACCTTCATAACAATATGTAATATGTACAATATACACACTGCAAGTATATACTGTATATAATGTAGTAACAGACACCTCCAAAAAATATTTAATATGTTTTATATAGAACAGTGGTCCACAACCACCGGGCCGCAGAATAATTTTTTAACCATTTTTATAAAGAAAAAATACATAAATATATATATATATTTTTTTTTTATTAAATCAACATAAAAAACACAATAAACACTTACAATAGTGCACCAACCACAAAAACCTCCCTTTTACATGACAAAGAAAAAAATAAAAATAAAAAATGGACCGCCCCCCCCTCCCGGCCCGCAGGACAAATTATTAAGCGTTGACCGGTCCGCGGATACAAAAAGGTTGGGGGCCACTGATAAAGAAGACCTCTATGAAGAAAACAAATGAAGGACCCAGATTTCCCCCGCCCGGACGCGGGTCACCGGGGCACCCTTCTGGAGCCAGGCCCAGAGGTGGGACACGATTGCGAGTCATTTTGAGTGTGACCAATATGAGGCCAGTAAAACCAAATTTTTGTATTTGTGATTCTTTCCAAAATACCTGATTCTGCTAAAACTCACATATATTTAATATTACAGGCTTTTTTAGACCAATTTAATGTTTGGTTTTGGAGTTATGATTATAAATATTTCATATTTAGTATGACAGTTACACTGTTATATTGAATAAAAACATAACTTGTGTCTTTGCAAACCTTACAAAAGATCATTTTTCTAGTACAACTAACATAAATACATATCTCTAGGCATTATTAGCCATTTTGCATGTGTTGTTTAGAAGTTATGTTTGAATACATTTTTATTGCTTTTTTCTCCTTATCTCAGGATTCTAAGAACATTATTGTCATATTGAGTAAAAAACTACTTTTTGCATTCGCAAGATTTAAAAAAGCATATGTTTCGAGTAAAACTCCCAAAGATGCATTATTTCAGGCATTATTAGCCATTTTTCATGTGTGGTGTAGGAGTTATGTTTAAATAACTGTCATATTGAGTGTTACAGTATACAGTCATATTGAGTAAAACCTTAATTTTGTATTTGCAAAATATAGAAAAACAACTGTATCTAGTAAAACTAACATTTATTCAATATCACAGGCATTTTTAGACATTTTGCCCGTTTGGATTAGGAATTATGTTGGAATACATTTTTATTGCCTTTTTCGCATTATCTCAGGATTCTAAGAACATTATAATCATATTGAGTAAAAAACTACTTTTTGCATTTGCAAGATTTAAAAAAGCATATGCTTCGAGTAAAACTCCCAAAGATGCATTATTTCAGGCATTATTAGCCATTTTTCATGTGTGTTGTAGGAGTTATGTTTAAATAACTGTCATATTGAGTGTTACAGTATACAGTCATATTGAGATAAAACCTAAATTGTGTATTTGCAAAATATAGAAAAACAACTATACCTAGTAAAACTAACATTTATTCAATATCACAGGCATTTTTAGACATTTTGAACATTTGGATTAGGAATTATGTTGGAATACATTTTTATTGCTTTTTTCGCATTATCTCAGGATTCTAAGTACATTACTGTCAATTTGAGTAAAAAATTTAATTTTGTTTTTGCAAACCTTACCAAATTTTTCTTTTTCAGGAAAACTCTCAAAGATGCATTTCTTCAGTCATTATTAGACATTTTGCATGTGTATTTTTGGAGTTATGTTTCAAAAACTGTCATTTTGAGTGTGATCAATGTGAGGCCAGTAAAACCTAATTTTTGTATTTGTGATTCTTTCCAAAATACCTGATTCTGGTAAAACTCCCATAAATTTAATATTACAGGCTTTTTTAGACAAATTTCATGTTTGGTTTTGGACTTATGATTATAAATCTTTCATATTTAGTATGACAGTTACACTGTTATATTGAATACAAAAATAGCTGGTGTCTTTGCAAAGCTTACAAAAGATCATTTTTCTAGTACAACTAACAAAAATACATATCTCTAGGCATTATTAGCCATTTTTCATGTGCTGTTTAGAAGTTATGTTTGAATACATTTTTATTGCTTTTTTCGCATTATCTCAGGATTCTAAGAACATTATAGTCATATTGAGTAAAAAACTACTTTTTGCAATTGCAAGATTTAAAAAAGCATATGTTTCGAGTGAAACTCCCAAAGATGCATTATTTCAGGCATTATTAGCCATTTTTCATGTGTGGGGTAGGAGTTATGTTTAAATAACTGTCATATTGAGTGTTACAGTATACAGTCATATTGAGTAAAACCTCATTTTTGTATTTGCAAACCATAGAAAAACAACTGTATCTAGTAAAATTAACATGTATTCAATATCACAGGCATTTTTAGACATTTTGCATGTTTGGATTAGGAATTATGTTGGAATACATTTTTATTGCTTTTTTTGCATTATCTCAGGATTCTAAGTACATTACTGTCAAATTTAGTAAAAAAATACTTTCTGTTTTTGCAAACATTACCAAATGTTTTTTTTTCCCAGTAAAACTCTCAAAGATACATTTGTTAAGGCATTATTAGAAATTTTGCATTTGTAATTTTGGAGTTATGTTTCAAAAACTGTCATTTTGAGTGTGGCCAATATGAGGCCAGTAAAACCTAATTTTTGTATTTGTGATTCTTTCCAAAATACCTGATTCTGCTAAAACTCACATAAATGCAATATTACAGTCTTTTTTAGACAAATATCATGTTTGGTTTTGGAGTTATAAACCTTTCATATTTAGTATGACAGTTACACTGTTATCCATCCATCCATCCATTTTCTACCGCTTATTCCCTTTTTTGGGGCCCGGGGGGCTCTGGCGCCTATCTCAGCTACAATCGGGCGGAAGGCGGGGTACACCCTGGACAAGTCGCCACCTCATCACAGGGTCAACACAGATAGACAGACAACATTCACACTCATATTCACACACTAGGGCCAATTTTAGTGTTGCAAATCAACCTATCCCCAGGTGCATGTCTTTGGAAGTGGGAGGAAGCCGGAGTACCCGGAGGGAACCCACGCATTCACGGGGAGAACATGCAAACTCCATACAGAAAGATCCCGAGCCTGGACTTGAACCCAGGACTGAAGGACCTTCGTATTGTGAGGCAGACGCACTAACCCCTCTCCCACCGTGAAGCCCTACACTGTTATATTGAATAAAAAAACTAACTTGTGTCTTTGCAAACCTTACAAAAGATCATTTTTCTAGTACAACTAACAAAAATACATATCTCTAGCCATTATTAGCAATTTTTCATGTGCTGTTTAGAAATTATGTTTGAATACATTTTTATTGCTTTTTTCCCATTATCTCAGGATTCTAAGAACATTATTGTCATATTGAGTAAAAAACTAGTTTTTGCATTTGCAAGATTTAAAAAAGCATATGCTTCGAGTAAAGCTCCCAAAGATGCATTATTTCAGGCATTATTAGCCATTTTTCATGTGTGGTGTAGGAGTTATGTTTAAATAACTGTCCTATTGAGTGTTACAGTATACAGTCATATTGAGTAAAACCTAAATTTTGTATTTGCAAACCATAGAAAAACAACTGTATCTCATAAAACTAACATTTATTCAAAATCACAGGCATTTTTAGACATTTTGCACGTTTGGATTAGGAATTATGTTGGAATACGTTTTTATTGCTTTTTTCGCATTATCTCTGGATTGTAAGTACATTACTGTCAAATTTAGTAAAAAAAATACTTTCTGTATTTGCAAACCTTACCAAATGGAATAAGCGGTAGAAAATGGATGGATGGATGGATGCTGTTATACTCTAACTCAAAGTGTTATCATGTGCTCAATGTTTCCTTACCATTATTGCTAGGTGTTCGAGCCAAATACACTTTCTGTCCGTCAAATTGATGACGTCACTAAAGGGGTTGGCTCCAAGGCCAAGTGCCTGGCTATTTAGGGAGGAGTCAGGATCTTGCTCAGGTGTTGCTGAGTAGAGGCGCAACAGTTTTTGACTGTGCCAGTCTGGTATTTGTTTGCTCCCGAATATTTTCTGTTTTTGTACAAAGTGTGTTATATAAATGTGACTTTATGAAATTAAATATTTTTGTTAAACATGGACACAATTTTGGACATCAATTATTAGCCGGCTGCACACGTCTGAACTAGCTTCATTTATATTCGGCAACCAGTAGCAGTAATAGTATAGGACTTTACCACTACACAAGGTTCTCTATAACCATTGTTGGTATATTAATTATTCCTCTAGTATACATCCTCAAGTATACCTTTAAGTCATATATATATATATATATATATATATATATATATATATATATATATATATATATATATATATACATATATATATATATATATATATATATATATATACATATATATATATATATATATATATACATATATGTATATATATATAGGGCTTCACGGTAGAAGAGGGGTTAGTGCGTCTGCCTCACAATACGAAGGTCCTGCAGTCCTGGGTTCAATCCCAGGCTCGGGATCTTTCTGTGTGGAGTTTGCATGTTCTCCCCGTGAATGCGTGGGTTCCCTCCGGGTACTCCGGCTTCCTCCCACTTCCAAAGACATGCACCTGGGGATAGGTTGATGGGCAACACTAAATTGGCCCTAGTGTGTGAATGTGAGTGTGAATGTTGTCTGTCTATCTGTGTTGGCCCTGCGATGAGGTGGCGACTTGTCCAGGGTGTACCCCGCCTTTCGCCTTATTGTAGCTGAGATGGGCGCCAGCGTCCCCCGCGACCCCAAAAGGGAATAAGCAGTAGAAAAATGGATGGATGGATATATATATATATATATATATATATATATATATATATATATATATATATATATATATATGTGTGTGTGTTAGCCATTTGTGAAGTTTTGTGCTAGTGCGCTACGTTTGCTCGCATTCTGTGCATCTCCTGGGGGCTAAGCCCCCCCGCCCTTAAAAGATAGTGACGCCCCTGCTCCTCGCAAACCATACAAACGATAATTTTTCTAGTAAAATTCACAAAGATTCATTATTCCAGGCATTGTTAGACATTTTGCATGTTTGGTTTTGGAGTTATGTCTGAATACATTTTCATTGCATTTTATGCTTTATTTTAGGATTTTAAAGGCTTACTGAAATGAGATTTTCTTATTTAAACGGGGATAGCAGGTCCATTCAATGTGTCATACTTGATCATTTAGCGATATTGCCATATTTTTGCTGAAAGGATTTAGTAGAGAACATTGATGATAAAGTTCTCAACTTTTGGTCGCTGATAAAAAAGCCTTGCCTTTACCGGAAGTAGCAGACGATGTGCGTGTGACGTCACGGGTTGTAGGGCTCCTTACATCCTCACATTGTTTATAATGTGAGCCTCCAGCAGCAAGAGCTATTCGGACCGAGAAAGCGACAATTTCTCCCTTAATTTGAGCGAAGATGAAAGATTTGTGGATGAGGAAAGTTTGAGTGACGCACAAAAAAAAAAAAAAAAAAAAGGCGACGGCTCCGGGCGGCGGCAGTGTGAGCGTTTCAGATGTAATTAGACACATTAACTGGGATAATTCTGGAAGATCCCTTATCTGCTTATTGTTTCAATAGTGTTTTAGTGAGATTGTAAAGACATACCTCAAAGTCGGACGGCTGCGGTGAACACGCCAGTGTCTCTGGGAGAAGCCGAGGAGCCAAGCTCACAGCTGCCTTTTTTTGACAGCTGCTGCAGGAGGTCCCATAATCCACTGAAGTCTTCGGTAAGAGCTGACTTAATATCACAATTTTCCTTTCAAAAACCCGCTGGTTGAGGTAGAGAAAAATATTTGCTTGACCGCTCTGTGTTAAAGCTTCAAAACAAACAAAGAAACACCGGCTGTGTCTCGGTTGCCAAAGGCAGCTGCAAACCACCGCTTTCCACCAACAGCATTTTTATTTGACGTCTCCATTATTAATTGAACAAATTGCAAAAGATTCAGCAACACAGATGTCCAAATTACTGTGTAATTATGCGATGAAAAGATACGACTTTTAGCCGTGTGTGGTGCTGGGCTAATATGTCCGCTCCAACCCGAGACATCACAAATACACGTCATCATACGCGTCATCATTCCGCGACGTTTTCAAAAGAAACTCCGCGGGAATTGTAAAATGGTAATTTAGTAAACTAAAAAGGCCGTATTGGCATGTGTTGCAATGTTAATATTTCATCATTGATGTGTAAACTATCAGACTGCGTGGTCGCTAGTAGTGGCTTTCAGTAGGCCTTTAAAACCAAACATGCAAAATGGCTAATAATGCCTGGCTAAATGCAGAGATGTATTACTCAAGTAAAAGTAAGGAGTAGTCAGCCAAATATTTACTTGAGTAAAAGTAAAAAGCATGTTGTGAAAAGACTACTCAAGTACTGAGTAACTGATGAGTAACCTGTTCGTTTAATGATTACGGCAACAAATAATGCACAAAAACATAAAAATAGCAATGAGCAAATTCAGAGCCAGGGATATCTCTTAAGCAACTAAAACAATAATATATATTAAATAATAATACATTAAAATAAAAGAAATTAAGGCAAATTGAGCCAAAATTGAGCCGGTTCGGATCGGTTCGCAGCCGAGTGTGAAGCGACCAGAATGAGAATCAGCACCTCCAAGTCCGAGTCCATGGTTCTCGCCCGGAAAAGGGTGGAGTGCCATCTCCGGGTTGGGGAGGAGCCCCTGCCCCAAGTGGAGGAGTTCAAGTACCTAGGAGTCTTGTTCACGAGTGAGGGAAGAGTGGATCGTGAGATCGACAGGCGGATCGGTGCGGCGTCTTCAGTAATGCGGACTTTGTACCGATCCGTTGTGGTGAAGAAGGAGCTGAGCCGGAAGGCAAAGCTCTCAATTTACCGGTCGATCTACGTTCCCATCCTCACCTATGGTCATGAGCTTTGGGTCATGACCCGAAAGAATAAGATCACGGGTACAAGCGGCCGAAATGAGTTTCCTCCGCCGGGTGGCGGGTCTCTCCCTTAGAGATAGGGTGAGAAGCTCTGCCATCCGGGAGGAACTCAACGTAAAGCCGCTGCTCCTCCACATCGAGAGGAGCCGGATGAGGTGGTTCGGGCATCTGGTCAGGATGCCACCCGAACGCCTCCTTAGGGATGTGTTTAGGGCACGTCCAGCTGGTAGGAGGCCACGGGGAAGACCCAGGACACGTTGGGAAGACTATGTCTCCCGGCTGGCCTGGGAACGCCTCGGGATCCCCCGGGAAGAGCTAGACGAAGTGGCGGGGAGAGGGAAGTCTGGGTTTCCCTGCTTAGGCTGCTGCCCCCGCGACCCGACCTCGGATAAGCGGAAGATGATGGATGGATGGATGAGCCAAAATAACCTAACAGCACCACAGGCTCAGTAGGCATTGATTGATTGATTGATTGATTGATTGAAACTTGTATTAGTTGATTGCACAGTACAGTACATATTCCGTACAATTGATCACTAAATGGTAACACCCCAATAAGTTTGTCAACGTTAATCAATTACTTAATAAATGATCAAGTCGAGGTGATATACATGCACACACATATCATATATATATATATATATATATATATATATATATATATATATATATATATATATATATATATATATATATATATACATATATATATATACATATATATATATATATATATATATATATATATATATATATATATTAGGGGTGGGCAAGTTAATGTGTTAATTGCGAAAATATCACCTTCAGCGAAGCACACTGTTGATGCGAGCAAGCGGGGGAAGTATAGATAAAGGAGAGCAAGAGAAGCTAACAGATGCCATAGCGAAGTGGATAGTTACAGACTGTAGGTCCATTAGTGTTGTGGAAGACGCCGGCTTGAGAAACATTGTGCGTACGCAACAAGTGACATCACGTATGAGCCGCCATCAAGACGCACCATCGCACGAAGAATACACCAGTTGTATAAAAAGGAGAGGACTGTGAAAGTGACAACTTTACAACGTGCAGCTGTAGTTGCTCTCAGTGGGGACTACAATTAAGCATAATTACCTCGGAGTTACATCCATCCATCCATCATCTTCCGCTTATCTGAGGTCGGGTCGCGGGGGCAACAGCCTAAGCAGGGAAAGCCAGACTTCCCTCTCCCCAGCCACTTCGTCTAGCTCTTCCCAGGGGATCCCGAGGCGTTCCCAGGCCAGCCGGGAGACATAGTCTTCCCAACGTGTCCTGGGTCTTCCCCGTGGCCTCCTACCGGTTGGACGTGCCCTAAACACCTCCCTAGGGAGGCGTTCGGGTGGCATCCTGACCAGATGCCCGAACCACCTCATCTGGCTCCTCTCGATGTGAAGGAGCAGTGGCTTTACTTTGAGTTCCTCCCGGATGGCAGAGCTTCTCACCCTATCTCTAAGGGAGAGCCCCGCCACCCGGCGGAGGAAACTCATTTCGGCCGCTTGTACCCGTGATCTTATCCTTTCGGTCATGACCCAAAGCTCATGACCATAGGTGAGGATGGAAACGTAGATCGACCGGTAAATTGAGAGCTTTGCCTTCCGGCTCAGCTCCTTCTTCACCACAACGGATCGGTACAACTGAAGACGCCGCACCGATCCGCCTGTCGATCTCACGATCCACTCTTCCCTCCCTCGTGAACAAGACTCCAAGGTACTTGAACTCCTCCACTTGGGGCAGGGTCTCCTCCCCAACCCGGAGATGGCATTCCACCCTTTTCCGGGCGAGAGCCATGGACTCGGACTTGGAGGTGCTGATTCTCATCCCGGTCGCTTCACACTCGGCTGCGAACCGATCCAGCGAGAGCTGAAGATCCCGGTCAGATGAAACCATCAGGACCACATCATCTGCAAAAAGCAGAGACCTAATCCTGCGGTTACCAAACCGGAACCCCTCAACGCCTTGACTGCGCCTAGAAATTCTGTCCATAAAAGTTATGAACAGAATCGGTGGCGAAGGACAGCCTTGGCGGAGTCCAACCCTCACTGGAAATGTGTTTGACTTACCGCCGGCAATGCGGACCAAGCTCTGACACTGGTCATACAGGGAGCGGACCGCCACAATAACACAGTCCGATACCCCATACTCTCTGAGCACTCCCCACAGGACTTCCCGAGGGACACGGTCGAATGCCTTCTCCAAGTCCACAAAGCACATGTAGACTGGTTGGGCAAACTCCCATGCACCCTCAAGAACCCTGCCGAGAGTATGGAGCTGGTCCACAGTTCCACGACCAGGACGAAAACCACACTGTTCCTCCTGAATCCGAGGTTCGACAATCCGGCGTAGCCTCCTCGGAGTTACAGTGCATTATATTGATGAAAAGTGGATGCTGCATTCACATGCTCTGTCTACAGTTTGTATTATGAAAAGAGAGGAGAGGCATTATGCTGAAATATGCACGGGGCACGTCACTGAAGTTATACAGTGTTAAAAGTGTGTTTGCACAGAAAATGTTATGGCACTTTAACTCATAGGGCAGTACATTTAAAATTAATGGCCGTCAAGTTCTAAGAATGAACAAACTGCACCGAGTTCAGTGAGATTATCTGAAAGAAACACCATTATTAACATGGACTTTACATTCTAGTCCCCTGTAAAGGAAATCCCAGCAGTGAAATGTTTTGTGCGTCACCCTGTCTTTTCTTTCTCCCTGATAAAAGAAATTGTTTCTGCTGTTACCTCAGAAATTGCCTGTTCAGATGTTATGATTGTGGCTCAGAGATTTGTATGTAGATTATATTTATTTTCCATAACAAACAGGATAACTTAAATACCCTGACAGTGGCAATAAGCTTGAATGTTTCTATTTACATTTTTTGAGTTGATTTTCATAAAATATGCTATTTAACTGCTACTGTTTTTAACAAGTACTGATTTAAATTGTGTTTGCACAACAAATGTTTTGGCGCTTTTGTTCATGTGGGAGAATATTCCAATAAAGGTGCACTACACACTACTTTTGAATTCATTTTTGGGCTTTGCGTATACAATGCAGTTAATCATGAGTAATCGGAGAAATAGTGCGATCAACTTTTATTAAAATGTTTAATCGTTGCCCAGCCCTAATATATATATATATATAAACAGTATATAATTTATATTTATTTATTTTGCCGTTTTTGTTCACATGTTAAAGTTGTTTTAATGAATATACATGCCTGTTTAATTTATAGATTCCTTTCTTTCATGAAGACAAGAATATAAGTTGGTCTATTACATGATTCTGATGACTTGCATTGATTGGAATCAGACTGTAATGCTGATACCGTCCACGTTTCTTTTCTGTCCAATACCACATGAAAGTCGTTGGTTTTTGGGATCTTATTTGTCCAGCTTCCATATTCGTTTTTATACACTTTACAAGAAATACATTGGCGGCAAACTACGTAGCTTGCTAGCTTGTTTGCGCTGGCTTTCGGAGACCCTTATTTTGTTAGCGCAGGCGCGATGGAGCGGCACTTTTATTGTGAAGACAGGAACTGTGCGATCAGTCTTTAGGCTCTTGACAGGAAGTACGGTTGAAATAAAAAGGGTATTTTTTCCTTTACACTTTTGATTGATTCATTGAAACTTTTATTAGTAGATTGCACAGTACAGTACATATTCCGTACAATTGACCACTAAATGGTAACACCCGAATAAGTTTTTCAACTTGTTCCACGTGACACGGTCATGTGACCGCCTGGCTCTGTTTGATTGGTCCAACGTCACCAGTTATGGCATGTGATTGGTGAAACGCAGGCATGCGTAGATCCTACTTTGAAGGTCTCTTTCACAAACTAAAACAAACATTAACAGATCGATAACAATCAGTAGCGAGTAGCGAGCTGAATGTAGATAAATGGAGCGGAGTAAAAGTAGCGTTTCTTCTCTATAAATATACTCAAGTAAAAGTATGTTGCATAAAAACTACTCTTAAAAGTACAATTTATAAGTTACTCAAATAGATGTAACATAGTAAATGTAGCGTGTTACTACTCACCTCTGGAAAAGAAACTAGACAAGGTTTACTGCAACATCAAGCTGGGTTACAAAACTAAAGCAATAGCTCACCTAGGCCAGCCAGACCATTTGTCCTGGCTCCTTATCCCCTCCTATACCCCCATCAGGAAAAGTGCTCCTTTTTCATCAAAGTCAGTAAAACCTGTCCTGAAGTCTTCGAACAAGAGGACCCAAGTTAGCACGCCTCAGCGATCCTGAGTTATATCAAGCACTGCACAGACCCCATCACTGTAGAGAAGTCCATCCAAGATTATCCCAACACAAAGCCATGGATGACTGGAGAGGTGGAGCGTCTTCTCAGACAGAAGGACACCGCTTTAAGAGACGGGAAGCTGTACAACCTGAATCAAGGAATCAGGAGGTCTAAACTGGACTGTAAACAGAAGATTGAGGACATGACCAAATACAAACTCAGCCACCTCTCAGCCGAAACAGGCAAACTCTAGTTGATGGAAGAGAGGAACTCCTTCTATGCACGCTTTGAGGCGACACCATCAGCAGCAGCCGCACCATTAGTCTCAATATATCAATCAATCAATCGATGTTTATTTATTTAGCCCTAAATCACAAGTGCCTCAAAGGGCTGCACAAGCCACAACGACACCCTCGGTTCAGAGCCCACAAAAGGGCAAGGAAAAGCTCACAACCCAGTGGGACGTCAATGTGGATGACTATGAGAAACTTTGGAGAGGACCACAGATGCGGGTGACCCCTCACCCCTCCCTCTATCGGGGATCGGATGCAATGGACGTCGAGTGGGTCTATCATAATATTGTGAAAGTCCACTCTATAGTGGATCTAACATAATAGTGTGAAAGTCCAGTTCATAGTGGATCAAACATAATTGCGAGAGTCTAGTCCATGGTGGGGCCAGCCGGAGACCATCCCGAGCGGAGACGGGTCAGCAGCAGTCCCCAACCGATGCACAGGCGAGCGGTCCACCTGCGGGTCCCAACTCTGGACAGGCAGCACTTCATCCATGGCCACCAGACCTGTGCCCCTCCCTCTCTCCACAAGGGAGAGGGGGGCAGAGGAGAAAAGAAAAGAAACGGCAGATCAACTGGTCCAAAAAGGAGGTCTATTTAACGGCTAGAGTATACAAATGAGATTTACGATGGGACTTAAATGCCTCTACTGAGGTAGCATCTGTAACTGTTACCGGGAGGGCATTTCAAGTGTGACTCAAACAGAAATCTATGTTTTTCTAGATAGGATGATGGCGCCTTCCTGGTTAGGGTGAAGGCCGTCTCTCATCTGCAAGCCTGGTTTGCCCCAGAAAGAGGGCCAATTATCAATAAACGTTAGTCCCTGTTGTCTACAGAAGCTAGCCAGCCACTTGTTAAGCGAGACTAATCTGCTATATCTCTCATCATTGCGTCTCGCAGGCAGGAGGCCAGAGACAATTTGTCAATGCCTGGATATCTTTCTAGCCAGTTCACAAGTCCTGGCTATGTTTCTCTTTTTAATATCTGACTGTCTCATCCTAGTGTCATTGGAGCCAACGTGTACTATCCATCCATCCATCCATCCCATCCATTTTCTACCGAACTATGTTTACATAACTAGTGGTGCAATTAGCCTGTCGTACGTGTTTACTAGGCCTGTTGAAAGTTAGCTCCCTAAGATTACCTTCAATACCCTTAATAGTGGCTGGTGAGATCACCTACCTAGGTTCCATTCTAGAGGCTAATCTTTCCTGTGATAAAATGGCAACCAAGGTGATCAAAAAGGTCAACCAAAGAACGAGATTCCTCTACAGAATCTCCTCTCTGGTCAACAAAAGCACCTTGAGGATTCTAGCGGGAACTCTCATTCAACCCTTCTTCGATTACACTTGCACCTCCTGGTACCCCAGCACCTCCAAAACCCTCAAATCTAGACTCCAAACATCCCAGAATAAGCTAATCCGGTTACTTTTAGACCTCCACCCCAGATCACACCTCAATCCAACCCACTTCTCCAAAGTGGGCTGGCTCAGGGTGGAGGAAAGAGTAAAACAACTTGCACTGAGCCTAGTCTATAAAATCCGCTACACCTCCTTGATACCGAAGTACATGTCAAACTACTTCCTTAACGTAAATGACCGCCATAACCACAACACCAGGGGGAGCTCCACAAACCACGTTAAACCCAGATTTCGATCTAACAAAGGTCTTAACTCATTCTCTTTCTATGCCACATCAATGTGGAATGCACTCCCAACAGGTATAAAAGTAAGTGCATCTCTATATTCCTTCAAAACCGCTCTAAAACAACACCTCCAGGCAACTTCAACACTTTACTAATACCCTCCTCCATTCACATCCCATCTCCCCAGATTATAAACAACTCAAATGTACTTCTAATGTATATACTTGTTCTTATGCTATCTGAACTCCCTATGTTCTCTGCTGGCTGTACATATCCTACTGTAAGACCTACACTGTTTCAATGTCCACATTTCTCTGTTGATGCAATTGTTGATGACTGAAGTTCTGATATCAACCAAAGCTCCTCATCCCACCCCACGGATTGTAAATAATGTAAATAATTCAATGTACATACTATGATGGTTAACTTGTGTGATGACTGTATTATGTTGATAGTATATATTTTTACCATGAATTGATTAACGTGGACCCCGACTTAAACAAGTTGAAAAACTTATTCGGGTGTTACCATTTAGTGGTCAACTGTACGGAATATGTACTGTACTGTGCAATCTACTAATAAAAGTATCAATCAATCAATCAAATGGTTTGCTGAGCTCTATGTTTCGGGTGATGGAGTCCCCTGTGACTAAAGTGTGGTGCCTGGTAGACTGGGGTGTAGGACTACCTAAAGGGCTAAATGTGTTATGTGTCTCAACCGGTACACCGTTGCTTATTGGCCGTTTAGGGCTGCTATAAGCTGGGCTAGTTAGCTCGCTAAAGCTAACACTAGCAGATGTGTCCGCAACATCTAAAGTTACGAGATTACTCCGCTCTAACTGGTGGACACGGCCCTCTAGCAGAGCCAGCCTATCCATGAAGATGGTGCATGAAGCGCAGGGAGCCATACACATGGTGTTTTCTGTCACCGAGTGAAGTACCTGTTGTCTTCATGTAAGTGATCACGGTGTGCGGAAATAGATTCCTTCAGACAGGGGCCGCCTTCTCCCCGGTAGCTTTGTTAGCTTAGCAGCTAGCTAGCTGAGGGATGGGTGGTGAGACAGATATCGGGTGATTTGCAAGTTAAATAGGACTACTAAATATGTTTGGGAAGTAGTAAAGAAATCTGCAAAACAAATAATTAATCCCCTCGGAGATTAATAAAGTATTTCTCATCTCATCTCATCCCATCTCATTAAAAGCACACAGATAGAACAATACTTAGCTCTTTCGCAACAGCAAGCAGTCAGCGAGCTGTCACTCACAGCGAGTATTATTAGTCGCAGCCATGGCCACCGACCCACAGCAGCATATTCTTTAAGACCACGAAGTGAGACACACAATAAAGGCATTGAACCTGAGGAAAGCAGGGCCCTATGGAAGAGACTGATAGTGAGAGACCCATCCTACCTGAAAACCTGCACAATCATCCCGGTTCCAAAAAAGAAAAACATCAGCTGACTGAACTACAGTACTCAACCAAATCCCATGAAGCACTTCAAGAAGGCAGTCTTGCCCCACATCATCTCATTTCTCCCACCCGGATTTAGCCCTCGACCGGTTCGCTTACAGAGCTCCACGGAAGATGCCATCGCCACAGCTCTCCTCTCTGCCCTGTCTCACCTGGAGAAAGGGGTAGGGGGCTATGCTAGGCTAATCTATTAACATTGTTAATATTAGTGCTGTCCATGTTTTTTAAATCAGATAAATCTAATTTTGGAATTTGGATTAATCATGATTAATCACAGATCATTAGTCGCTTCCATAAAACCATTTCATAAAAAAATACTCTGGAATGTGAACACAAATGCAATTTTATTGTCAGTATGTCAAGAGATCTTTTTAAACTTTTTACTAAAATGCATGTCATTATTTTGCATAAACCTTGGTAACAGTTTTATCTGAAATTGTTTCAAGCTGTATTTTGGAGTAAAATTTGGCAGCAAGCACACCAATTCTTCACAATCTTTTTTGTACTGATGTACGCATTGATCCAATTACTGACCGTATAGCTGTTAAGGTAGAACAGCTTGTATAGTCATAATAATTTGCATGATGTCATAACTGGGCTTGGACATGGATTGTTTCTTCGATGCAGATGAGGATCAATACGAGCGAGGCGTGGACGTGAGTACATTGTTGTTTATTATATAATATATACAAAACAGGGAAAACAAAAACACTTGCTCAAGGGCATGAAAGACAATTTAACTATAAACTTAAACAGCACAATGGCAAGACTAAAAACATGAAACAAAAGAGTGCACTGTGGCATAAATATATAAACTTACTCGGCATGGAAATGTGGACAGGACGTGAAGGTTTGAACAGCATGGGTAGGGTGCGTGTGAGTGTGAAGATCCCAGGACGAAGACAAGAAAAGGAGTGACTTAAATAGCTGTGATGATTAGTGAAAACAGGTGAGGCTGAGAACAGGGACGTGACAGGTGAAAACTAATGAGGTTGGCATGGAAACAAACAAAACCAGGAAGTGCAAAACGTGACTGATTGTCCAAAATCAAAAACATAACATGACAAAACAAAACATGATCCATAGGTGTGACAGAGCCCCCCCGTTAAAGACAGCTCCCAGATGTCCAAAACAAAAACCAAAACAAAACTATGATCGAGAGTCATGGGAGGGCGGGAGGGGGACATGGCGGTGGATCGCCAAACCACATGTCCCCGTATCCAACGGGGCTAGGTCGGTTGGAGGCGACGCGTGGAGGACCGAGGTGGGCGACCCGGGAACGGCCATATCCGTGGCCGACCCCCTTGGCGTGGCGGACGACCACGTAGTGGCCAAAACTGTGGCCGACGAGGAGGGCGTGGCGGACGACCACGTAGTGGCCACAATTAATGGCCGACGAGGTCGGCATCTTTGGCGTGGTGGACGCCCAGGTAGTATCCACATCCGTGGCCAACAAGGAGGCGGGCGCGTCGTCATCGTGGCCGGCGTTGGCGGTCGGCGTGGACTTGGGCTTGGCGGTCGATGTGGACTAGGGCTTGGCGGTCGACGTGGACTAGGGCTTGGCGGTCGACGTGGACTAGGGCTTGGCGGTCGACGTGGACTAGGGGCTTGGCGGTCTGTATATATATATACATATATATATATATATATATATATATATATATATATATATATATATATATATATATATATATACATATATGTATATATATATAGGGCTTCACGGTAGAAGAGGGGTTAGTGCGTCTGCCTCACAATACGAAGGTCCTGCAGTCCTGGGTTCAATCCCAGGCTCGGGATCTTTCTGTGTGGAGTTTGCATGTTCTCCCCGTGAATGCGTGGGTTCCCTCCGGGTACTCCGGCTTCCTCCCACTTCCAAAGACATGCACCTGGGGATAGGTTGATGGGCAACACTAAATTGGCCCTAGTGTGTGAATGTGAGTGTGAATGTTGTCTGTCTATCTGTGTTGGCCCTGCGATGAGGTGGCGACTTGTCCAGGGTGTACCCCGCCTTTCGCCTTATTGTAGCTGAGATGGGCGCCAGCGTCCCCCGCGACCCCAAAAGGGAATAAGCAGTAGAAAAATGGATGGATGGATATATATATATATATATATATATATATATATATATATATATATATATATATATATATATATGTGTGTGTGTTAGCCATTTGTGAAGTTTTGTGCTAGTGCGCTACGTTTGCTCGCATTCTGTGCATCTCCTGGGGGCTAAGCCCCCCCGCCCTTAAAAGATAGTGACGCCCCTGCTCCTCGCAAACCATACAAACGATAATTTTTCTAGTAAAATTCACAAAGATTCATTATTCCAGGCATTGTTAGACATTTTGCATGTTTGGTTTTGGAGTTATGTCTGAATACATTTTCATTGCATTTTATGCTTTATTTTAGGATTTTAAAGGCTTACTGAAATGAGATTTTCTTATTTAAACGGGGATAGCAGGTCCATTCAATGTGTCATACTTGATCATTTAGCGATATTGCCATATTTTTGCTGAAAGGATTTAGTAGAGAACATTGATGATAAAGTTCTCAACTTTTGGTCGCTGATAAAAAAGCCTTGCCTTTACCGGAAGTAGCAGACGATGTGCGTGTGACGTCACGGGTTGTAGGGCTCCTTACATCCTCACATTGTTTATAATGTGAGCCTCCAGCAGCAAGAGCTATTCGGACCGAGAAAGCGACAATTTCTCCCTTAATTTGAGCGAAGATGAAAGATTTGTGGATGAGGAAAGTTTGAGTGACGCACAAAAAAAAAAAAAAAAAAAAGGCGACGGCTCCGGGCGGCGGCAGTGTGAGCGTTTCAGATGTAATTAGACACATTAACTGGGATAATTCTGGAAGATCCCTTATCTGCTTATTGTTTCAATAGTGTTTTAGTGAGATTGTAAAGACATACCTCAAAGTCGGACGGCTGCGGTGAACACGCCAGTGTCTCTGGGAGAAGCCGAGGAGCCAAGCTCACAGCTGCCTTTTTTTGACAGCTGCTGCAGGAGGTCCCATAATCCACTGAAGTCTTCGGTAAGAGCTGACTTAATATCACAATTTTCCTTTCAAAAACCCGCTGGTTGAGGTAGAGAAAAATATTTGCTTGACCGCTCTGTGTTAAAGCTTCAAAACAAACAAAGAAACACCGGCTGTGTCTCGGTTGCCAAAGGCAGCTGCAAACCACCGCTTTCCACCAACAGCATTTTTATTTGACGTCTCCATTATTAATTGAACAAATTGCAAAAGATTCAGCAACACAGATGTCCAAATTACTGTGTAATTATGCGATGAAAAGATACGACTTTTAGCCGTGTGTGGTGCTGGGCTAATATGTCCGCTCCAACCCGAGACATCACAAATACACGTCATCATACGCGTCATCATTCCGCGACGTTTTCAAAAGAAACTCCGCGGGAATTGTAAAATGGTAATTTAGTAAACTAAAAAGGCCGTATTGGCATGTGTTGCAATGTTAATATTTCATCATTGATGTGTAAACTATCAGACTGCGTGGTCGCTAGTAGTGGCTTTCAGTAGGCCTTTAAAACCAAACATGCAAAATGGCTAATAATGCCTGGCTAAATGCAGAGATGTATTACTCAAGTAAAAGTAAGGAGTAGTCAGCCAAATATTTACTTGAGTAAAAGTAAAAAGCATGTTGTGAAAAGACTACTCAAGTACTGAGTAACTGATGAGTAACCTGTTCGTTTAATGATTACGGCAACAAATAATGCACAAAAACATAAAAATAGCAATGAGCAAATTCAGAGCCAGGGATATCTCTTAAGCAACTAAAACAATAATATATATTAAATAATAATACATTAAAATAAAAGAAATTAAGGCAAATTGAGCCAAAATTGAGCCGGTTCGGATCGGTTCGCAGCCGAGTGTGAAGCGACCAGAATGAGAATCAGCACCTCCAAGTCCGAGTCCATGGTTCTCGCCCGGAAAAGGGTGGAGTGCCATCTCCGGGTTGGGGAGGAGCCCCTGCCCCAAGTGGAGGAGTTCAAGTACCTAGGAGTCTTGTTCACGAGTGAGGGAAGAGTGGATCGTGAGATCGACAGGCGGATCGGTGCGGCGTCTTCAGTAATGCGGACTTTGTACCGATCCGTTGTGGTGAAGAAGGAGCTGAGCCGGAAGGCAAAGCTCTCAATTTACCGGTCGATCTACGTTCCCATCCTCACCTATGGTCATGAGCTTTGGGTCATGACCCGAAAGAATAAGATCACGGGTACAAGCGGCCGAAATGAGTTTCCTCCGCCGGGTGGCGGGTCTCTCCCTTAGAGATAGGGTGAGAAGCTCTGCCATCCGGGAGGAACTCAACGTAAAGCCGCTGCTCCTCCACATCGAGAGGAGCCGGATGAGGTGGTTCGGGCATCTGGTCAGGATGCCACCCGAACGCCTCCTTAGGGATGTGTTTAGGGCACGTCCAGCTGGTAGGAGGCCACGGGGAAGACCCAGGACACGTTGGGAAGACTATGTCTCCCGGCTGGCCTGGGAACGCCTCGGGATCCCCCGGGAAGAGCTAGACGAAGTGGCGGGGAGAGGGAAGTCTGGGTTTCCCTGCTTAGGCTGCTGCCCCCGCGACCCGACCTCGGATAAGCGGAAGATGATGGATGGATGGATGAGCCAAAATAACCTAACAGCACCACAGGCTCAGTAGGCATTGATTGATTGATTGATTGATTGATTGAAACTTGTATTAGTTGATTGCACAGTACAGTACATATTCCGTACAATTGATCACTAAATGGTAACACCCCAATAAGTTTGTCAACGTTAATCAATTACTTAATAAATGATCAAGTCGAGGTGATATACATGCACACACATATCATATATATATATATATATATATATATATATATATATATATATATATATATATATATATATATATATATATATATATATATATATATATTAGGGGTGGGCAAGTTAATGTGTTAATTGCGAAAATATCACCTTCAGCGAAGCACACTGTTGATGCGAGCAAGCGGGGGAAGTATAGATAAAGGAGAGCAAGAGAAGCTAACAGATGCCATAGCGAAGTGGATAGTTACAGACTGTAGGTCCATTAGTGTTGTGGAAGACGCCGGCTTGAGAAACATTGTGCGTACGCAACAAGTGACATCACGTATGAGCCGCCATCAAGACGCACCATCGCACGAAGAATACACCAGTTGTATAAAAAGGAGAGGACTGTGAAAGTGACAACTTTACAACGTGCAGCTGTAGTTGCTCTCAGTGGGGACTACAATTAAGCATAATTACCTCGGAGTTACATCCATCCATCCATCATCTTCCGCTTATCTGAGGTCGGGTCGCGGGGGCAACAGCCTAAGCAGGGAAAGCCAGACTTCCCTCTCCCCAGCCACTTCGTCTAGCTCTTCCCAGGGGATCCCGAGGCGTTCCCAGGCCAGCCGGGAGACATAGTCTTCCCAACGTGTCCTGGGTCTTCCCCGTGGCCTCCTACCGGTTGGACGTGCCCTAAACACCTCCCTAGGGAGGCGTTCGGGTGGCATCCTGACCAGATGCCCGAACCACCTCATCTGGCTCCTCTCGATGTGAAGGAGCAGTGGCTTTACTTTGAGTTCCTCCCGGATGGCAGAGCTTCTCACCCTATCTCTAAGGGAGAGCCCCGCCACCCGGCGGAGGAAACTCATTTCGGCCGCTTGTACCCGTGATCTTATCCTTTCGGTCATGACCCAAAGCTCATGACCATAGGTGAGGATGGAAACGTAGATCGACCGGTAAATTGAGAGCTTTGCCTTCCGGCTCAGCTCCTTCTTCACCACAACGGATCGGTACAACTGAAGACGCCGCACCGATCCGCCTGTCGATCTCACGATCCACTCTTCCCTCCCTCGTGAACAAGACTCCAAGGTACTTGAACTCCTCCACTTGGGGCAGGGTCTCCTCCCCAACCCGGAGATGGCATTCCACCCTTTTCCGGGCGAGAGCCATGGACTCGGACTTGGAGGTGCTGATTCTCATCCCGGTCGCTTCACACTCGGCTGCGAACCGATCCAGCGAGAGCTGAAGATCCCGGTCAGATGAAACCATCAGGACCACATCATCTGCAAAAAGCAGAGACCTAATCCTGCGGTTACCAAACCGGAACCCCTCAACGCCTTGACTGCGCCTAGAAATTCTGTCCATAAAAGTTATGAACAGAATCGGTGGCGAAGGACAGCCTTGGCGGAGTCCAACCCTCACTGGAAATGTGTTTGACTTACCGCCGGCAATGCGGACCAAGCTCTGACACTGGTCATACAGGGAGCGGACCGCCACAATAACACAGTCCGATACCCCATACTCTCTGAGCACTCCCCACAGGACTTCCCGAGGGACACGGTCGAATGCCTTCTCCAAGTCCACAAAGCACATGTAGACTGGTTGGGCAAACTCCCATGCACCCTCAAGAACCCTGCCGAGAGTATGGAGCTGGTCCACAGTTCCACGACCAGGACGAAAACCACACTGTTCCTCCTGAATCCGAGGTTCGACAATCCGGCGTAGCCTCCTCGGAGTTACAGTGCATTATATTGATGAAAAGTGGATGCTGCATTCACATGCTCTGTCTACAGTTTGTATTATGAAAAGAGAGGAGAGGCATTATGCTGAAATATGCACGGGGCACGTCACTGAAGTTATACAGTGTTAAAAGTGTGTTTGCACAGAAAATGTTATGGCACTTTAACTCATAGGGCAGTACATTTAAAATTAATGGCCGTCAAGTTCTAAGAATGAACAAACTGCACCGAGTTCAGTGAGATTATCTGAAAGAAACACCATTATTAACATGGACTTTACATTCTAGTCCCCTGTAAAGGAAATCCCAGCAGTGAAATGTTTTGTGCGTCACCCTGTCTTTTCTTTCTCCCTGATAAAAGAAATTGTTTCTGCTGTTACCTCAGAAATTGCCTGTTCAGATGTTATGATTGTGGCTCAGAGATTTGTATGTAGATTATATTTATTTTCCATAACAAACAGGATAACTTAAATACCCTGACAGTGGCAATAAGCTTGAATGTTTCTATTTACATTTTTTGAGTTGATTTTCATAAAATATGCTATTTAACTGCTACTGTTTTTAACAAGTACTGATTTAAATTGTGTTTGCACAACAAATGTTTTGGCGCTTTTGTTCATGTGGGAGAATATTCCAATAAAGGTGCACTACACACTACTTTTGAATTCATTTTTGGGCTTTGCGTATACAATGCAGTTAATCATGAGTAATCGGAGAAATAGTGCGATCAACTTTTATTAAAATGTTTAATCGTTGCCCAGCCCTAATATATATATATATATAAACAGTATATAATTTATATTTATTTATTTTGCCGTTTTTGTTCACATGTTAAAGTTGTTTTAATGAATATACATGCCTGTTTAATTTATAGATTCCTTTCTTTCATGAAGACAAGAATATAAGTTGGTCTATTACATGATTCTGATGACTTGCATTGATTGGAATCAGACTGTAATGCTGATACCGTCCACGTTTCTTTTCTGTCCAATACCACATGAAAGTCGTTGGTTTTTGGGATCTTATTTGTCCAGCTTCCATATTCGTTTTTATACACTTTACAAGAAATACATTGGCGGCAAACTACGTAGCTTGCTAGCTTGTTTGCGCTGGCTTTCGGAGACCCTTATTTTGTTAGCGCAGGCGCGATGGAGCGGCACTTTTATTGTGAAGACAGGAACTGTGCGATCAGTCTTTAGGCTCTTGACAGGAAGTACGGTTGAAATAAAAAGGGTATTTTTTCCTTTACACTTTTGATTGATTCATTGAAACTTTTATTAGTAGATTGCACAGTACAGTACATATTCCGTACAATTGACCACTAAATGGTAACACCCGAATAAGTTTTTCAACTTGTTCCACGTGACACGGTCATGTGACCGCCTGGCTCTGTTTGATTGGTCCAACGTCACCAGTTATGGCATGTGATTGGTGAAACGCAGGCATGCGTAGATCCTACTTTGAAGGTCTCTTTCACAAACTAAAACAAACATTAACAGATCGATAACAATCAGTAGCGAGTAGCGAGCTGAATGTAGATAAATGGAGCGGAGTAAAAGTAGCGTTTCTTCTCTATAAATATACTCAAGTAAAAGTATGTTGCATAAAAACTACTCTTAAAAGTACAATTTATAAGTTACTCAAATAGATGTAACAGAGTAAATGTAGCGTGTTACTACTCACCTCTGGAAAAGAAACTAGACAAGGTTTACTGCAACATCAAGCTGGGTTACAAAACTAAAGCAATAGCTCACCTAGGCCAGCCAGACCATTTGTCCTGGCTCCTTATCCCCTCCTATACCCCCATCAGGAAAAGTGCTCCTTTTTCATCAAAGTCAGTAAAACCTGTCCTGAAGTCTTCGAACAAGAGGACCCAAGTTAGCACGCCTCAGCGATCCTGAGTTATATCAAGCACTGCACAGACCCCATCACTGTAGAGAAGTCCATCCAAGATTATCCCAACACAAAGCCATGGATGACTGGAGAGGTGGAGCGTCTTCTCAGACAGAAGGACACCGCTTTAAGAGACGGGAAGCTGTACAACCTGAATCAAGGAATCAGGAGGTCTAAACTGGACTGTAAACAGAAGATTGAGGACATGACCAAATACAAACTCAGCCACCTCTCAGCCGAAACAGGCAAACTCTAGTTGATGGAAGAGAGGAACTCCTTCTATGCACGCTTTGAGGCGACACCATCAGCAGCAGCCGCACCATTAGTCTCAATATATCAATCAATCAATCGATGTTTATTTATTTAGCCCTAAATCACAAGTGCCTCAAAGGGCTGCACAAGCCACAACGACACCCTCGGTTCAGAGCCCACAAAAGGGCAAGGAAAAGCTCACAACCCAGTGGGACGTCAATGTGGATGACTATGAGAAACTTTGGAGAGGACCACAGATGCGGGTGACCCCTCACCCCTCCCTCTATCGGGGATCGGATGCAATGGACGTCGAGTGGGTCTATCATAATATTGTGAAAGTCCACTCTATAGTGGATCTAACATAATAGTGTGAAAGTCCAGTTCATAGTGGATCAAACATAATTGCGAGAGTCTAGTCCATGGTGGGGCCAGCCGGAGACCATCCCGAGCGGAGACGGGTCAGCAGCAGTCCCCAACCGATGCACAGGCGAGCGGTCCACCTGCGGGTCCCAACTCTGGACAGGCAGCACTTCATCCATGGCCACCAGACCTGTGCCCCTCCCTCTCTCCACAAGGGAGAGGGGGGCAGAGGAGAAAAGAAAAGAAACGGCAGATCAACTGGTCCAAAAAGGAGGTCTATTTAACGGCTAGAGTATACAAATGAGATTTACGATGGGACTTAAATGCCTCTACTGAGGTAGCATCTGTAACTGTTACCGGGAGGGCATTTCAAGTGTGACTCAAACAGAAATCTATGTTTTTCTAGATAGGATGATGGCGCCTTCCTGGTTAGGGTGAAGGCCGTCTCTCATCTGCAAGCCTGGTTTGCCCCAGAAAGAGGGCCAATTATCAATAAACGTTAGTCCCTGTTGTCTACAGAAGCTAGCCAGCCACTTGTTAAGCGAGACTAATCTGCTATATCTCTCATCATTGCGTCTCGCAGGCAGGAGGCCAGAGACAATTTGTCAATGCCTGGATATCTTTCTAGCCAGTTCACAAGTCCTGGCTATGTTTCTCTTTTTAATATCTGACTGTCTCATCCTAGTGTCATTGGAGCCAACGTGTACTATCCATCCATCCATCCATCCCATCCATTTTCTACCGAACTATGTTTACATAACTAGTGGTGCAATTAGCCTGTCGTACGTGTTTACTAGGCCTGTTGAAAGTTAGCTCCCTAAGATTACCTTCAATACCCTTAATAGTGGCTGGTGAGATCACCTACCTAGGTTCCATTCTAGAGGCTAATCTTTCCTGTGATAAAATGGCAACCAAGGTGATCAAAAAGGTCAACCAAAGAACGAGATTCCTCTACAGAATCTCCTCTCTGGTCAACAAAAGCACCTTGAGGATTCTAGCGGGAACTCTCATTCAACCCTTCTTCGATTACACTTGCACCTCCTGGTACCCCAGCACCTCCAAAACCCTCAAATCTAGACTCCAAACATCCCAGAATAAGCTAATCCGGTTACTTTTAGACCTCCACCCCAGATCACACCTCAATCCAACCCACTTCTCCAAAGTGGGCTGGCTCAGGGTGGAGGAAAGAGTAAAACAACTTGCACTGAGCCTAGTCTATAAAATCCGCTACACCTCCTTGATACCGAAGTACATGTCAAACTACTTCCTTAACGTAAATGACCGCCATAACCACAACACCAGGGGGAGCTCCACAAACCACGTTAAACCCAGATTTCGATCTAACAAAGGTCTTAACTCATTCTCTTTCTATGCCACATCAATGTGGAATGCACTCCCAACAGGTATAAAAGTAAGTGCATCTCTATATTCCTTCAAAACCGCTCTAAAACAACACCTCCAGGCAACTTCAACACTTTACTAATACCCTCCTCCATTCACATCCCATCTCCCCAGATTATAAACAACTCAAATGTACTTCTAATGTATATACTTGTTCTTATGCTATCTGAACTCCCTATGTTCTCTGCTGGCTGTACATATCCTACTGTAAGACCTACACTGTTTCAATGTCCACATTTCTCTGTTGATGCAATTGTTGATGACTGAAGTTCTGATATCAACCAAAGCTCCTCATCCCACCCCACGGATTGTAAATAATGTAAATAATTCAATGTACATACTATGATGGTTAACTTGTGTGATGACTGTATTATGTTGATAGTATATATTTTTACCATGAATTGATTAACGTGGACCCCGACTTAAACAAGTTGAAAAACTTATTCGGGTGTTACCATTTAGTGGTCAACTGTACGGAATATGTACTGTACTGTGCAATCTACTAATAAAAGTATCAATCAATCAATCAAATGGTTTGCTGAGCTCTATGTTTCGGGTGATGGAGTCCCCTGTGACTAAAGTGTGGTGCCTGGTAGACTGGGGTGTAGGACTACCTAAAGGGCTAAATGTGTTATGTGTCTCAACCGGTACACCGTTGCTTATTGGCCGTTTAGGGCTGCTATAAGCTGGGCTAGTTAGCTCGCTAAAGCTAACACTAGCAGATGTGTCCGCAACATCTAAAGTTACGAGATTACTCCGCTCTAACTGGTGGACACGGCCCTCTAGCAGAGCCAGCCTATCCATGAAGATGGTGCATGAAGCGCAGGGAGCCATACACATGGTGTTTTCTGTCACCGAGTGAAGTACCTGTTGTCTTCATGTAAGTGATCACGGTGTGCGGAAATAGATTCCTTCAGACAGGGGCCGCCTTCTCCCCGGTAGCTTTGTTAGCTTAGCAGCTAGCTAGCTGAGGGATGGGTGGTGAGACAGATATCGGGTGATTTGCAAGTTAAATAGGACTACTAAATATGTTTGGGAAGTAGTAAAGAAATCTGCAAAACAAATAATTAATCCCCTCGGAGATTAATAAAGTATTTCTCATCTCATCTCATCCCATCTCATTAAAAGCACACAGATAGAACAATACTTAGCTCTTTCGCAACAGCAAGCAGTCAGCGAGCTGTCACTCACAGCGAGTATTATTAGTCGCAGCCATGGCCACCGACCCACAGCAGCATATTCTTTAAGACCACGAAGTGAGACACACAATAAAGGCATTGAACCTGAGGAAAGCAGGGCCCTATGGAAGAGACTGATAGTGAGAGACCCATCCTACCTGAAAACCTGCACAATCATCCCGGTTCCAAAAAAGAAAAACATCAGCTGACTGAACTACAGTACTCAACCAAATCCCATGAAGCACTTCAAGAAGGCAGTCTTGCCCCACATCATCTCATTTCTCCCACCCGGATTTAGCCCTCGACCGGTTCGCTTACAGAGCTCCACGGAAGATGCCATCGCCACAGCTCTCCTCTCTGCCCTGTCTCACCTGGAGAAAGGGGTAGGGGGCTATGCTAGGCTAATCTATTAACATTGTTAATATTAGTGCTGTCCATGTTTTTTAAATCAGATAAATCTAATTTTGGAATTTGGATTAATCATGATTAATCACAGATCATTAGTCGCTTCCATAAAACCATTTCATAAAAAAATACTCTGGAATGTGAACACAAATGCAATTTTATTGTCAGTATGTCAAGAGATCTTTTTAAACTTTTTACTAAAATGCATGTCATTATTTTGCATAAACCTTGGTAACAGTTTTATCTGAAATTGTTTCAAGCTGTATTTTGGAGTAAAATTTGGCAGCAAGCACACCAATTCTTCACAATCTTTTTTGTACTGATGTACGCATTGATCCAATTACTGACCGTATAGCTGTTAAGGTAGAACAGCTTGTATAGTCATAATAATTTGCATGATGTCATAACTGGGCTTGGACATGGATTGTTTCTTCGATGCAGATGAGGATCAATACGAGCGAGGCGTGGACGTGAGTACATTGTTGTTTATTATATAATATATACAAAACAGGGAAAACAAAAACACTTGCTCAAGGGCATGAAAGACAATTTAACTATAAACTTAAACAGCACAATGGCAAGACTAAAAACATGAAACAAAAGAGTGCACTGTGGCATAAATATATAAACTTACTCGGCATGGAAATGTGGACAGGACGTGAAGGTTTGAACAGCATGGGTAGGGTGCGTGTGAGTGTGAAGATCCCAGGACGAAGACAAGAAAAGGAGTGACTTAAATAGCTGTGATGATTAGTGAAAACAGGTGAGGCTGAGAACAGGGACGTGACAGGTGAAAACTAATGAGGTTGGCATGGAAACAAACAAAACCAGGAAGTGCAAAACGTGACTGATTGTCCAAAATCAAAAACATAACATGACAAAACAAAACATGATCCATAGGTGTGACAGAGCCCCCCCGTTAAAGACAGCTCCCAGATGTCCAAAACAAAAACCAAAACAAAACTATGATCGAGAGTCATGGGAGGGCGGGAGGGGGACATGGCGGTGGATCGCCAAACCACATGTCCCCGTATCCAACGGGGCTAGGTCGGTTGGAGGCGACGCGTGGAGGACCGAGGTGGGCGACCCGGGAACGGCCATATCCGTGGCCGACCCCCTTGGCGTGGCGGACGACCACGTAGTGGCCAAAACTGTGGCCGACGAGGAGGGCGTGGCGGACGACCACGTAGTGGCCACAATTAATGGCCGACGAGGTCGGCATCTTTGGCGTGGTGGACGCCCAGGTAGTATCCACATCCGTGGCCAACAAGGAGGCGGGCGCGTCGTCATCGTGGCCGGCGTTGGCGGTCGGCGTGGACTTGGGCTTGGCGGTCGATGTGGACTAGGGCTTGGCGGTCGACGTGGACTAGGGCTTGGCGGTCGACGTGGACTAGGGCTTGGCGGTCGACGTGGACTAGGGCTTGGCGGTCGACGTGGACTAGGGCTTGGCTTCGACGAGGAGCTGACACTGGCGGCACTTGGCTCCGTGGAGCTGACACTGGCGGTACTTGGCTTCGACGAGGAGCTGACACTGGCGGCACTTGGCTTCGACGAGGAGCTGACACTGGCGGCACTTGGCTTCGACGAGGAGCTGACACTGGCGGCACTTGGCTTCGACGAGGAGCTGACACTGGCGGCACTTGGCTCCGTGGAGCTGACACTGGCGGCACTTGGCTCCGTGGAGCTGACACTGGCGGCACTTGGCTTCAACGAGGAGCTGACACTGGCGGCACTTGGCTTCGACGAGGAGCTGAAACTGGCGGCACTTGGCTTCGACGAGGAGCTGACACTGGCGGCACTTGGCTTCGACAAGGAGCTGACACTGGCGGCACTTGGCTTCGACGAGAAGCTGACACTGGCGGCACTTGGCTTCGACGAGGAGCTGACACTGGCGGCACTTGGCTTCGACGAGAAGCTGACACTTGCGGCACATGGCTTCGACGTGCAGCTGACACTGGCGGCACTTGGCTCCGTGGAGCTGACACTGGCGGCACTTGGCTTCGACGAGGAGCTGACACTGGCGGCACTTGGCTCCGTGGAGCTGACACTGGCGGCACTTGGCACATGATTAATTTAAGTGTGTGCATGACTAATATAATATTTTTTGTGATTGATCACATGAGTTAAATCGTTAATTTTGGCAACTCTTACTTAGTGATTACTCTTTAAAAAGTTACATTACTCTCAGTTAAATAACTGATAACTTAATTCTAAAAGTAACTATAAGTACTTAACTAAATTTCCCAGTAGCTTGGCAGAAACTTTGCTACTTTTTAAACTAGTAGCTATATCTGTAGCTCAGCTATTTTTAGTAGCATGTAGTGGGTAGCTTAGTTACAAAGCTACAAGCTACAAAACAAGAGCGAGGAGAAAAGAAAGACAAAAGAAAGAGAGAAATGGACCAATGCTACATCAGTGTTGGTGTTAGCCATTTTCAAACTGGGGTCCCAGGCACCCCATCAAGTCATAAAAATGGGGTCCGACAGTAAATTTTTGGCGTCCCATTTTTTTATAACCGTTTTGAAAGCATCATCTGGTCAGGATGCTACCCGAACGCCTCCCGAGCTAGGTGTTTAGGGCACGTCCGACCGGTAGGAGGCCACGGGGAAGACCCAGGACACGTTGGGAAGACTATGTCTTCTGGCTGGCCTGGGATTGCCTCGGGATCCCCGGGGAAGAGCTGGACAAAGTGGTTGGGGAGAGGGAAGTCTGGGCTGTCCTGCTTAGGCTGCTGCCCCCGCGACCCGACCTCGGATAAGTGGAAGAAGATGGATGGATGGTTTTGAAAGCAAATGATAAATGTGTGCGTCATCCTGTTATAGCTCACATTCTATTTTGTGTTTTGGAAAGAGGTTGTCATAAACGTTACTTAATTCATTGAAAAAAATAATCCAAAAGAAAACATTTTTATACATATGTAAATGTATTCAGTTAAAAACCTTTATTCACTTTCTTCTTTCCTTCATGGATCTAAACTTTAACGCTGCCGGTAGTTTTTTCTATATTTTTATTGTAATATTTTCATAATGTGTTTGTTCTATTTTTGGCCAAAGTAAGACAAAAAAAAAAACGACCTGAAGTTGTCTTTATTTCTGAGTTTTAATGCAATGATTTTAATGCAAAGATTTCCCTCCATGCCCCCCCCCTGAGCTAAAATTAGTTTGACACCCCTGGACTAGTGCAACTCCAAGGTCAGGGGACAAAATATTCAGGCGAAATCAATGATGAAAATCCACGTTGATTGGTTGGTTTATTATGATGGGTCGCGATTTGTTTAAAATTAGGCAAAACCTTACGTACAGGCCAATCAGAGGCAAAATAGGGCGGGTCATCAAACCAGGAAGACAGATCACAACAGACACGCACATCCCAAATGACGACAAGGGAGTTGGGGAAGAGAAGAGGACGGATGATTTGAAAAAAAAAAAACAACAACTTAGATTTATATTGCGCTTTTCTAGACACTCAAAGCGCTCACAGAGATGTGGGATTTAAAAAAACTAAAACCTAATGGATGATGGGAAAGGGATTCTCTTCCTTAGATTTTTCTTCTAGCAATGTAGACAACGTCCTGGCAACCCACAATGCGTCGACTTGAGTTGAGTTTATACCAAAAAGTTATTTTTTGGTTTCATCTGACCACATGACATTCTCCCAATCCTCTGCTGTATCATCCATGTATCCATTTTGGTATAAACTCAACTCGTCGTGTTTGGAGGAAGAAGAATACTGAGTTGCATCCCAAGAACACCACACCTACTGTGAAGCATGGGGGTGGAAACATCATGCTTTGGGGCTTTTTTTCTGCTAAGGGGACAGGACGATTGATCCGTGTTAAGGAAAGAATGAATGGGGCCATGTATTGTGAGATTTTGAGCCAAAACCTCCTTCCATAAGTGAGAGCTTTGAATGGTTGACCAAATACTTATTTTCCACCATAATTTACAAATAAATTCTTTAAAATTCCTACAATGTGAATTCCTGGATTTGTTTTTCACATTCTGTCTCTCACAGTTGAAGTATACCTATGATGAAAATTACAGACCTCTGTCATCATTTAAAGTGGGAGAACTTGCCCAATCGGTGGCTGACTAAATACTTTTTTGCCCCACTGTATGTAATATAGTAACAGGCACATGTATAATAAGATGTAATATTAACACATTTTGATCATTTTAAGCATACATGATTCATTAATTTTAAAAATGCATCACAACCTTAAAAAATATGTATGCACGAGCAACACTTAAGACATTTAGGATAGGAAACGGATTAAATAAATAAATCAAACAATACTAACATGATCAAGTTTAAGAAGATGTTCAAACTAAACGTACGTTTACAAAGTACAGAGATGAAGAATTATGATATAGATCATAAATTTATTGAAAATTAAATGTTATCCATCTCATGTAGTTTTTAATTACAGCAAGGTGGTCTTGCTGCCGGGCCTTAGGCCTGTCGCACCTCCACCGGTGCCTGTGGTGGACTGTGCATGGCAGGGGCGTCCTCTTTCCTGAGCCAGGCCTAAGCCTGACCGCATACCAGAAAAGGTTTTGCTGCAGGGTCTTCAGCTGGGGACCACCTCTCATTGATGTTTCGCCCCTTAGCCCAGAACATCTCCCAGTGGCGGGGCAGTGAACAGGGACGTCTCCCTGACACCCCCTGCAGCAAAACCTACTTAGATGTTGCTCCCCAAGCCTTGTCACGTCGTTTCAGCCAGAGCCAGTGGCTAGCTTTCTCTGCTGCTTCTGAAAGCTCCTTGGTGGATCTGCTCAGGGTGGCTCCACGCAGTCCCAAGTCCCTGAGCAGGCGTGGTGTTGTCCTGCCCACAAAGCCTCTGGCTCCCACCTCCACCGGATACAGCCTCACACTCCATCCACCTTCTCTACACTCAGTGACCAGGTCTGCGTATTTTGCCTTCTTTCTCTCGTAAGCAGCTTCCAGTCCCTCCTCCCATGGCACTGTCAGCTCAATCAGTACTACTGACTTCACAGCTTCAGACCACAGCACCACATCTGGTCTCAAGGTGGTGCTGCATATCTGCTGTGCGAACTGTAGCTGCCTACCAAGGTCCACTTCCATCTTCCACGCTGCCCCTGGTGTTAATAATTTGGCGGGTGGTCTCTTGCTGGAATGTGTCACAGGTTCCCCCTCCCTTTGGAAGTGGATCATAACTGATTTAATTACTTATGAGAAGAACTGATGTTCTTTGGAACACACTAAAGTAAATTGAGTACAAATTTAGAAAAGGAAGTATGTGTTAGTGTTGTGTATTACAGTCCTAGTTTTGTCCCTGCTGAGTTACCGTCATGCCTCATGCTCTTGATGTCACTTCCTGTATCATACAGAGTTGTTGTTGACCTTGACAGTAGTAAACTTGAAGTTACAGAGCAACCAACGTTTCCATGTCCTTGTTATTATTGGTGTAATGCCCAACCATATATATGGGTATATAAGAATTGGCGACGAGGTGGTGCGTCCTCACATTGTGTGTTTATTGTTTACCTTGGCCGTCCATGTTTTTTCATGAGCATTAACGAGCAACCGCGGGATACAGGCGGGGGTGCTGTCTACCTGCTGGAGAGTGGATCACCAGTATGTTACAGAGCACAGCTTTATTGCAAGAGAAAGGCACATTTCCGCGGTAAAGGACACTTGGAGTAGAGGAAAAAAGACACATTTTGTTGGGACCATAACTAAAAAAAAAAAAAAAAAAGACAATAACATACACCCAATTTCTGAATATATTGGGGACAAATCCTATTAGGAAATAGTGACAATATTATGGGATCACTACTCTCCTGAGCCACTGCTAATTGCAGAGAGATTCAGATTCCATAAAAGGAACCAAGAGGAGGGTGAATCTGTCTCACAGTTCATAGCTGTATTGAAACGCTTGTCTGAACATTGTGAATTTGGACTTTCACTCAATGACACCATACGTGACGGACTGGTGTGTGGTCTACGCAGTGAGGCCATCCGAAAAACGACTGCTTACGGAGGCTGATCTAACCCTGGAAAAGACTGTGCATATAAGTACATCAATGGAGATGCCTGCCTATGAAGCACAGCAGTTAAATGCCTCGGTTCAAGTTAATAAATTGTCTTTGGAGCCACAAAACAAGGCGAATGCTGGCAATCCATGCTACTGCTGTGGGAGGCCGGGACATCAGTCATCAGAGTGTTGGTGTAAGGACTTGGACTGTAGAAACTGCGGGAAGAAAGGACACATCGAACGTGCCTGTAAAGCGAAAAAGGCTCAGACGAGCAAACAGCACACTGAGACCAAGAAAAGTGGTTTCCAACAGAACAAGAGAAAACAGGTGAATATGGTGGAACGTGACCACGATGAGCCGAGCGACTGTGACTCTGAGGATAATATCAAAGTGCATGTTTTATCTGTCAGGGACAGTGATGATGGATATTGGGTCACACCACTGTTGGAGAACCATCCTATAAGAATGGAAGTAGACACTGGTTCATGTGTATCAATGGCATCAGAAGCCGTTTACAGTGAGAAACTGCACCATCTTGTGCTACAACCAACCCGGCTGAAGTTAAGGACCTACACAGAAGAACCGGTCCCAGTGCTGGGAGTTGTGAATATGACAGTGGAACATAACGGACTGAAAAAGACTCTTCCACAGTACATCATTCAAGGAAAACGGCCAGCATTACTAGGTCGTCGGTGGCTGCAGAAGCTCAGGCTGAATTGGCAGGAAGTGTTCTTAGTTAGGGATGGGGACACAGGGCTACTACAGGAGATTCTAAAGACACATTCCCCCGTTTTTGATGGAGAACTTGGCAGCATGAAAGACATTACCGGTAAGCTGACAGTGAAATCAGGAAGCATGCCAAAGGCTTTCAAAGCTAGACCTGTTCCATATGCCATAAAACCGAAGGTGGAGGCAGAATTAGCCAGGTTAATGAAGAGTGGAGTACTGGAACCAATGAGCACAAGCGAATGGGCAACACCGATTGTTCCAGTCATGAAAAAGGATGGAACTCCACAGATCTGTGGTGACTTTAAAGTCACAATGAACCCTGTCCTACATGCTGAGAAGTATCCATTGCCCCTTATTGAGGAGCTTTTTGCAGGCCTTGCTGAAGGCCAGAAGTGTCGTAGGTACGGCCCATTGTTGCGCAGAGTTGCCACCTCAAGGATGCACTTCGACCAGACAGGCATGATTGCAGGTAAGAACTTGATTTTAATACAAAAATAAAACAACACTGGTACAAAAGGACAAAATAAAGCGTGTGCCTACGCACGGAAGCTAACGTTAAACTTAGCAGGATACAAAAAGGTCCAAAACGATGACGTGCCGAACGCACGCGAAGCTAAGACGGGACTTAGCACAAACAAAGCAGAGATAAGCAGAGAATATCAATCAATCAATCAATGTTTACTTATATAGCCCTAAATCACTAGTGTCTCAAAGGGCTGCACAAACCACTACGACATCCTCGGTACGTTACGTGTTGCATAAAGCAAACAATGAGCCGAGGAAGAACTAAGGAATCAAGTGGGCTTAAATACACAAATAATAATCAGAAACAGGTGTGTGACAGGAGCCCGTGAGGAGGAGCACATTAAGTTGCGATGGTGACTAAAACAAACGCGGAAGTGCTCAAACACAAGGATCGTCAGAGTCCAGAAACAAACATAATGAAAAAATATCAAAAGGCAAAACCATAAACGATCCGAGTCGCGGATCGTGCAAAGGAGTTTAGTAAGATAGATTTATGTCAGGCCTATCTACAAATGCATGTGGATTCAGAATCACAAGAGTTGTTGACTATAGTGACACACAAAGGCCTGTATAAGTACCGCAGGCTCCCTTTTGGAATTACCTCTGCTCCAGCACTTTTCCAAAGAGCCATGATTCTCAGTGGGATATCAGGGGTCCAGTGCTATCTCGATGATCTGCTCATCACGGGACCGGATGAGCAGTCACACTTGAGGAATCTGGACATCACACTGCAAAGATTGGAGGAATATGGCCTGAGAGTCCGGAAGGATAAGTGTGAGTTTTACGGCCTTCTGTTGAATACCTGGGGCATGTAAACGACAGCACAAAACTCCACAAGGCACCATCAAAGGTGAAAACTGTTGTAGAGGCTCCATCTTCGAAGAATGAAAGTCAGCGGAGGTCGTTCCTCGGCCTCCTAACATACTATACAAAGTTTGTGCCTAACCTTGCAAATGCATTGAAGCCTTTGTATGAACTTCTGAACAAAACTAAGAAATGGAAGTGTACGTTTAAATGTTAGACAGCTTTCAAAGAAGTGAAGACAGCGCTGTCACAATCTGAGGTCCTCACTCATTTTGACCCCACATTGCCAATTCAGCTGGCATGTGACGCCTCACCTTATGGTGTGGGGGCAGTAGTGTCACACATAATGCCAGCGGGCGATGGAAGGCCCATCGCTTTTGCATCAAGGACAATGAGTAAAGCAGAAAGCAATTACGCCCAAATTGAGCGTGAGGCACTATCTATAGTGTTTGGGATGAAGAGATTTCACCAGTACCTTTATGGCAGAAAATTCAAGCCTCTCACTTCCATTTTTGGTCCCCATACTGGCATTCCATTGCTTGCTGCCAGCCGTATGCAACGATGGGCTCTTTTACTGTCTGCCCACCAGTATGACATTAAATATAGGAAGGCAGATCAGCACGGAAATGCTGATGGGTTGTCAATACTTCCACTGCCGGTCACACACATTGAGCCAAAACAGGCTGAGATATTCTACTTCAAGGAAGCAGCTGCTACCCCAGTGACCTCAGCTCATGTGAAGGGACACACTTGCAATGACCCAATCCTGTCTGAAGTTATGGACATCATTGCTTGCGGCAGAAAAGGAGATATGACCCAAAGCTTAAAGCCATTTCTGATGAGGAGAAATGAGCTTTGAGTCCAGTCTGGATGCTTATTGTGGGGCTATCGTGTCATTATTCCTCCACCATTAAGAGAAAAAGCGCTTGATGAGCTTCACTCTGGGCACTGTGATGTAGTGCGAATGAAAGAAATGGCACGCAGCTATTTCTGGTGGCCAAGGCTGGATGCAGCTATAGAAGAAAAAGCCAAGTCATGCTCTGCCTGCCAGAAACTGAGAAACCTCCCACAGCTGTCTCCCTTCCATCCGTGGGACTGGCCTGAGGAACCATGGCAAAGAGTCTATGTTGATTTTGCTGGACCACTGGAGAACCACATGTTCTTAGTTGTAAGTGACGCTCATAGCAAATGGCCTGAGGTCGCTGTCATGAAGAGCACCTCGTCAGAGAGAACCATTGAAGAGTTGAGATCCATTTTCAGTTGTAATGGTCTGCCACAGCAGTTGGTTAGCGACAATGGTCCACAACTGGTGTCAGAGGAATTTAAGAGGTTCATGGAGGAAATTGGTATTCAGCACATCAAGTCTGCACCCTATCATGCGGCTACAAATGGGCTTGCGGAAAGATTTGTACAGGCTCTGAAGAAAGCTCTCAAGTCCTCTCCAAGCACGCAAACCTTTAATAGGCACCTCAATGCTTTCTTGTTGGCATATCGAAACCCCCCCTCATGCTAACAGTAAGGTGTCCCCTTCCTCAGCGATGTTCAAGAGACAATTCCGCACTTGACTAGATCTCCTAAAACCTCTAAAGACAAGAGAGGTTGTGCACCAGCAACAGAAGGCTCAAGTGGAAAGACGGGCAAATGCAAAATTGCGGAGCTTCATGGCAGGAGACCGGGTTCTTGCTCGGAACTACACCAACAATATATAGTGGGTGCCTGTGACCATTGTTTCCAAAACAGGTCCTGTCTCATATACTGTAAAAAACAGTGATCATCGCATCTGGAGAAAACACCTCAACCAACTGCTGCACACTTCTGGGTCTCATGATGACTCACGCCAGCCGACTTCTTTTGTTCCGGAGCTTTGTCCTTCCCTGGAGCAGCCTCAAACCCCAGACACAGCTGCTGTTCAAAGTACACCTGGATCTGCTCCTGGCACACTGGAACCTGCACAAGTACCGGCCTCTGGTTTCACTTCACCTAAACCAAAACCCACACCATCTACAGTGACCGAAGTGCCGAGAGGTCGTGTTTACCCTCAACGAGAAAGACGACCCCCAGACTGAGTGTCATTGTACTCTAGGCGCTGACCCATGTCATTGGGGCAGAATAATCCCCAGGGTTCAGTTTGGGATTGAGGTAGTCCACCCTCATTCTTTAGTTCAGGCAAGTGTTGTATTTGTTTAAAGTTATCGTATAAAAGTTTATATTTCACAAAAGAGACTGATGTGTATTTTGAAGTTGACTTTGATTTTGTTTATTTAAATTTTGTTAAGGGAACCTTAAAAGTAAAAGGAGAGGGAAGATGTGTATTAACAGTCCTAGTTTTGTCCCTGCTGAGTTACCGTCATGCCTCCTGCTCTTGATGTCACTTCCTGTATCATACAGAGTTGTTGATGACATTGACAGTAGTAAACTTGGAGCTACATAGCAACCAAAATTTCCGTGTCCTTGTTATTATTGGTGTAATGCCCAACCATATATATGGGTATATAACAGTTAGTAATTGCTATGAAGAGAAAAATGGGGGAGTATTCGATAAGCTTTGCTTCTTCCTATTAGTGGAAGACTCTTGCTTCCGGGGTCTCCGGACCACCAGGGTTGTTTTAAGTTCAACAATGTTTATTTTTTAATAAACCTGAATGCTTTACAGCAATTTGTCTCTCCTTTCCACACAGTCTTTCTGTTGCCGGCAAAGATATGTCCGTCTCTCTCTCTCGTCGCCTCCCGACTGCGGCCTTTTACAGAGCGACAGGTAAGTAGACAAACACTTTCAGCTGTGTCATCCAATCACCTGTCGCCAACCTCGAGGCCGGCCCTGCCAGACCCCGCTTCCCCGCAGGCGCACAGGCCACGCCCATCACATACCTCCACCGCCCGACTCAGGCCGGGACGCCGTCCGGCCTAGCCAACTTCCCCCCCCCTCCTGGAAGAGAGCGGGACAGGAAGTCGGCCACAGCCATCTGTGCACCCGGTCTGTAGATCACTCTGAAGTTGTAGGGTTGCAAAGCCAGATACCAACGGGTGATCCGCACGTTGGCATCTTTCATGCGGTGGAGCCACTGGAGGGGTTTGTGGTTAGAGCAGAGGCTGAATGAGCGCCACAGGAAGTAGTATCGAATGGCCCCGACCGCCCACCTGATGGCGAGGCACTCCCTCTCTAATGAGCTGTACCTGGCCTCCCTTTCAGACAGCTTACGGCTGATGTAGAGTATGGGACGGTCGATGCCCTCCACCTGCTGGGACAAAACAGCTCCCAGTCCTCTGCCCGACAAGTCAGCCTGCAGACAAAACGGGAGGGAAATATCAGGCATGTGTAGAACCGCGACCCCGAAAGGGAATAAGCGGTAGTAAATGGATGGATGGAAGGGTGTAGAACCGGCTCCTCGCAGAGGGCCTTCTTAGTCATTTCAAACAGCTGCTGGCACCGCTCCGTCCACTGGACCAGATCTGGGGCACCCTTTCGGGTGAGGTCAGTTATTGGGCTGGTCAGGTCTGCAAACCGGGGGATAAACCTCCGGTATTACCCCGCTAGACCCAAAAACTGCCTCACCTCTTTTTTCGTCTTGGGGTTTGTGCAGGCCGCAATTGCCGCCGTTTTATCTACCTGCGGCCGCACCTGCCCTCTGCACACTTCGTCGGGTTGGCGGTGAGCCCCGCCTGCCTCAGGGACTCGAGCACTGCCCCCACCCACTTCATGTGTTTTTCCCAGCCGCTACTCTGGATGATGACATCATCCAGGTAGGCGGCTGTGTATGCAGCGTGGGGTCGCAGCACCCGGTCCATGAGGCACTGGAACATGGCAGGCGCACCGAACAAGCCAAACAGAAGTGTGCCAAATTGGTACAAACCTTCCGGAGTGGAAAAGGCTGTTTTTTTCCTTGGACTCTGGTGACAAGGGAATCTGCCAGTAGCCCTTCGTCAAATACAATGTCGTGAAAAAACGAGCAGTGCCCAGCCAATCCAGGAGCTTGTCGACCCGAGGCATGGGGTACGCATCAAACCGTGATACTTCATTCACCTTGCGGTAATCCACACAGAACCGCACAGACCCATCTTTCTTCCCTATAATAACTATAGGGCTACACCACGCACTTTGGGATTATTCTATTACCCCCAATTCCAGCATGGATTTTAATTCCTCCCGAACTATTTTGCGTTTCTGTTCGGGGAGCCTGTATGGCCGAGAGCGCACCGTAACCCCCGGGCTGGTCTCGATATGATGCTGGATGAGATTCGTGCAGCCGGGCCGAGGGGAGAACACGTCAGAAAAGCGCCGCTGCAGCTTAGCAACATCCGTTTTCTGCGCTAACGTGAGCCGGTTATCATAGGGGAGAAGAGAGGGAGGGACAGAGCGTGGGATCTCTGGTCCCAACTCCTCCTCCTCTCTCACTACCATTACCATGGAGACAGGTTCCGCCTCCCTCCATGCCTTCAACAGGTTGAAATGGTAGATTTGTAGCTCCTGGAAGAGTGCAGATGGATCCGGCTAAAGTGAGCGCTGTGGCCAATTGGCTTACCCCTGACAACCGCAAAAAGGTTCAGCAATATTTGGGTTTTGCTAACTTTTACACGTGGTTTGTCAGAAGCTTCAGCGCAATAGCTGCTCCTCTCCATGCTCTCACCTTTCCCCAGGTGCGGTTCCACTGGTCTCCAGAGGCAGAGAGGGCCTTCCAGACGCTCAAGCACCGCTTCACCTCAGCGCCCATCCTCACCATTCTGGACACGGAGCGCCAGTTCGTTGTGGAGGTGCACGCTTCTAATGAAGGAGTTGGAGTGGTCTTGTCTCAACGGTCTCATCAGGACGGCAAGATGCATTCCTGTGCCTTTCTGTCGCGGCGGCTGTCCAAAGCTGAAAGAAACTATGATGTCGGCAATCGTGAGTTGCTGGCGGTAAAGCTCGCCTTTGAGGAATGGAGGCATAGGCTCGAGGTGGCCGAACACCCATTCATCGTCTGGACTGATCACAAGAATCTGGAATACATCAAGAAGGCTAAGAGACTCAATACTCGCCAGGCCAGGTGGGCGCTTTTTTGTAATCGCTTTTCCTTTTCGCTTTCTTACAGGCCGGGGTCCCGCAACGTCAAGCCAGATGCCCTTTCATGACTATTTGACCCCGAGCCTGAGGCCAAGCAACCTAAGACCATCATTCCACTGAACTGTGTGGAAGGAGCGGTAACTTGGCCAATAGAAACTGAGGTAAAGCAAGCTAACGGTGTGGCCCCACCACCTAGGGGATGTCCTGATAATCGATTGTTTGTCCCCATTGAGCTGCGTCCCCGGGTGATTCATTGGGCCCACACCTCACTGCTTTCATGTCATCCGGGAGTTAAAAGAACTGTGTTTGTGATCTCCTGGTGGTTCTGGTGGCCAGCCATGGAGACGGAGGTCCGGGAGTACGTAGATGCGTGTTCGGTCTGTCCCAGAAACAAGACTTCTTCCAGGCCTCGCATGGGACTTCTCCAGCCACTCCAGACCATGGTCAGACATTGCGATGGACTTCGTTACTGGGCTCCCGGTCTCACAAGGTAACACAACCGTTCTCACTGTGGTTGACACGTTCTCCAAGATGGTCAGATTCATCGCTTTGCCTAAATTACCATCCGCCAAGCAGATGGCGGAAACTATGATGATAAATGTGTTCAGAGTTCATGGAATTCCCCAAAGACATTGTTTTAGACCGGGGCCCCAATTTGTATCATGATTCTGGAGGGAGTTCTGCCGACTCATTGGAGCCAAGGCCAGCCTAACATCTGGATATAATCCGGAAGCCAATGGCCAGACCGAACGACTAAACCAGCAGCCTCCGGTGCTTGGTCTGCCAGAACCCCTCCACATGGAGCAAGCACCTGGTCTGGGTAGAGTATGCGCACAATTCATTGCCTACATCAGCCACCGACCTCTCTCCCTTTCATTGTACCTTAGGGTACCAGCCCCCTCTCTTTCCGGAGAATGAGTTGGAAGTGTCGGTCCCCTCCGCCCATGTCATGGTCAAACGTTGTCGCCGTATCTGGACAGCCGCCTGCCAGGTATTGAACAAACAAGGAGATCGGATTAAGCGGGCGGCAGACCGCAAGACGGCCTGCGTCCACCTACCAGCCTGGTCAAAAAGTCTGGCTATCAGCCAAAGACCTGCGCCTCAAGGTCCCATCAAAGAAGCTGGCACCACGTTTTGTAGGCCCATTCCCACTCAACAAACTCGTCGGACCTGCAGCGGTGCGGCTTCGTCTTCCCCGATCCCTCCGCGTCCATCTCACCTTCCACGTCAGTCAGATCAAACCAGCCAAAGAAAGCATCATGGTCCCAACCACCATGTCCCCTCCACCATCCGAAATGATCGAAGGCGGACCAGTCTACAAGGTTAAACGACTGTTGGCAGTACGCAACCGGGGCCGGGGCAGACAATTCCAGGTGGATTGGGAAGGATATGGACCTGAAGAGAGACAGTGGGTTCCGTCCCGCCACATTGTCGACCCCACTCTCATTAGGGACTTCTATAGACTCCACCCTAAGGTTCCTGGGCCGTCAGGAGTCGGCCTTAGACGGGGGGGGTTCTGTCACACCTGGGTGAAGTATTGTCTGGGTTTTGTCTGGTTTTATGTTGTCTTGTCATTTCCTGTTTTATTTTTCTCGTTTCAGGTAACTTGCTCTTCCTCCTGTTTCACTGGTCTGCCTCTCCTGATTGCCTGATTGTGCCCACCTGTGTCACCCTCCCTCGTGTATAAATGTCTGGTCCTCCTCTTGTCTTGTGCCAGAGTATATCGTCTCGCTACGTGCCTCCAGCCTTGTCTACAGCCTTGAATCACGTTTGCTAAGTATTGCCTTGCCTTATTTATTGACTTCTTTGTTTCCTCTGAGTAAGAGTGATTTTGTTTGCTAAAGTTTTGGTCAAGAATTTTGTGTGTTTAATTTCAGTGCTTTGCCTTCTTATTTTCGCTCCTCTTGGAGCGCTTTACTTTGTAGTTACATCAGCTTTTTATAGCGTACTTTCTGTTTAAAGTGTCTGGTCTCCTCTGCGTGAGTGATTTACCTTTTTAGAGCTAATCATAGATTGTTGTTAGGGTCCTTGGCCCATGGCAAAGGACTCCACAGGAGTCCTTTGCCATGGGCCAAGGACCCTATTGAAACTGCTGTGTTTTATTATTATTCTGCACCTACGCGCTGTAATTTGACCCCCTTAAAATGCTTCAAAACTCACCAAATTTGACACACACGTCGGTATAGCAAACCTTCCCAGCATATTAAGCAACCAATCCCCCAAAATGAAAATTGCGCTCTAGCGCTCCCTAGGAAAAAATACACACAAAACTGCATGTAACTTCTGATAGGAATGTGATAGCGACATGAAGCAAAAACTCCTATGTAGGTCTGACTTAGACCCAATTTTCATACACTCACTTCTTTCAGCAAAAATCTACAGGAAGTTGGCAAAAACCCCTTCAAAATAAAATGTTCGCAAAAAATGCAAGTTTTGCCTCTTTGCGCTGTAATTTGACCCCTTTAAAATGCTTCAAAAGTCACCAAACTTGGCGCACACATAAGGGCTGGCGAATATTGCGATCTAATGAAAAAACCAAACCCCAAAACTCAAAATTGCGCTCTAGCGCTATTTTTGAATAAAACACTGAAAAAACTGCTCCTAGGAAGAAAACACAGACAAAACTGCTTGTAACTTCCGGTAAGAATGTCGGAGAGACATGAAACAAAAACCTCTATGTAGGTCTCGCTTAGACCTACATTTCATAGATTGACAACCGCCAATAAAAATCAACAGGAAGTTTGCAATCCCCCCTTCAAAACAAAAGTTTTGTAAAAACCGGTTACCTTTCTTCAAACATTATCTCCTCTGAGGTCGTTTTTTTGTTTTGGCTTCAAACTCGCACAGGAGAGAGATTGAACCCTTCTGATTAAAAGTATAGAACAGAGTTTTGATAAGTTCTCAGGTTTTGATTTTACGCGCCTTCAAAGAACCCCTGTGCAAAGACTCCTAAAAAATTTCATTTTTGCCTCTTTGAGCTGTTATTTGACCCCCTTAAAATGCTTCTAAACTCACCAAACTTGACACACACATAAGGTCTGGCAAAAATTGCGATCTGATGAAAAAACCTAACCTCAAAACTCAAAATTGTGCTCTACCGCCCCCCTAGGAATAAAACACGGACAAACTGCTCCCAGGAAGAAAACACAGACAAAACTGCTTGTAACTTCCGGTAGGAATGTCAGACAGACATGAAACAAAAAACACTATGTAGGTCTCACTTAGACCTACATTTTAATAATTAACATACTTTAGCAAAAATCAACAGGAAGTTTGATATTTTCACTTCAATACAACAACTGCATTACTTTCACAATGCATTAAATTCTCAAAATAGTGGCTCCAAGGCGTCTTCTACCGCTTATCCGGCCGTGGGTCTCGGGGGCAGCAGCCAAAGGCGGGCCCGACCGACGCTGCTTGCAGCTTTAATTCTTTTTGTTATCATATTTGTGAGTAATTTTGCTATTGCCTTTTTCCTCCCTATGGAGTGATTTTCTGTTTCTTGTATTGTGCCTATATGTCTTTTGTTATCATAGATTCTATAGCCGCTTCGCTTTAATCACTATGTTCAAAGAGATTTAAAAAAAAAAAGTTAAATAAAGCCTGTGTTATTGTCCCCCTTCTGCACCTGAGTCCTCATTCTCGCCAAGGTTTAACAGAAAATGATTTGCAAATCATTATATTCCGTTTATATTTACATCTAACACAATTTCCCAACACAAATGGAAACGGGGTATGTAATAATAATAATAATTATAATAATAACTTAAGGCTTAAAACCCAACTGTATGCTTGTCTTGATGTCAATTTACATTGCTCAGAGATGCGCCAGACGGCAGGACCTAGTAAGATAGCTAAAGCTCTGCCGGGTTGCAGTGACAAACATTCATTGTCACTTTTATCTTCTCATATTAGTACATGTTGGATGTTTTCTTTGTTGTTGTTACCCCAAAATTACTAATCCGTGAACAGACTGACTAAAAAGATGCCTGTTTACTCGCTAAGCACTTGAGCCGGTGTGAAGTTTGCAACAGAACGGCCGAACGTGACATCATGTCCATGCTATCAAAAGATGTTTAATGTTTGATTTTAAGTGGATTGGTATTCGGTAGTTCCGAAGGAATTTGGTCAGTACCTGTGAAAGTATCGACTTCCGTACCCATCGCTACATTGAAGGTGGTATCATTGTTTGAGGTCTCTCAATGCACTATTGCTGCTGAAGTAAGACATCATATTTCTTAAAAGGTCCAGAAGGTTTTTGAACACAAAGGTCAAGTAGTAGACCCTGTTAAGAAAATTACCATCTTATACTAAAAGGTTATATATTTTGAAAATGGGTGAAGGATTTGAGACCAGATGAAGTTGATATGTTTTGGAGGCTGAATATCATCTCCTGCATGGACTGTATTTCCTGAATTGATGACATGACATATGAGAGAGCTTGAGAGGTCTGTAAATGCCACTACTCATCTTTCTCCAATTATGTAAGATTAGATCTAGAACAGCTTTGGCAGCAACTAATGTCTTTAAATTACATTTGGTCTGTGACTTAATCTCCTCCCAGATTTTATGAGCTCAAATGTCAGAATGAACGGAGGGTGTCGTTTGACTGCATGGAAATGACAAGGGGGGAAAAACATTTGATTTGTTTGATTATCTAAAAGGCAGGAGCAATTGTAGGATTCAAACATTAACATTAGGAATAAACATGTAACACTGTGTGTTATAATAAATACATCCACTGAAAAAACATGCTATTGTTGGTAGGGGTGTGACAAAAAAACTATCCATCGATTTTCTACCGCTTATTCCCTTTCGGGGTCGCGGGAGGCGCTGGCGCCTATCTCAGCTACAATCGGGCTAAACGTGGTAATATTTCCAGAAAAGCTGTCAAAAGTTTTCTGTTTATTTATTTTTTTAAATACCGGTACTCAAAAGCATATTTACCTGTTCGTGCACAAGGGATTAAAACAGCACATTTAGTGCTCAGCGTTTTATTTCACTCAAACTTGGAGCTGGAAAACAGAGCTTGCCTCCGTGTTTCTCACAGGTCTCGCCTACTCAGGTGGGCATGGCAGATGAGACAAATCTAAAGGCTGGTACACCAATAAATCTTTTCTAAATCTTAAGATAGTTTTGATCTGTTACAGACCCAACGCATAAAGACAAATAATCAGGCATTGAGCAGTTTGATCTTTATGTGTGTGGTGTGCGATGATAGTACACCACACTCATAACAATTCCGTCCCACCACTGAGCCAGGCTACAGTCCTTCAAACCCGAAATCTCACATGAACAAAGGTGGGTGGGCATATCGATGTAGATATAAATAGCTCTGCCAATCTGATACCAATATCAAAGGGGATATTGCTATCAGATTGATACTAGTGTGTCGTATATTTCTCCTTTAAAGGTTGTTTATTTGCAGAACATGTTGTCTCAAGGCCGATTGTAGCTGAGATAAGCACCAGCAACCCCCGCGACCCCAAAGGGAATAAGCGGTAGAAAATGGATGGATGGATGGATTTTCTCAAGGCAAATTCACAAAATTATTCAATGAGCCTGACATTTCAAGTCAAAAGTGTTGGTTTCAATTTCGGCAGGACTATCCTTGTGGTTCCTCTCTTTAAGAAGGGGGACCGGAGGGTGTGTTCCAACTATCGTGGGATCACACTCCTCAGCCTTCCCGGTAAGGTTTATTCAGGTGTACTGGAGAGGAGGCTACGCCGGATAGTCGAACCTCGGATTCAGGAGGAAGAGTGTGGTTTTCGTCCTGGTCGTGGAACTGTGGACCAGCTCTATACTCTCGGCAGGGTTATTGAGGGTGCATGGGAGTTTGCCCAACCAGTCTACATGTGCTTTGTGGACTTGGAGAAGGCATTCGACCGTGTCCCTCGGGAAGGCATGTGGGGAGTGCTCAGAGAGTATGGGGTATCGGACTGTCTTATTGTGGCGGTCCGCTCCCTGTACGATCAGTGTCAGAGCTTGGTCCGCATTGCCGGCAGTAAGTCGAACACATTTCCAGTGAGGGTTGGACTCCGCCAAGGCTGTCCTTTGTCACCGATTCTGTTAATAACTTTTATGGACAGAATTTCTAGGCGCAGTCAAGGCGTTGAGGGGTTCCGGTTTGGTGACCGCAGGATTAGGTCTCTGCTTTTTGCAGATGATGTGGTCCTGATGACTTCATCTGACCGGGATCTTCAGCTCTCACTGGATCAGTTTGCAGCCGAGTGTGAAGCGACCGGAAAGAGAATAAGCACCTCTAAGTCCGAGTCCATGGTTCCCGCCCGGAAAAGGTTGGAGTGCCATCTCCGGGTTGGGGAGGAGACCCTGCCCCAAGTGGAGGAGTTCAAGTACCTAGGAGTCTTGTTCACGAGTGAGGGAAGAGTGGATCGTGAGATCGACAGGCGGATCGGTGCGGAGTCTTCAGTAATGCGGACGTTGTACCGATCCGTTGTGGTGAAGAAGGAGCTGAGCCGGAAAGCAAAGCTCTCAATTTACCGGTCGATCTACGTTCCCATCCTCACCTATGGTCATGAGCTTTGGGTCATGACCGAAAGGATAAGATCACGGGTACAAGCGGCCGAAATGAGTTTCCTCCGCCGTGTGGCGGGGCTCTCCCTTAGAGATAGGGTGAGAAGCTCTGCCATCCGGGAGGAACTCAAAGTAATGCCGCTGCTCCTTCACATCGAGAGGAGCCAGATGAGGTGGTTCAGGCATCTGGTCAGGATGCCACCCGAACGCCTCCCTAGGGAGGTGTTTAGGGCACGTCCAACCAGTAGGAGGCCACAGGGAAGACCCATGACACGTTGGGAAGACTATGTCTCCCGGCTGGCCTGGGAACGCCTCGGGATCCCCCGGGAAGAGCTAGACGAAGTGGCTGGGGAAAGGGAAGTCTGGGTTTCCCTGCTTAGGCTGTTGCCCCCGCGACCCGACCTCGGATAAGCGGAAGAAGATGGATGGATGGATGGATATCCTTGTAATTACGATACTTGGTATTCGATCCATGTCAAAATTCCTGGTCTCACCCACTGCTAGCGAGCTAACAAAATAAAAAAAAAACTTCATAACAATCAAGATTGAAAACAGCAATGCGCCAAGAGATGAAGGCCCTATTACAAAACAACATTGCTCTGAAGAATATCATAGATGAGATGGATCAGAATAATGTGATTGTGACCGGGTAGTCGGGCTGGGCGATATGGCCTTTTATTAATTTCTCGATATTTTTAAGCCATGTCATGATACACAATGTATATCTCGATATTTTGCCTTAGCCTTAAATTAACACTTGATGCATATAATCACACAAGTATGATGATTCTATGTGTCTACATTAAAACATTTGACCCCGGCTCAATTGGGTCAGTGTTGGTTGCTTCAGGCGTTTTGTTGGGTGTGGCACTGGTCGGACATGTTGACATGCGGAGTTTTAAGCACTGTTTATTCTCTAGCAGGTGACTTTTCAAATTATGGTGCAAATTACACTGTTGGCATTAAAGCACTTTTTGTTTCTCTTTACGCATTAAAATCAGAAAGGACGCGCATTTCCGGAAGCCCGGACATCTTTGGGACGCTGATTTCTTTTTTTTCTTACCGACCTTGCCTTTGTGAAGCCCTTTGTGGCACTTGTGATTATTGGTTATTTTAATAAATAGTGATTGATTTATAGGTGAAAGCCGACAAAAACGGTGGGTTACTTGTTTTTTTTTTTTTTTTTTTTAGCAATTATCGCTTTCATGTTTTGTTTTGTTTGTATTTATTTGTTGGGTAAAATTACCGTCCCCGTTTATTGCGTTTTATTCATCATCTTCAAATTAATGAACCTTCCGGTACAATTTCTTGAATTTTGATTCGCCGAAAGTTGTATCAGTCACAAAGGCAGGGTCTTTGGCAGTCCGATCCTTGGCTACATGAGCTAGCTCTTGGGGCGTCACCTCACAGGGAAGGAAGGAGCCTGAGCGGTGGGTGGAGAAGCCCAGCAAGGGCTCTGGAACCAATTCTCTCGAGAAGGCTGGACTCTCTTCCACTCTAGTGTTGCATGAAGTGAGAGGCGATGGACTGGGGTGGCAATTCTTGTTGCCCCCGGCTCAAAGCCTGCACATTGGACTTCAACCCAGTAAACGAGAGGGTGGCGTGACGGGTCCTAACTGTTGTTTGTGCTTACGCACCAAACAGCAGCTCAGAGTACCCACCCTTTTTGGAATCCCTCGAGGGAATACAGTAGAGTGCTCCCTACAGTGATTCCCTAGTTCTGCTGGGTGACTTCAACGCTCATGTTGGAACGTGGAGAGCTGTGATTGGGAAGAATGGCTGCCCGGATCTGAACCCGAGTGGTGTTTTGTTATTGGACTTTTTTGATAGACACAGATTGTCACAATGTTTAATCATTAGGGTGTCCATATGTGCACTTGGCACCAGGATACCCAAGGCCGCAGTTCCATGATCGACTTTGTAGTTGTGTCATCGGATTTGCGGTCTCATGTTTTGAACACTCGGCTGAAGAGAGGGGCAGAAGTTTCTACTAATCACCACCTGGTGATGACTTGGCTCCGATGGTGGGGTGTATGCTGGACAGACCTGGCAGGCCCAACCGCAGTCTGCTGGGAACATCTTTTAAAGTATCCTGTCAGAGAGAGTTTCAATTCCCACCTTCAGAAGAACTTTGAATATGTCACAAGTGAGGCGCTGGATATTTAGTTTGAGTGGATCATTGTCCGTACCGCTATTGTCAAGACGGCCGATTGGATGTGTGGCTGCAAGGTGGTTGGTGCCTGCCGTGGTTGTAATCCTAGAACCCACTTGTGCACAACATCGGTGGAGGATGCCATCAAGCTGAAGAAAGAGTCCTATCGGGTCTTTTTTCGCTCACGGGACTCCAGAGGCAGCGAGCAGGCAAACATTCGGACAGGGGAAGAGTTTGGGAAGCCATGGCAAATAACTTACGGATGTGCCTCAGGAAGGGGAAGCAGTGCACTGTCATAACCATGTATGGTGGGGATGGTGTGTTGCTGACCTCGACTGTGGATGTTGTGGAGCAGTGGAGGGAATACATTGAAGACCCTCTCAATCTCACCAACACGTCTTCCTATGAGGAAGCAGTGCCTGGGGAATCTGTGGTGGGCTATCCTATTTCTGGCGCAGAGGTTGCTGAGGTAGTAAAATGCCCCTCGGTGGCAAGGCCCCGGGGGTGGACGAGGTCCGCTCGGAGTTCCTTAAGGCTCTGGACACTGTGGGGCTCTTGGTTGACAAGAATCTGCAACATTGCGTGGACATCGGGGGCGATACCCCTGGATTGGCAGACCGTGGTGGTGGTTCCTCTCTTTAAGAAGGGGAACCCGAGGGTGTGTTCCAACTATCGTGGGATAACACTGCTCAGTCTTCCTGGTATGGAAGGCTCAGGTGTACTGGAAAGGAGGCTACGCCGCATAGTCAAACCTCCGATTCCAGAGGAGCAGTGTGGTTTTAGTCCTGGTTGTGGAACGGTGGACCACCTCTATACTCTCGGCAGGGTCCTTGAGGGTGCATGGGAGTTTGCATAACCAGTCTACATGTGATTTGTGGACTTGAAAAAGGCATTCGATCGTGTCCCTTTGGAAGTTCTGTGGGGAGTGCTCAGAAAGTATGGGGTATCGAACTTTCTGATTGCGGTGGCTCTGTATGATCAGTGTCAGAGCTTGGTCCGCATTGCCAGCAGTAAGTTGGAACAGCTTTCAGTCAAGGTTGAACTCCCCCAGGGCTGCCCTTTGTCACCGATTCTTTTCATAACTTTTATGGACAGAATTTGTAGGCGTAGTCAGGGTGTTGAGGGGATCCGGTTTGGTGGATGCAGGATTAGGTCTCTGCTTTTTGCAGATGATGTGGTCCTGATGGCTTCAACTGGCCAGGATCTTCAGTTCACATTCGCAGCCCCAGTGTGAAGCGACTGGGATGAGAATCAGCACCTCCAAGTCCGAGTCAATGGTTCTTGCCCGGGAAAGGGTGGAGTGCCAACTCCAAATTAAGAAGGAGATGTTGCCTTAAGTGGAGGAGTTCAAGTAAATAGGAGTCTTGTTCACTAGTGAGGGAAGAGTGGATTGTGAGATCCGCAGGCAGATCGGTGAGGCGTCTTTAGTAATGAGGACGCTGTATTGATCCGTTGTGGTGCAGAAGGAGCTGAGCCGGAAGGCAAAGCTCTCAATTTACCGGTCGATCTACGTTCCCATCCTCACCTATGGTCATGACCTTTGGGTTATGGCTGAAAGGACAAGATCATGGGTACAAGCGACCGAAATGAGTTTCCTCCCCTGGGTGGCGGGTCTTTACCTTAGAGATAGGGTGAGAAGCTCTGTCATCTGGGAGGAACTCAGAGTAAAGCCGCTGCTCCTCCACATTGAGAGGAGCCAGATGAGGTGGTTCGGGTATCTGCTCAGGTTTCCACCCGAACGCCTCTCTAGGGAGGTGTTTATGGAAAGTCCGACCGGCAGGAGGCCACAGGGAAGACCTAGGACACGTTGGGAAGACTACGTCTCCCGGCTGGCCTGGGAATGCCTCGGGATCCCCCGGGAAGAGCTGGATCAAGTGGCTGGGGAGAGGGAAGTCTGGGCTTCTCTGCTTAGGCGGCTGCCCCCGCAATCCAACCTCGGATAAGCGGAAGAAAATGGATGGATGGATGGATTTAGTATGGATTTAGTTTTCGTCCTGGTTGTGGAACAGTGGATCACTTCTATACTCTCAGTAGAGTCCTTGAGGGTGCATGGGAGTTTGCCTAACCAGCCTACATGTGATTTGTGGACTTGGAAAAGGCATTCGACCGTGTCCCTTGGGAAGTTCTGTGGGGAGTGCTCATAGAGTATGGGGTATCGGACTGTCTGATTGTCGTGGCCCGCTCCCTGTATGATCAGTGTCAGAGCTTGGTCCGCTTTGCCGGCAGTATGTCGGAACTGTTTTCAGTCAGGGTTGTACTCCTTCAGGGATGCCCTTTGTCACCTATTCTGTTCATAACTTTTATGGACAGAATTTGTAGGCGCAGTCAGGGCGTCAAGGGGATTTGGTTTGGTTGGCCTCAGGATTAGGTCTTTGCTTTTTGCAGATGATGTGGTCCTGATGGCTTTATCTGGCCAGTTCCTTCACCTCTCACTGATCTTGTTCCAAGTGGAGGAGTTCAAGTATTCCGCACTTTTGTTCACGAGTGAGGCAAGAGTGGATTGTGAGATCAACAGGTGGATTGGTGCAGCGTCTTCAGTAATGCAGACTCTGTATCATTTTGTTTTGGTAAAGAAGGAGCTGAGCCGGAAGGCAAAGCTTCTTCCTGTTCTTTTTCGGACATGTTGTAATGAGAAACTGTAAATATGTGATGCAACATATTGTAATTGTATGCATGTTTAAAATCTCTAAAACCACAACCATATTTAAAGATATTTGTGTTTGTGGAAAAATTGTGGGGGAATGTAAACAATATTTTGAAATAGTGTAATAAAGCTAAAATTTCATGACCTTCTTTTGTTTCTCTGCAAATCCCTGGGAGTCCCTGTTGACCCTGGTTTGATGTGTGTGTGTGTGTGTGTGTGTGTGTGTGTGTGTTTGTGCGTGCGTGCGTGCGTGCGTGTGTGTGTGTGTCTGTGTGATGATAGTGTTTAAGGGCGGGGAGAGAAGGTGTGTGAGGATGCACTGACAGATAGATTTGCTGTCTTGTCTTCTTGATGTTTTTGATAGCATCAGACACTGAACATTTATTTTTGTTTGGGATTTTTTTTTTTGACTTCGCGGTTACATGTGTGTGTTGTCCAGAACGAAAGGAAATAATTTTTTATTTCAGGAAACAAAGCACAAAAGCTAGAAAGATTTGTGTACTCTTTTTGAAGCTTTAATATTACATATTTTTTGTGTGGCGTCTAAAATAAGTGTGTTTTTCTGCATACATTATCGACATGTGGTCATGTATTACTGACTTCTTTACTTATGAAACCACTAAGTCGGTGGTGGTGAAGAGTTGGACCATCGGCATCATCAACAGAGTCGTTCAGCTCCTCATCTTCACGTACTTCATCGGGTGAGTAACAATCCATTTTTACGATTATTAAACACGACTGCAACCCAAAAAACTATTTTCACTAAGTCCTCAAACGATTAATGCTACAAGTTGTTATTGAACCCATAAAAACTATATAACTCTCACAAAATAACCTGAAAAAACAAAACATTTGTTTTTAGGAGTCATACTTACCAGCTCCCCATTCGATAGAATATGATAATTGATATATCTTGAATTGATCTATATAGCTCTGGAGAAATCTAACTGACTAATGCAAAGTTATCTTTTCCTCTGACTTGACGATGTGTTTGTGAAGAAATGTTTTTTGATTCTATAAACTACTGACAATGATACTCCCAAATTTAGACAAAATATTGACATTTGGAGCTTTTTTTTCTTTGCATATTCATTTTCAAACAACCTAATTCTAGTGCTTATTGTAACTTAAGAGTTCACAAACCGATTATTGGTGGAACAAGCTTGATTTTGATTAACCGCTTCCATGCGTCTGTGCATGATCATTTTGCAGTTGGCTGCTGACGTATGTGATAACCATCCATCCATCCATCCATCATCTTCCGCTTATCCGAGGTCGGGTCGCGGGGGCAACAGCCTAAGCAGGGAAACCCAGACTTCCCTCTCCCCAGCCACTTGACCATAGGTGAGGATGGGAACGTAGATCGACCGGTAAATTGAGAGCTTTGCCTTACGGCTCAGCTCCTTCTTCACCACAACGGATCGGTACAACGTCCGCATTACTGAAGACGCCGCACCGATCCGCCTGTCGATCTCACGATCCACTCTTCCCTCACTCGTGAACAAGACTCCTAGGTACTTGAACTCCTCCACTTGGGGGAGGGTCTCCTCCCCAACCCGGGATGGCATTCCACCCTTTTCCGGGCGAGAACCATGGACTCGGACTTGGAGGTGCTGATTCTCATTCCGGTCGCTTCACACTCGGCTGCGAACCGATCCAGCGAGAGCTGAAGATCCCGGTCAGATGAAGCCATCAGGACCACATCATCTGCAAAAAACAGAGACCTAATCCTGCGGTCAACAAACCGGAACCCCTCAACGCCTTGACTGCGCCTAGAAATTCTGTCCATAAAAGTTATGAACAGAATCGGTGACAAAGGACAGCCTTGGCGGAGTCCAACCCTCACTGTGTAATTTTCGGATGTGATCTTGCACAGCATAGATCATAAAGTGGTACCTCAAGATATGAGCTCTATCTCAGCTAACTGTTATGGTTTAGGTTGGGAGCAACAATTAGAGTTACTAGCTCCTCAATCAGTGGCACCACTAGTTGGCAGCAGTAGGGTTGTACACTATATTGGTACTAATAAAGTCCCGCTTTACTAATGAACTAAAAACGATACTATTATGCCTCTGAAAAATACCTTTTTTTTAATCAGCATCCTGCTGTGCTGCGGTTATGTTGCTGAGCCGAGGCGCATGATGTTGAGAGTGTCAAAACACACACACAGCGTATACAAACAGAAACTTGGTGGAGATGAAGAATGGCAAAAAAAGGCAATTTTACTGGTTAATAAGGAGGGTGCATATGCAACGTAATATGGAGGTATTTGGAGTCTATTGATACATGTCACACTTTAAACACACGTGCTGCAAGCGCTGCTTAAAAACATTCGTCACCGAAGATGGCAATACATCTTCAAACTTAGTTTAACAATTAAAAAACAAGAAGTCAGATCTGTTCAAGGAATTTAAAGAGCAACAGGTCATGTCGCACAATTAGATACGTAGACACGCACACAGCTGTTTGCTTGTTGCCAATTTTTAACGGAGTCCAAACTGCCCTCGTAGCATAAAATAATGCAAGTTATTTTTTTATTTTTTTTATTGAATTTGACAGGTATTACAATGTACAATAGAACAGTCAACACATTTTCCCCCTTTTTTCCCACCCACTTCCAAGAACAGCAACCCAACCCATACCCCATACACACATAAACCCCCACACCCCCAGGTCCTACATAAGTTAAAAGGTACAGTCACAAATGGAAAATAATTAGTACATCACTTTCTTCTCAACATAGGCAGATAGTAAATATACACCAGGAATAAATATGAAAAAATAAATAAAAAGAAGCTGGTTTATGAAAGGTGAACTTTCTCATGTGTCCTGTAGCGTCTTTAATTTGGCTATGTAGTCAACCATACAGCCCCAAACAAAATAAAACTTCTCAGGTGCCCCCCTAAGATTGAACTTTATTTTTTCCAGATCTAAATACATCATAACGTCTTTAAGCCATAAGGCTTTGGGGCAGAAAGGTGACTTCCACTCCAGCAAAATTCTCATACGTGCTAATAAGGATGCAAAGGCGATACTATCCTTAAATTTTCTCTTTATTTGGGGATCTGATACCGTCCCAAAAATAGCCATTTCTGCACATGGTGTCAGATTTAAATCCAGTGCCTTAGCAAGGTGTTTGAAAATAGTTGTCCAGTAATCAAGCAAATGGGGACAAGACCAAAACATGTGCGTCATGTTAGCAGGTGACAAGTATCCGAGATATTGGGATATATTTTGGAGGGTTTGGAATTAGTGAAATAAATACGGTGGACTACCTTAAATTGTATTAAATTAAGCCTTGAACAGGATGTACTGTTGTTAATTTGGGTTAAGGCGGAATCCCAATCTCCATCATCTATGGCTCAGCCAAGCTCTTCTTCCCAATTCCCTCTGATTTTATCAAGAGATGTTTTACCAAACTGGGGGATTAAGGTGTAAATTTTGGAAATTAGGCCTTTTTGATTTGTGGGAATATCTAAAATTGAATCAGTTAGCGAATTTGGTGGAGTGTTTGATTTGACAAAATTACGAACCTGAAAGTTTATTGACTGAATTTTATTGCAAATTGCTATAATTTGTGTTTTATATCAAGCAATGTGGTCTACTTTTTTATGTCTTACCTGTGTAGCTATATTGTTGTTTTTAGTATTTACTACGGATTGTATTTGTTTGACAGCACAGACCAAGATAAATCATGAAGCATTTAATACAATACCAATAAAATGTTCTATTCCTATCAAACCTAATTCTAGACTACAGCAGGCTACGTGTAACATGTACACTTGTAAACTGTTCTTTGAGTGCAATACGAAAAGTCCAATGTGTTTAATGCGTTTCGATTTGTATTAAAATAGCCAATACTTGTTCTTTGAGTGCAATAGGAAACATACATATGTTTAATATTTCTTAAGATGTTCTGTTAAAATGACATTTTGTTGTGGTCCTGTTTATTTTAAAAAGTATCGAAACACATTTTGGTCCCAGTACCGAAATATTCGTATCGGGCCAACCCTAGTTGGAAGTCAAATAAGGCTAGGTATAGGTTATTTTATTTTTTTATTTTGTATTTAATTGTTTTAATGAATTAATTAATCAATCCAACAAAACAATACATATTAATGCAATCAAATTCCAAAACCAAACCCGACCCAGCAACATTCAGAATAGCAATAAAAAGAGCAATTGAGGACACACAAACATGACACGGTACAATCTAAAAGTAGTGAAACAAAAATTAATATTATCAATATTTGTAACAATTTCAAAATAGCAGTGATTAAAAAACGTTAATACAAAAAATAATTAAAAAAAATCAACTTTCAGGACTGTGACTTAGATTTATTTTGCTTCTTCGATGCAGAGAGGATTTGGGACGAGTAACACTTTTATATTTCGATTCTCTTATAGTTATTAATCTAGCTTTTATTTGTAATAATCATTCAACACTATTCAAAGCAAACGGTTATAAAGGTTATAATTATTCAATTTATACTATCAAAAGTCTATAGCTAACAGAAAGCTTTTGAGATTTTAGTGTGCCACATTATCTGTCGCACCCTAGCTCACCACCCAGATGTATGGTGCACTGCAATGTCTAAATAGAAATGAACTATTCCAACCTAAAAATGTTAGTCTACACTTTAAAGTTAAACGACTTAAAACTTACTTTTATTATATTCATTTTCAAAACCACCTCCACCACAGCAGACATTTTCCTCACAATCCATAAATTGTACAATTATGGCAAAAGAGGTGTTTCACAACAGTTGTTAAAAAGTAATAGATCTCTATATCTGGAAAATAAGACAAAATCACAGCCTTAAATAATAACTTGTGGGGTTCCATAAGCCTTGTTATTTGAATCTAAGTTATTAATACTTAATTTAAATGATATTTGTTCAATATCTAATAAATTAAAATGTATCACGTTTGCAGATGATACAAATGCATATTGTTCAGGAGAAGACTTGAAACCACATATTGAATATATAAAGGGAAAAATATCCAAATTCATTGCTATTCTGTATACAGTAAGACACATGCTGAATAAGAAATGTCTGCAAATGTTATATTATTATTTAATTTTTTCCATATTTAACATATTTTTTGGGGGGGGAAATGTTTATGGAACAAATATAGACCCAATGCTTAACTTTAAAACAAATTATTAGAATAATACACAAAGCGTGCTACCATGAACATACCAATCCATTATTTATAATTTCTAAAATGGTCAGATATTTAGTTTTTTTTTTTTTTTTTAAAACAATGGACATTCTGTTTCGAGTAAAGAACAACAGCCCTTCCAGCTCGTATTCTTAGCTTATTTCACATTAAGAAGATATTGATTTCTGAAATAGGTAAAGTAAGAACAACCACAAAATACAAATGCATTTCAGCTCCAGGAGCCAACAACCAACCAACCAAACAAGGCCGGATTGTAGTCAGCTGGAGGCGTGTCTTAATGAAATTAAACAATGGATGTCCGCTAACTTTTTGCAACTCAACGCCAAAAAACGGAAATGCTGATTATCGGTCCTGCTAGACACCGACCTCTATTTAATAATACAACTCTAACATTTAACAACCAAATAATTAAACAAGGCGACTCGGTAAAGAATCTGGGTATTATCTTTGACCCAACTCTCTCCTTTGAGGCACACATTAAAAGCGTTACTAAAACGGCCTTCTTTCATCTCCGTAATATCGCTAAAATTCGCTCCATTTTGTCCACTAAAGACGCTGCGATCATTATCCATGCGTTTGTTACGTCTCGCCTCGATTACTGTAACGTACTATTTTTGGGTCTCCCCATGTCTAGCATTAAAAATTACAGTTGGTACAAAATGCGGCTGCTAGACTTTTGACAATAACAAGAAAGTTTGATCACATTACGCCTGTACTGTATATACCTTTATATACATATATACATACATATATACCTATACTGTATATACCTTTATATACATATATACATACATATATACCTATACTGGCTCACCTGCACTGGCTTCCTGTGCACTTAAGATGTGACTTTAAGGTTTTACTACTTACGTATAAAATACTACACGGTCTAGCTCAATCCTATCTTGCCGATTTTATTGTACCATATGTCCCGGCAAGAAATCTGCGTTCAAAGGACTCCGGCTTATTAGTGATTCCCAAAGCCCAAAAAAAGTCTGCGGGCTATAGAGCGTTTTCATTTCGGGCTCCAGTACTCTGGAATGCCCTCCCGGTAACAGTTCGAGATTCCACCTCAGTAGAAGCATTTAAGTCTCACCTTAAAACTCATGTGTCTACTCTAGCCTTTAAACAGACTCCCTTTTTAGACCAGTTGATCTGCCGTTTCTTTTCTTTTTCTCCTATGTCCCACTCTCCCTTGTGGAGGGGGTCCGGTCCGATCGCCTGTGTATCGGCTGGGGACATCTCTGCGCTGCTGATCCGCCTCCGCTTGGAATGTTTTCCTGCTGGCTCCGCTGTGAACGGGACTCTCGCTGCTGTGTTGGATCCGCTTTGGACTGGACTCTCGCGACTGTGTTGGATCCATTATGGATTGAACTTTCACAGTATCATGTTAGACCCGCTCGACATCCATTGCTTTCCTCCTCTCCAAGATTCTCATAGTCATCATTCCTTGCCCTTATGTGGGCCTACCGAGGATGTCATAGTGGTTTGTGTTGTGGTTTGTGCAGCCCTTTGAGACACTAGTGATTTAGGGCTATATAAGTAAACATTGATTGATTGATTGAAACAAACAAACAACCAAACAAACTTGCAGTGAACCACCATTAACTGCATTCTACCTTCATTTGTCACTTTTCCTCAACTTACTTTTTCTTTACAAACCACATCCTGTATCCATATCTTCCTTATACTTTCCCACAATGTTTCTATTTCTATTCTCCTCTACTAGGAACCATTCGCGTAAGGTTAAACCTTCCTTTTTCTCTTCCTTTTTCCAAACCATTCTCTTCACCTTCCCACCTCTCCTGCTCTCTCTTTCTCACAATAAAAACTTGCATGTAATACATCCATTTTCCGGCATAGCTCGGTTGGTAGTGGCCGTGCCAGCAACTTCAGGAGTTGCAGGTTCGATTCCCGCTTGTGCCATCCTAGTCACTGCCGTTGTGTCCTTGGGCAAGACACTTTACCCACCTGCTCCCAGTGCCACCCACACTGGTTTAAATGTAACTTAGATATTGGGTGTCACTATGTAAAGCGCTTTGAGTCACTTGAGAAAAGCGCTATATAAATATAATTCACTTCACTTATTCACTATTTATCTCTTTAAAAACACATCAATCCAAAATAAATCAGTCTTATAAAACGCACCAGAGTCAATGACCATTCAAACACAGACATCTATAGAGGCAGTAATAAGTATAAGAAATATAAAAACAAGCTAATTGGTATAATATGAATAAAGCAGAATACGTCCTGGGCCAAAATTCACCTTATATTCTCTACTGCTCGCTAGTGTTACCATATCTGAGTTATTGTGCAGAAATATGGAAACAATTACAATGTGTGCCACATTCTTTGACTGTGCCACATAAGAGATCAATTAGAATAATACATAATGTTTGGTATAGAGCAGGGGTGCCCATTACGTCGATCGCGAGCTACCAGTCGACCGCGGGGGGTGTGTCAGTCGATCTCCAGCCAGGCTTTTAAAAAAAATAGACCTAAAAATTAGTGATCATCAATCTTCACCAATACGTCACTTAAATGACATTCACGGTACCGGAGGGTCTTGTGAGATGACGCTGGCTGCTGCAAGATCATTATTATGAAAATATGACCGAGCGGAAGGCGAGAAACACTTTTTATTTCAACAGACTCTCGCGCCGTACCTTCCGTCAAAACTCTAAAGGCCGACTGCACATTTTCTATCTTCACAATAAAAGCCCTGCTTCATGCTGCCTGCGCGAACTAAATACAGAGTCTCGGAAAACTGGCGTGCACAAGCGATCCCTCAGAAAGCTGGCGTGCACATCACTTGTGCACGGCAGCTTTCTGAGACTCTTATTTTGTTAGCGCAGGCAGCATGAAGCAGGGCTTTTATTGTGAAAATAGGAAATGTGCAGTAGGCCTTTAGAGTTTTGACGTGAGGGACGGCGCGAAAGTCTGTTGAAATAAAAAGTGTTTCTCGCCTTCCTCTCTGTCATTTTTTCACAATAATGAACTGGCAGCAGCCAGCGTCATCTCACAAGACCCTCGGGTGCCGTGAATGTCAATCAAGCAAGCTACGGAATTTGCCGCCAATGTTTTTCTTGTAAAGTGTATGGAAGCTGGATGAATTAGATGCCAAAAACCAACCACTTTCATGTGGTATTGTACAGAAAGGACACATTTTTTTCTCCTCCATTTGAAAATGTGGCGTTATCATCATTCTTGTCTGATTCCAATCAATGCAAGTCATCAGAATCAGGTAATACACCAACTGATATTCTTGTCTTTGTGAAAGAAAGACATCTATATGTGTTACACATGCTTTTATTATCATTAAACACATTTAACTTGTTTACAAAAATGTCTCTTTCATAAATAAATACATATAAATGATATATATAAATGAGGTAGATCGCCTCGAGTTGGTCAATTGAAAAGTAGCTCGCCTGCAGAAAAAGTGTGGGCACCCCTAGTATAGAGGGAATACCAACCCTTTATTTATTGAGTCAAAAATATTAAAGTTTGCTGATTTGGTAAAATTGCAAACAGCTAAAATGATGTACGAAGCAAATCATAACCTGCTACCAAAGAATGTACAACAATTCTTCTGAACTAAAGAGGATAAATATAACCTTAAAGGAAAATCTACCTGTACAACACCCAAACCTTTAGCATATCAGTATCTGGAAATAAATCATGGAATGGATTAAGTAAAGATGTTAAACATTGTACTGATATGATCCACCTTAAGAGGCCGCTCAAATTAATAGTGCTTCCAAAGTACAAAGAAGAAAGATTATTAGAAACACTTTCAACCCTATTGAAAAGAAGATATTCTTAATAATAATAATAATGGATTATATTTATATCGCTCTTTTTTATTATTAAATACTCAAAGCACTCACAATACTGTTGTATAACTCATTCACGGATGTAATTCTACTATAATACTATAAGAAGGTCAGTAAATTAATGTATATATTTGTAAACGCTGTGACCTGGAAAAGGGGTAGGATTGAATAAGGTTTGCTTCTTCCTACTCTTTTTCGAACATAATGTAATGTGAAATGATATGAAATTATCTGATGTATCATGTTGTATGTATGTTCAGGACCAAACCTGTGACTCAGACTCCATTATTCACACAGATGCGACTATAAATCTCAACAATATTTTGATTAAACCCGATTACACAGTTAAGTTAAAAAAATATTTTATAACTAGGGCTGGGCAACGATTAAAAATTTTAATCGAAGTTAATCGCACTATTTATCTGATTAATCGCGATTAACTGCATTGTATACGCAAAGCCCAATAATGAATTCAAAAGTAGTGTGTAGTGCACCTTTATTGGAATATTCTCCCACGTGAACAAAAGCGCCAAAACATTTGTTGTGCAAACACAATTTAAATCAGTACTTGTTAAAAAAAGTAGCAGTTAAATAGCATATTTTATGAAAATCAACTCAAAAAATGTAAATACAAACATTTAAGCTTATTGCCACTGCCAGGGTATTTAAGTTATTCTGTTTGTTATGGAAAATAAATATAATCTACATACAAATCTCTGAGCCACAATCATAACATCTGAACAGGCAATTTCTGAGGTAACAGCAGAAATATTTTTTTTATCAGGGATCTTATGTTTAAAAAACCTATATTATAGGTAGTGGGCTGTTTTAGGGAATTTTTGATCAAATTATCCGTAGTAGCAATATTAATAATGTTGTGTTTATTCTGCGTAGTGCACTTAAAATAATTATGACCATATCTAGGAATTGATATGATGGGAATTTTCCGATTGTTTGCTTGGTGCTTTGATAAACTGAAGGCATCATATACATGGTACTATATTGTGATGTTATGAGCCAGGGAATAAAAGAACTACCCTACCCAGCATGCAACAGGAGTGACGAGCATGAGCGGTAGCCCGGTATAGGTTGTGTCGCCATGACGGCATCTTGTATGTTGTAATATGCACGTTCTGAAAGCAAACGTTAAGAACTCATCCAACACTCCTCGTCTGCATTATTCATAAATAGACAGACAACACATATACTCCGCTGCTTCACAGGCCGCTGGATGTAGCCGGCAAAGTATTCCCATGCTAGCTAGCCGGTCTAGCAAGCACGCGTCATTCAGTCCAAAACAGCCCGATCTATCCACATTCAGAATTGTCTGGCGGTCGTAAGTGATCCCGGAGTGACCACGCTGTAAGCCAGCCATGAAATTTGCAGAATTGTCCGGTATTTTTGCCGAATGTTCCATCTTTAACAAGAGCCCCTCGACGCCGGGCGACGCCATCTTGTTAAGAAAAGGCGTTAACAAAATAAAAGCATGTAAACAACATACGCAAATGTGCGATAAAATAATTGTCGGCGTTAATAGATTGATGAGTTAACTCATAATTAACGCACTAATTTGCCCACCCCTATTTATAACATAACTATAATTAACTGATTATTCTTAAAATAATGAATGTCAATATATTGAAATAATAAATGTATCTTCATCATATCTAAATTAATATGTTATTAATTTATTTGTTTATATAACTATTAATTCAAAGCTACAATGTTTTCTTATCTATGATGTGTGGGCGTCTGTATCTTAACTCCCACACGGGCACTGGATCAGTACAGCCTCAAGGCTGTGCAAAACTTAATATTAAACACATAAAATTAATGAATGATGAGTCAACCTATGCTTCAATGTCCCACAATCCAAATGTATTTATTGATATTTAAATCAATCAATCAATCAATGTTTATTTATATAGCCCCAAATCACAAATGTCTCAAAGGACTGCACAAATCATTACGACTACAACATCCTCGGAAGAACCCACAAAAGGGCAAGGAAAACTCACACCCAGTGGGCAGAGAGAATTCACATCCAGTGGGACGCCAGTGACAATGCTGACTATGAGAAACCTTGGAGAGGAACTCAGATGTGGGCAACCCCCCCCCCCTCTGGGTGGCCGAAAGCAATGGATGTCGAGCGGGTCTAACATGATACTGTGAAAGTTCAATCCATAGTGGCTCCAACACAGCCGCGAGAGTTCAGTTCAAGCGGATCCAAGACAGCAGCGAGAGTCCCGTCCACAGGAAACCATCTCAAGCGGAGGCGATGTCCCCAACCGATACAAGCGAGCGGTCCATCCTGGGTCCCGACGAGCGGTCCATCCTGGGTCTCGACTCTGGACAGCCAGTACTTCATCCATGGTCATCGGACCGGACATAGGAGGGGGGGACATAGGAGAAAGAAAAGAAGCGGCAGATCAAATGTTTATTAATTCATATATCTTTTATTTTACTGTAATTAGCAAACACATACTACCAGTACACTCTATTAGACTGAGAACATCTGTCCAAACACACCTAGTACTGTCAAGCTAAAGGCTAACCTAGCCTTACTAGGCCTCAGTGAGCTAATTTTTGGTAACCTGGCTCAATGCTAAACTAATCCTATGCTAATCTAAACTATGCTATGCTATGCTAACAGTGACACACCTCTCCGGCCCACGTGTTAACGTGCAGCACGTCACCCAGCCTCGTCACATCGACACATCCCTTATCTAAATGTTAACAAACAGAGGCTCCTCTCGTATTTTCATTCACACAATGTACTTTCTCACACTTTCAACAAAAATCAATTTGGCAAGGAAAGAAGGCTAATCGTTAACCAGCTATGTCTTATCTCTCACACCACTTCTTCTTATTATTGCTTCACACAACATTTATCATTCATCTTTAGCTGGACGAAATGACTCGGGAGGGAGAAGTCCGGGCGCCTCTCCTTAGGCTGCTGCCCCCGCGACCCGACCTCCGATAAGCGGAAATTGATAAATGGATGGATAGGTCATTCACTCATATGCTTTCTGACAATAAACTTTGTCTATCTTCTCATAAACACACACATTTTGGACAATTTCCCATCTTTTACAGTTCAGCAGGGATTGGGGAAAAAAAAAAGAAACGTGAAGCTCCCTGCGCCTAAGAGGGAGGATGAGGGAGAATGAGAGCATTGGAAAATAAAACAAATCAGACCCGTTGGTACATGCGTGATTGTTATTAGAATACACATATATATTTAAATATACCAACACAAATGAAATCACTCCACATCCAACACACTTTTCAACATTCACCAATTTTCACACACATTAACAGATTACTACCCACCCAATGTCCGGACAACTATAAACAATTATGCACGAGTGCTTTTTTGTGTACTGGCCGTCTCAACACATCATCACAGGTCCCTTCTTACTCATAAAACGGCGATTAACCCGTCCAGCGGAGCAGGCCCTGTGGTACCTCCCTGACCAATCATGGCACAAAACTTTAAATCTTCCATAGAATCAATGAACATCAACGACTCTACGGTCATATGTATCGTCAGTACCAAACAGTTTCACCAAAGCTTTACTTTCTGGAGCCCGATCTCCATCTGTCTAAATGTAGCCCAATTATCAGATTGCTGTGACAAACATCAATCAATCAATCAATCAATGTTTACTTATATAGCCCTAAATCACTAGTGTCTCAAAGGGCTGCACAAACCACTACGACATCCTCGGTAGGCCCACATAAGGGCAAGGAAAACTCACACCCAGTGGGACGTCAGTGACAATGATGACTATGAGAACCTTGGAGAGGAGGAAAGCAATGGATGTCGAGCGGGTCTAACATGATACTGTGAAAGTTCAATCCATAATGGATCCAACACAGTCGCGAGAGTCCAGTCCAAAGCGGATCCAACACAGTCGCAAGAGTCCCGTTCACAGCGGAGCCAGCAGGAAAACATCCCAAGCGGAGGCGGATCAGCAGCGCAGAGATGTCCCCAGCCGATACACAGGCGAGCAGTACATGGCCACCGGATCGGACCGGACCCCCTCCACAAGGGAGAGTGGGACATAGGAGAAAAAGAAAAGAAACGGCAGATCAACTGGTCTAAAAAGGGAGTCTGTTTAAAGGCTAGAGTATACAAATGAGTTTTAAGGTGAGACTTAAATACTTCTACTGAGGTGGCATCTCGAACTTTTACCGGGAGGGCATTCCAGAGTACTGGAGCCCGAAATGAAAACGCTCTATAGCCCGCAGACTTTTTTTGGGCTTTGGGAATCACTAATAAGCCGGAGTCCTTTGAACGCAGATTTCTTGCCGGGACATATGGTACAATACAATCGGCAAGATAGGATGGAGCTAGACCGTGTAGTATTTTATACATAAGTAGTAAAACCTTAAAGTCACATCTTAAGTGCACAGGAAGCCAATGCAGGTGCGCCAGTACTTGCGTAATGTGATCAAACTTTCTTGTTCTTGTCAAAAGTCTAGCAGCCGCATTTTGTACCAACTGTAATCTTTTAATGCTAGACATGGGGAGACCCGAAAATAATACGTTACAGTAGTCGAGACGAGACGTAACAAACGCATGGATAAAATCTCAGCGTCTTTAGTGGACAGAATGGAGCGAATTTTAGCGATATTACGGAGATGAAAGAAAGCCGTTTTAGTAACGCTTTTAATGTGTGACTCAAAGGAGAGAGTAGGGTCAAAGATAATACCCAGATTCTTTACCGAGTCACCTTGCTTTATTATTTGGTTGTCAAATGTTAGAGTTGTATTATTAAATAGAGGTCGGTGTCTAGCAGGACCGGTAATCAGCATTTCCGTTTTTTTGGCGTTGAGTTGCAAAAAGTTAGCGGACATCCATTGTTTAATTTCATTAAGACACGCCTCCAGCTGACTACAATCCGGCGTGTTGGTCAGCTTTAGGGGCATGTAGAGTTGGGTGTCATCAGCATAACAGTGAAAGCTAACACCGTATTTGCGCATGATGTCACCCAGTGGTTATACATTAAGAGTGTTTTTAAAACAGTCTTCTTTCATCTCCGTAATATTGCTCAAATTCATCCCATTTTGTCCACCACCGACGGTGATATAATTTTTCATGCGTTTGTTACGTCACGTCTCGATTACCGTAGCGTATTCTTTTCGGGTCTCCCTATAAATAGCATTAATAGATCACACTTGCTACAAAATGCAGCTGCTGGACTTTTGACAAGAACAAGAAAGTTTGATCATATTACGCCTGTACTGGCTCACTTGAACTGGCTCCCTGTGCACTTAAGAAGTGACTTTAAGGTTTTACTACTTACGTATAAAATACCAAACGGTCTAGCTCCATCCTATTTTGCTGATTGTATTGTACCTTATTTCAGACATCTGCGTTCACAGAACTCTGGCTTTTTAGTGATTGCCCTGAGCCCCAAAAAAGTCTGCGGACTTCAGAGTGGTTTCTATTCAGTAGGAGCATTTAAGACCCATCTTAAAAGGGGGGTCCCTTCCAAAGTTTCTCATTGTGCCCATTTTGTTGATTTTTTTTCTTGCCCTGATGAGGGATCTGAGCCGAGGATGCCGTTGTGGCTTTTACAGCCCTTTGAGACATTTGTGATTAATGGCTGTATAAGAAAACTTCAATTGATGATTGATATGTGCATATGCATTATCCCACAAAAGTGAGGGCACTCCTCAGTCATTTTTACTTCAGTACATATTGTCAAGGGCTAATACTAGAAATTAGGTTTGTTTAAACTTAAGCGTAGTCATGTTACAGCTGATATAAAAAGTGTAACTTCTGTGCTAATGCCTGGATTTGTAATGTTTAAGTCTTTTGTCTGAATTATTTTTAATAGTTAAAGGTTGTTTTTTTTTACTTGTTGGAAGGGTAAGATATCCATCCATCCATCATCTTCCGCTTATCCGAGGTCGGGTCGCGAGGGCAGCAGCCTAAGCAGGGAAGCCCAGACTTCCCTATCTCCAGCCACTTCGTCTAGCTCTTCCCGGGGGATCCCGAGGCGTTCCCAGGCCAGCCGGGAGACATAGTCTTCCCAACGTGTCCTGGGTCTGCCCCGTGGCCTCCTACCAGCTGGACGTGCCCTAAACACCTCCCTAGGGAGGCGTTTGGGTGGCATCCTGACCAGATGCCCGAACCACCTCATCTGGCTCCTCTCGATGTGGAGGAGCAGCGGCTTTACGTTGAGCTCCTCCCGGATGGCAGAGCTTCTCAGCCTATCTCTAAGGGAGAGCCCCGCCACACGGCGGAGGAAACTCATTTCGGCCGCTTGCAGAGGTGGGTAAAGTAGCCAGAAATTGTACTCAAGTAAGAGTACTGTTACTTTAGAGATTTATTACTCAAGTAAAAGTAAGGAGTAGTCACCCAAATATTTACTTGAGTAAAAGTAAAAAGTATGTTGTGAAAAAACTACTGAAGTACTGAGTAACTGATAAGTAACCTGTTCGTTTAATGATTACGGCAACAAATAATGCACAAAAACATAAAAATAGCAATAAGCAAATTCAGAGCCAGGAATATCTCTTAAGCAACTAATACAATATTATATATTAAATAATAATACATTAAAATAAAATAAAAATTAAGGCAAATTGAGCCACAATAACTTAACAGCACTATAGGCTCAGTAGGCATTGATTGATTGATTGAAACTTGTATTAGTAGCTTGCACAGTACAGTACATATTCCCTACAATTGACCACTAAATGGTAACACCCCAATAAGTTTTTCAACATTCATCAATTACTTAATAAATGACCATGTCAGGGTGATATCTACCTCATATATACATATACATACACACATTATATATATATATATATATATATATATATATATATATATATATATATATATATATATATATATATATATATATATATACATATATACATACCTTTATATATATAGTATATAATTTATATTTATGTATTTTGCGGTTTTTGTTCACATGTTAAAGGTGTTTTAATGAATATACATGCATGTTTAACATATAGATTCCTATCTTTAATGAGGACAAGAATAAAAGTTGGTGTAATACCTGATTCTGATGACTTGTATTGATTGGAATCAGAAAGTAGTGCTGATAACGTCCTGGTTTTCAAATGGAGGAGAAAAAAAGTTCCTCCTTCCTGTCTAATACCACATGAAAGTCGTTGGTTTTTGGCATCTTATTTGTCCAGCTTCCATATTCGTTTTTATACACTTTACAAGAAATACATTGGCGGCAAACTCCGTAGCTTGCTAGTTTGTTTGCGCTGGCTTTCGGAGACTCTTATTTTGTTAGCGCAGGCGCGATGGAGCAGCACTTTTATTGTGAAGACAGGAACTGTGCGATCAGTCTTTAGGCTTTTGACGGGAAGTACGGTTGAAATAAAAAGTGTCTTTTTTCCTTTACACTTTTGATTGATTGGTTGATTGATTGAAACTTTTATTATTAGATTGCACAGTACAGTACATATTCTGTACAGTTGACCACTAAGTTGACCAATAAGTTTTTCAACATGTCGGGTTCTACGTGTGACGGTCACGTGACCACCTAGCTCTGTTTAATTGGTCCAACGTCACCAGTGACTGCATGTGATTGGTGAAACGCAAGCATGCGTAGTTCCTACTTTGAATGTGTGTCTGACAAAATCAAAACAAACAAAGCGTGCATTAACAGATCGATAAAAAAAAAAAGTACCGAGTAGCGACCTGATTGCAGATAAATGGAGCGGAGTAAAAGTAGCGTTCCTTCTCTATAAATATACTCAAGTAAAAGTAAAAGTATGTTGCATAAAAACTACTCTTAGAAGTACAATTTATCCCAAAAGTTACTCAAGTAGATGTAACGGAGTAAATGGAGCGCGTTACTACCCACCTCTGGCCGCTTGTACCCGTGATCTTATCCTTTCGGTCATGACCCAAAGCTCATGACCATAGGTGAGGATGGGAACGTAGATCGACCGGTAAATTGAGAGCTTTGCCTTCCGGCTCAGCTCCTTCTTCACCACAACGGATCGATACAACGTCCACATTACTGAAGACGCCGCACCGATCCGCCTGTCGATCTCACGATCCACGATAAGATATCATTTTAAATATTTTCCTTGCAATATTACATGGGAACTCTGTGTGGCTGAATAAAGCCTATTTTGAACAATCACCTGTGCCAAGTGGGTCAGATGCTTTTCTAATTACGGTACTTATTCTTCAGAGAAGTTCTCTATTATAATTACAGAGGAAAAAACAACAATTGATTGCAACTTTTACGTTCTCCTGCTCCAACAATCACAATAAGATATTGATTATTAGCCACCAACTCTTGTATGATTCAAATACCACATGCTAAACAGTGTGTGCTAACTATAAAATTGCATGTAATATTAGTGGCCGTCTTTTGTGTGATTTAAACTGTGTGTGCAATTGAAAAGCCTTGCGGAGAACCTTAGTAAATGAGGTGTTTGCGTGTACTACTGTCATGTGCCCTCCACATTCATGTTATGCTCTCCAATGTTGTGCAATGTTGTTAAGCTCACAGCAAAAACTATAATATGTATGCAATATAGAATAGTGATCTACAGAAAACAGAAATGTTTTTTTTTATCGTGCCCTCTCCCTTTGCATGTGGCAGACCCTCACAACAGCATGTGTATTAATGATCCAAAAACAACAAAATAAATATTGAAAACGTTTTTTTTCACAAAGTGATAAATTACAATAATATATATGACGAATAAACGGCATTAAAAAAAACACACAAGCAGACACCTAAACGCATCATTTGGATTTGTTTTAATCAGTCCCTTAAGTCATCCAGCAGCTAATATATTATAAAATTATATTGTGGGTTTTCGTGTGGTTTTCGTCCTGGTCGTGGAACTGTGGACCAGGTCTATACTCTCGGCAGGGTTCTTGAGGGTGCATGGGAGTTTGCCCAACCAGTCTACATGTGCTTTGTGGACTTGGAGAAGGTATTCAACCGTGTCCCTCGGGAAGTCCTGTGGGGAGTGCTCAGAGAGTATGGGGTACCGGACTGTCTTATTGTGGTGGTCCGCTCCCTGTACGATCAGTGTCAGAGCTTGGTCCGCATTGCCGGCAGTAAGTCGGACACGTTTCCAGTGAGGGTTGGACTCTGCCAAGGCTGTCCTTTGTCACCGATTCTGTTCATAACTTTTATGGACAGAATTTCTAGGCGCAGTCAAGGCGTTGAGGGGTTCCGGTTTGGTGACCGCAGGATTAGGTCTCTGCTTTTTGCAGATGATGTGGTCCTGATGACTTCATCTGACCGGGATCTTCAGCTCTCACTGGATCAGTTTGCAGCCGAGTGTGAAGCGACCGGAAAGAGAATCAGCACCTCTAAGTCCGAGTCCATGGTTCCCGCCCGGAAAAGGTTGGAGTGCCATCTCCGGGTTGGGGAGGAGACCCTGCCCCAAGTGGAGGAGTTCAAGTACCTAGGAGTCTTGTTCACGAGTGGGGGAAGAGTGGATCGTGAGATCGACAGGCAGATCGGTGCGGCGTCTTCAGTAATGCGGACGTTGTACCGATCCGTTGTGATGAAGAAGGAGCTGAGCCGGAAGGCAAAGCTCTCAATTTACCGGTCGATCTACGTTCCCATCCTCACCTATGGTCATGAGCTTTGGGTCATGACCGAAAGGATAAGATCACGGGTACAAGCAGCCGAAATGAGTTTCCTCCGCCGGGTGGCGGGGCTCTCCCTTAGAGATAGGGTGAGAAGCTCTGCCATCCGGGAGGAACTCAAAGTAAAGCCGCTGCTCCTCCACATCGAGAGGAGCCAGATGAGGTGGTTCGGGCATCTGGTCAGGATGCCACCCGAACGTCTCCCTAGGGATGTGTTTAGGGCACGTCCAGCTGGTAGGAGGCCACGGGGAAGACCCAGGACACGTTGGGAAGACTATGTCTTCCGGCTGGCCTGGGAACGCCTCGGGATCCCCCGGGAAGAGCTAGACGAAGTGGCTGGGGAGAGGGAAGTCTGGGTTTCCCTGCTTAGGCTGCTGCCCCCGCGACCCAACCTCGGATAAGCGGAAGATGATGGATGGATGGATGGATATTGTTGAATAGACAGTATGTCTATTATATTTTAATTCATATATGTCCAATTTGTCCATGTGCGAACTGTGACGATTTGTACTAACTTTTCAGATGTATTAAATAAAGATGCAAAACAGCACCTGCAGAAAAGTGATTAACATTGATAAATCGCATTGAGTGTGCTGAATAATTATATTTGCATTCCATGTAGTCTAGTCCCATCAGAGTAGAGACTAAGGAGTTTTGGCTAGGACCAGCTGCTACTACATTACATTGTGCATTTAAAAAACCCTGTTTCCATATAAGTTGGGAAATTGTGTTGGATGTAAATATGAACGGAATACAATGATTTGCAAATCATTTTCAACCCATATTCAGTTGAATTTGCTACGAAGACAACATATTTGATGTTAACGGTGATTAACATTTTTTCTTTTTTTGGCAAATAATCATTAACTTTAGAATTTGATGCCAGCAACACGTGACAAAGAAGTTGGGAAAGTTAGCAATAAATACTGATAAAGTTGAGGAATGCTCATCAAACACCTATTTGGAACATCACACAGGTGTGCAGGCTAATTGGGAACAGGTGGGTGCCATGATTGGGTATAAAAGCAGCTTCCATGAAATGCTCAGTCATTCACAAACAAGGATGGGGCGAGGGTCACCAATTTTTAAGCAAATTGTTGAACAGTTTCAGAACAACATTTCTCAACGAACTATTACAAGGAATTTAGGGATTTTACCATCTACGGTCCGTAAAATTATCAAAAGGTTCAGATAATCTGGATAAATCACTGCACCAAAGCGATGATATTACAGACCTTTGATCCCTCAGGCAGTACTGCATAAAAAAAAACAACATCAGTGTGTAAAGGATATCGCCACATGGGCTCAGGAACACTTCATAAAACCACTGTCAGTAACTACAGTTGGTCGCTACATCTGTAAGTGCAAGTTTAAACTCTACTATGCAAAGCGAATGCCATTTATCAACAACACTGAGGAACGCCGCCGGCTTCGCTGGGCCTGAGCTCATCTAAGATGGACTGATGCAAAGTGGAAAAGTGTTCTGTTGTCTGAGGAGTCCACATTTCAAATTATATTTGGAAACTGTGGACGTGGTGTCCTCTGGACCAAAGAGGAAAATAACCATCTGGATTGTTATAGGCGCAAAGTTCAAAAGCCAGCATCTGTGATGGTATGGGGGTGTATTAGTGGCCAAGGCATGGGTAACTTACACATCTGTGAAGGCACCATTAATGCTGAATGGTCCATACAGGTTTTGGAGCAACATATGTCGTCATCCAAGCAACGTTATCATGGACGTCACTGCTTATTTCAGCAAAAGAAATGCCAAGCCATGTGTTACAACAGTGTGGCTTCGTAGTAAAAGAGTGCGGGTACTTTCCTGGCCAGCCTGCAGTCCAGACATGTCTCCTATCGAAAATGTGTGGCGCATTATGAAGCGTAAAATACGACAACAAGACCCCGGACTGTTGAACAACTTAAGCTGTACATCAAGCAAGAATGGTAAATAATTCCACTTTAATAGCTTCAACAATTAGTTTCCTTAGTTCCCAAACGTTTATTGGGTGTTATTCAAAGAAAATGTGAGGTAACACAGTGGTGAACATGCCCTTTCCCAACTACTTTGGCACGTGTAGCAGCAATGAAATTCAAAATTAATTATCATTTGCAAAAAAAAAAAGTTTATGTGTTTGAACATCAAATATATTGTCTTTGTAGTGCATTCAACTGAATATGGGTTGAAAATGATTTGCAAATCATTGTATTCTGTTTATATTGACATCTAACACAATTTCCCAACTCATATGGAAACGGGGTTTGTAAGTACAACAAATATTTGTATACTTTGAAATTGCTGGTTTTGATTATAAATATTTAATTTTGCGTCTAACACAATATCCCAACTCATATGGAAACAGGGTTTGTATATTATACAAGATAACAGAGACAAATATTTGTTCTTTTGACTTTGTATTTCAGGTGGGTGTTTGTTTATGAGAAAGCTTACCAGGTGAGGGACACAGCAATTGAGTCTTCAGTAATGACGAAGGTGAAAGGTTTTGGAGTCTACAATGACAAAGTCATGGATGTTGCAGACTATGTCACGCCAACGCAGGTATGATCTTCTGTTGATCAATGGATACGGCATGACAGATAATACAATAATGGATGTCTATGTGTTTGTTTAGGGAGCTTCTGTCTTCTGCATCATTACAAAACTGATTACAACAGAAAATCAAGTACAAGGTCATTGTCCAGAGGTAAGAGGCTTCTGTCACTACCATTGTTGCCATTGATGAAATATAGTGTAACCTCAATGTATTAACTTAAATCAGGGGTGCCCATTACGTCCATCGCGAGCTACCAGTCGACCGCGGGGGGTGTGTCAGTCAATCTCCAGCCAGGCTTTTAAAAAAAATAGACCTAAAAATTAGTGATCATCAATCTTCACCAAGACGTCACTTAAATGACATTCACGGTACCGGCGGGTCTTGTGAGATGACGCTGGCTGCTGCAAGATCATTATTATGAAAATATGACCGAGAGGAAGGCGAGAAACACTTTTTATTTCAACAGACTCTCGCGCCGTCCCTTCCGTCAAAACTCTAAAGGCCGACTGCACATTTCCTATCTTCACAATAAAAGCCCTGCTTCATGCTGCCTGCGCTAACTAAATACAGAGTCTCGGAAAACTGGCGTGCACAAGTGATCCCTCAGAAAGCTGGCGTGCACAAGTGATGTGCACGCCAGCTTTCCGAGACTCTTATTTTGTTAGCGCAGGCAGCATGAAGAAGGGCTTTTATTGTGAAGATAGGAAATGTGCAGTCGGCCTTTAGAGTTTTGACGGAAGGGACGGCGCGAAAGTCTGTTGAAATAAAAAGTGTTTCTCGCCTTCCTCTCTGTCATTTTTTCATAATAATGAACTGGCAGCAGCCAGCGTCATCTCACAAGACCCTCGGGTGCCGTGAATGTCAATCAAGCAAGCTACGGAATTTGCTGCCAATGTTTTTTTTGTAAAGTGTATGGAAGCTGGATGAATTAGATGCCAAAAACCAACCACTTTTATGTGGTATTGTACAGAAAGGACAACTTTTTTTATCCTCCATTTGAAAATGTGGGCGTTATCATCATTACTGTCTGATTCCAATCAATGCAAGTCATCAGAATCAGGTAATACACCAATTTATATTCTTGTCTTTGTGAAAGAAAGACATCTATATGTGTTACACATGCTTGTATTATCATTAAACACATTCAACTTGTTTACAAAAATGTCTCTTTCATAAATAAATAAATATAAATGATATATATAAATGAGGTAGATCCCCTCGAGTTGGTCAATTGAAAAGTAGCTCGCCTGCAGAAAAAGTGTGGGCACCCCTGCATTAGATGGTGATTGTTATTATACTGAATTGACTAACAGACGTACGATGACACACTAACCCTAATGTTACTTTTCTAAAAGCAAAACATGTTGTAGTGTTTTTGCTAGGTTTTGTTTTTAACACTAACTTTTAACAGTGACGCTAAGTAGCAGCAAAAAACACAAACAGAAGTACATTTTGCTCTGTTGCAGTATTGCTCTCATCGACAGCGCCCGATCACAAGAAACTTTAGGTAACACTTAATGAAGTGTAACTATAAGAACGTTTGACGGACCAACGATGGCATGTGCATTTTCAAACACTTTCCATCACGCAATCAGCTACACGTTGACATACCATGCACTCGACGTGTAGTTGAGGATGGTGGTTCGATGGTTGGATCATCATTTTTTAAGTGGTTCCTTTTTTTTTGCATTTTCTGGTATTGGGCTGACTATTGTAAATTATTTTACCTTCAGCATGCTTTACAAATCCAAAATACATCCAGACTTCAGATGTTGTCAATTTACTAGGTGGGCATAATCTCAGTTTCCAGGAAGTAAGCAATGTCGCCTAAAAGGCATTAATAAATGACGGTTTTTCGATAATTAAAAAAGTCAACAGTGTTACTAACCATTCGGAATTTTATCACCGTTTATCGTATCAATACTGTTACATTCCTAATACGTATATTTATTCATACATACATACATACACGCACACATTGGTACTTACCCACTTGAATAAGTACAAAAGCTCCCACATACGTACACAAATACAGTACACACATCTGCATGCACTTTCACTGTACAAACATACCAGTGAATGTGCGGTGAACTAAACACCAGGTGAGGCACACATACTTTTTTTCTTCTTTTTTTATTTTTTACTTAAATTCATATGTGCAGCTCTAGTCATTGTTGATTTAGGTTGCACATTACAGGAAAAAAATGGGAGTTATCCGCTTTCATTAAAACGTTATCATAATGATATTATGATATGATAAATGGGTCCGAAAACTATATGATACAGTTGTTATTAAATACTTTTTGGTCCCATTTTCTTTTAACAAAATAAATCAAGTATTGTGAGTGTATTTTACCTTTCTGTATTTGTATCTGAAGCAGCAATAGCCACCTTCATGAAAACGTATTTTGCATGATCACATTCATTTTGTCTTAAAGTCCAGTTTAGAGAAGTATTTCATCTTGGATACAGTATATAATCCTCCATATTGGCAGAAACATTCATTTAATTCTATTTAATTCCAAGAAATTAAACAATATTTTTGCATCTGACAAAAAACACCCACAAACGCTGACTTACTCTAATAAAGATGCCATGTTTGTTATAAATACAGTTAAAAAGAAAAAAATGCTGGCTACCGCTGGAGAGACCTGTATCTGCTAGCTCGTGCGCCCCCACTTCTCCCAGTGTGGCGAGTCAGAGTACGGCTGAGGCATTGAACTGCCAGTTGACAATATATCGCCCCCTACCTTGAGGCAGAGGTACTTGCTGCCTCAAGACCTGCCGTTTCCATGTGGCAACAAGCATGCGCCTCCTCGCACGCACACGCCCAATACACAAAGTGTGTAGCCGTGGAGGCACTGCCTGTGTCTGCCTCACTTCTCATCTGCTGCATTGTTTTGATCAGGAAACATAGAATTTCCGTGATTTTGACCATGAAAATGATCAAAATATACAGGTACCACACCAAAATCACATAAAAAAGCATAAACCAAAAGAGAAATATTAAAATGTATTTTATTTTATTACTTTGTTTTGGAACATCTCACTGTTAAGCCACCTGGTGGCAGGTGAGGCACTTGCCTCCCCTGACAGCACATCACTGAAACATACATATACACATTCTGTCCGTACACAAGTACATATGCACACATACACACATGCATATAGTCACGTTTCATTGAACATATATCAACGTTGTTCCCTGAGGGGAAATTGGGTAAAACACGGCAGACTGACAAAGATTTTACCTATTGTTACTATAACAATTTACAAGGTCAATACAGTTCGCTTCTCTTTCTTCCCCTCCATTTATTTGGTTTATTTTGTAATTATCATTTACATATATGTGTTGCTGCATTTCAAACAATTGATGATAAAGGTAAATATTATTATTATTTATGTTCGTTGTACTTGTGCAATGACATTAAAGACCTATCCTATCCTATCCTTATTCATTATTAATAGTGTTATTTCTACCGGTATTCTTATTGCTACATTTGCAGTGCAATAATGTTCATTGTCATTTCCGTTGGATTAATATTTACTTCACTAACTGCTTTTTTGCTATCACTTTTCCTATCATATTTATATATATTGCATTTGCTGATGTTCTTCTGTTATTGTTATTGTTGTGTTGGTCTCTCTGTCTTATTCCCAAGACAAAAATAAGTGTTGTACACTTTGAACACAATACGCTATATAGTATTATATATCATCCATCCATCCATCCATCCTTCATCTTCCACTTATCCGAGGTCGGGTCGCGGGGGCAGCAGCCTAAGCAGGGAAGCCCAGACTTCCCTCTCTCCAGCCACTTCGTCTAGCTCTTCCCGGAGGATCCCGAGGCGTTCCCAGGCCAGCCGCGAGACATAGTCTTCCCAACATGTCCTGGGTCTTCCCTGTGGCCTCCTACCAGCTGGACGTGCCCTAAACACCTCCCTAGGGAGGCGTTCGGGTGGCATCCTGACCAGATGCCCGAACCACCACATCTGGCTCCTCTCGATGTGGAGGAGCAGCGGCTTTACGTTGAGCTCCTACCGGATGGCAGAGCTTCTCACCCTATCTCTAAGGGAGAGCCCCGCCACCCGGCGGAGGAAACTCATTTCGGCCGCTTGTACCCGTGATCTTATCCTTTCGGTCATGACCCAGAGCTCATGACCATAGATGAGGATGGGAACGTAGATTGACCAGTAAATTGAGAGCTTTGCCTTCCGGCTCAGCTCCTTCTTCATCACAACGGATCGATACAACGTCCGCATTACTGAAGACGCCGCACCGATCCGCCTGTCGATTTCACGATTCACTCTTCCCCCACTCGTGAACAAGACTCCTAGGTACTTGAACTCCTCCACTTGGGGCAGGGTCTCCTCCCCAACCCGGAGATGGCACTCCACCCTTTTCCGGGGCGAGAACCATGGACTCGGACTTGGAGGTGCTGATTCTCATTCCGGTCGCTTCACACTCGGCTGCGAACCGATCCAGTGAGAGCTGAAGATCCCGGCCAGATGAAGCCATCAGGACTACATCATCTGGAAAAAGCAGAGACCTAATCCCGTGGCCACCAAACGGATCCCCTCAACGCCTTGGCTGCGCCTAGAAATTCTGTCCATAAAAGTTGTACATCTGGATTGGCAGACCGGGGTGGTGGTCCCTCTCTTTAAGAAGGGGGACCGGAGGGTGTGTTCCAACTATCGTGGGATCACACTCCTCAGCCTTTCCGGTAAGGTTTATTCAGGTGTACTGGAGAGGAGGCTTCGCCTTTGATATTATATATCAAACAAACATAAGTCTAATATAGCATGGTGGTGATGGATTGACTTCCAATGTTGACAAAGCTGTAGGTAATTGCTGAATGTTTCTAACCCCACATTGCTTGTCCATTGCTTTCTATGGACTCACATTGAGCTAGCAAACTTTGAAAAATGCTCTAAGAAGTCTAAAAAACACTTAAAAATCACACAAACTGCACTGAGCACAGCAGCTAAAGACACCACTGCTCTGCTGACTGAATGAGCACCAGAGATCATTCAGCCCGCTCACAATGGATGTGCTGTTAAGCATAAAATAGCTGCACTGTCATGCTCAAAATGGGTATATGAAACATTTGTTCACTTAGACACCAATAATTCAACACCAAAGCATATCTTTATTTAGTCTGTGGTTCGTAAATTAAAATAAAAAATGTACATAAGGAGTTTGTAAATTGGGGTTCCACTGTATTATACTAAAGGTGTGATGATAAGTTCAGCTAAAGGCGAGACAATACACCAAATTAGGTTCACGGGATGAGAGGATATTACTTCCATCCATCCATCCATCTTTATCTGCTTATCAGAGGTCAGGTCGCAGGGGCAGCAACCCAAGCAGACTTCCCTCTCCCCAGCCATTTCGTCCAGCCCCTCCCGGGGGGGCCTAAGGTGTTCCCATGCCAGCTTGGAGACATAGTCTTCCCAACGTGTCCTGGGTCTTCCCCGTGGCCTCCTACCGGTCGGATGTGCCCTAAACACCACCCAAGGAGGCGTCCAGGAGGCATCCTGATCAGATGCCCGAACCACCTCATCTAGCTCCTCTCAATGTGGAGGAACAGTGGCTTTACCTTGATCTTCTCCAGAAGGACAGAGCTTCTCACTCTATCTCGAAGGGAGAGCCCCACCACCCGATGGAGGAAACTACTTTCAGCCGCTTGTACCCATGAGCTCGTTTTTACTGTCATAACCCAAAGCTCATGACCGTAGGTGAGAATGGGAACGTAGATCGACTGGTAAATTGAGAGCTTTGCTTTCAGACTCAGCTCCTTCTTCACCACGACAGACCGATGCAGATGCCCCACCAATTTTCCTGTCGATCTCACTCGCCCCTCACTCGTGAACAAAACTGCAAGGTACTTGAACTCCTCAACTTAGGGCAAGATCTCCTCTCCAACCCGGAGATTGCACTTAACCATGGACCATGGACTTGAACTTGGGGCTGCTGATTTTCATCCAAATTACTTCCCACTCAGCTGCAAACCGATCAAGGGAGAGCTGAAGATTCTGTCCAGATGAAGCCATCAGGACCACATCATCTGCAAAAAGCAGAGATGTTATCGTAGAGCCACCAAAGCGGCTCCACTGCGCCTTTCTGTGCACTCTCCACAAAACTTTTCACGTGACATGGTCGAAGGCCTTCTCCAAGTCTACAAAGCACCTGCAGACTGGTTGGGCCAACTCCCATGCACTGTCAAAGACCCTGTCGAAAGTATAGAGCAGGTGCACAGTTCCACGACCAGGACAAAAACCACACTGCTCATCCAACCACAGATTCCTCATAAAAACAGACTTCTACAACTGGCGCCCAACTAACCGGACCAAGAAAATGTCCACCACAACCCCCTTGGAGGCGCTCGAACGAGTGCTGGCCGAAGTGTCAGTGCCGAGCCAACAGCAGACCCAGCTGCTACAGACTTTGACGAACAGAGCAAACACATCAGGTATGGGAGCGACGTTGTCCATGTAGCGCATGGTGGAGACGGAGGACCCCCACGCATTCCTGGATGTTTTCGAGGCCACTGCAACCTCATGCAAGTGGCTGGAGGAAGAATGGGGCGTGAAGCCGCTGCCGCTCCTGGGGGGGGAGGGACAGCGGGCAGCGTTAAGTCTCCCGGCAGCCGCCTGAATGCAGTACCCCAACCTACGCCACGCCATCCTGGATCGGGTCGGCAGCCGCCCAGAGGACCACCGCAGACAGTTTCGAGCCATGAAACTTTGTTTGTGCTAGCGCAGCAGCTGAGGGACGCTGCAACCCGGTGGCTCCAGCCAAATGGAGAGGACCCAAAAATAGTAGAGTCCATCGTACTTGAACAGTTCATCGACGCCATCCCGCCCAGGACCTCCGCCTGGATGAGGTACAACCTGCCCACCGACGTGAAAATGGCTGTGACTTTGGCAGAGGGTTACCTGACTGTCCACCGGGAGGCGACTATGAAAACGGCCGAAAGGCCCACCCCAGCAACCCGCCGACGACTTGCGCCACTGGAAGGGACAACACCGGAGCAGCGATGTCGACCGGCCGAACCACCTGGAGTCAGCGAGCAGGTCCCCTCCTCGAACAAACAGTTCAGAAGCACACACACACATGCACCCATTCACGCACACATACACACCCAACAAAGGGGGGGGGGGGGTGACGACACACACGGGGAAATAATATCTCCTCTGCTTATGCGTTCCAGGGTACCGGCGCTGCGGAGAGAAGGCTTCCCTCCCAGATGGCGCCTCGAACACCAGGGCCGGTGTGCTGGGGGTGCAGTCAGCCCAAGCACGTGCGCCGGGAGTGCTCCTTAATGGAGGTGGGGCCGGTGATGCTGGTTGTCGGGCCCCAGCACCCTTCCCCGATCGGGGGGTGACGTATAGTGTCCCGGTAAGGGTACAAGGGAGTACATGCCGGGCGATGGTGGATTCGGCCTGCCAACAGTCCATGATTCACCAGAATCTGGTTCGACCCGGGGTGTTGAGGCAGGCTACACGGGGAAAAATCAGGTGTATAGGATAGGATAGGATAGTATAGGTCTTTATTGTCATTGCACAAGTACAACGGAACTTCGTTTTCAGCACAAACCTGTTCAAAGTTAGACAAACAAACATTTTACAGGGTTACTGAACAGGAATGCTGATGGGTCGCCATAAGGCGCCCCGTAAAAGATGGGAAAAAGGTAAACACTGGGGAACGATGAGTAAAAAAAATACAATCTAGACTAGGCTCCTAAGGGGGCCCAGTCTAGAGCAAGAAAAAAAACCTCCATAGCAAAGCACATATATATACTACAACATACATCTCGAGATATCTAGCTACAGAGGGAAGGGAGTTTGGTGTCATTATGGTAGGCCGCAGCACTCAGGTGCTGACCATCCATTCATCACCCCTATGGGATTTGCGTCGAGGGTGTTGGGTTGGGGGGGTGCATGTGTGGTGTATATTTTAGGGGATGTGTGTGTGTGTAAGCCCGTAGTGTGTCTCTGTTCCGCGGCCTTGATGTATTGTGCAGTCGCTAGTCCAAAGTCATTGACAACAGGTGTGTGTCCATGAGAGACAAGAAGGGAGTTTGTTGTGTCTTTGCCGCACCGTCCTTCAGGAAAGTCTCGAAGCCAAGGAAACAATCCAAGTTAGAATGTTTTGTATGCGGGTGAAAATAAATTTTGGATTCATGGGGATGTGCACGAGTACCCAATTGTGCCAGTGGAAATTTGGTATAGGGGTCAAAAGCATAATGTCAAGGTTGCCGCAAGCGTGCACCTTACACACCCCATAATTCTAGGAACGAATTGGCCGGGATTTAACCATCTAGTGACACAATGTGTGGGGATGCGTTCACGGACGGTGGGAGTATCCGCGCGGTTCTCAGTGGCAACGCGGCTTCATCCGGTGCTGCCGAGCAGGAACCGGTGGGGGCTTTGCGGGTGGCAACCTATGGAAGATTTTCCCCTCGAGCAGTCCCGTGATAAAACCTTGCTGGACGTCAATAAAGAAAGCTGGGAGGAGGGTCCGAGCTCCAGCAAGAATGAAATTCAGTAGGTCATGGACATGCGAGCAAAACTCCACAAGGTGGGGCATTTGTCACGCGAGAATTTGCTCCATGCCCAAGAACGTCAACAACGCACGTATAACAAGGGGACTAAACTACGCAAATTTTCACCAGGAGAAAAAGTGCTTGTATTGCTCCCAACCTCAAGTTCCAAATTACTTGCAAAGTGGCAAGGACCCTTCGAGGTCACACGGCAAGTGGGTGATGTTGATTATGAGGTTCGACGCTCAAACCGACGCGGAGACACTCAGATTTATCATCTGAACCTGTTGAAGGCATGGAGAGAAGCGGAGCCTGTCTCCATGGTGACAGCAGTGAGAGAGGAAGAGGAGCTGGGACCAGTAGTCCCGTGCTCTGGCCCGCCCCCTAGTCTTCCCTGTGACAACCAGCTCGTGTTAGCGCAGAGAGCAGATGTTGCTGAGTTGCAGTGCCGCTTTTCTGATGAGTTCTCCTCGCGGCCCGGCTGGACGAATCTCATCCAACATCATATTGAGACCAGACCGGGAGTTACGGTGCGGTCTCGGCCATATCGGCTTCCCGAACACAAACGCAAAGTAGTTCGGAAGGAATTAAAAACCATGCTTTTAATTGGGTGTAGAAGGAGAATCCCACAGCGCGTGGTGCAGCCCCATTGTTCTGGTCGGGAAGAAGGATGGGACTGCACGGTTCTGTGTGGATTACCACAGGGTGAATGAAAAGTCACGTTTTGATACATACCCAATGCCTCGGGTCGACGAGCTCCTGGATCGGCTAGGCACCGCTCGTTTTTTCACTACGCTGGATTTAACCAAGGGCTACTGGCAGATTCCCTCGTCACCAGAGTCCAAGGAAAAAAACGGCCTATTCCAATCCAATTTGTGACACTTCCGTTTGGTTTATTTGTTTCCCCTGCTACTTTCCAGCGCCTCATGGACCAGGTGCTGCAACCCCACGCTGCATACGCGGCTGCCTACCTGGATGATGTCATCATTCAAAGTAATAGCTGGGAACAACACATGCAGCGGGTGGGGGCAGTGCTCGAGTCCCTGAGGCGGGCAGTCCCTGAGGCGGGCAGGGCTCACCACCAACAAAGTGCGTGGTTGGCCGGAGGAAAGTACAGTATCTGGGGTACCACTTGGGAGGGGGGAAAGTGCGGCCCCTAGTAGACAGAGGTGAGGCAGTGTTTGGGACTTGCGGGCTATTACCGTCGATTCATTCCCCAATGTGTGGACCTGACTAACCCACCCGAAAGGGTGCTCCTGGTCTGGTCCAGTGGACGTAGCAGTGCCAGCGGGGGTTTGAGAAGGTAAAAACAGCACTCTGCGAGGAGCCGGTACTGCACATGCCTAACTTTAACATCCCTTTCTGTCTGCAGGCGGACGCGTCGGGCCGGAGAGGGGGGGCGGTGCTGTCCCAGCGGGTGGAGGGCGTCGACCACCCCGTGTTTTACATCAGCCAGAAACTCTCGGACCGGGAGGCAAGGTACAGCACGGTGGAGAGGGCGTGACTTGCCATTTGGTGGGGGGTCGGGGCCCTCTGCTACTACCTGTTGGGGCGTCCCTTCAGTCTCTGCTCAGACCACAAACTGCTCCAATGGCTCCACCGCATGAAGGATGCCAATGCGCGGATCACCCGGTGGTACCTTGCATTACAGCCCTACAACTTCCGGGTGGTCCACAGGCCGGGAACGCAGATGGCCATGGCCGACTTCCTCTACTCCCTTCCACCCCCACTATGGTGGGGGGTGGTGGGGAGTAGGCGCGGCCGGACGGCTGCCCGGCCTGAGTCTGACGGTGGAGGCATGTGGAATGGTCCACGCGTTCCCTGCGGGCTGGGTGTGTGCATGGGCCGGCCATGAAGCAGCTGACAGGTGAGTGGATATCTCAGCTGGAACGAGTTATCTAATCACCTGTTCCTTTACTAGCAGCGCCCGAGACCATGTGGAGAGGAGATAGTGGGAGCAGGAGAGACACCTAGAAGCTGAAAAGCAACAAAGAGCGGGACAGAAGGGACAAGATTGCTGAAAAGCAAAAAAATAAACTTTGAAGACGACAACAATTAATGGTGCTTTCACAGATGTGTAAGTAACCCATGCCTTTGGCACTAATACACCCCCATACCATCACAGATGCTGGCTGTTGAACTTTGCAGCTATTACAATCCGGCTTGTTCTTTTCCTTTTTGTTCAGGAGGACACGACGTACATAGTTTCCAAAAACAATTGGAAAGGTGGACTTGTCAGACCACAGCACACTTTTCCACTTTTAATCAGTCCATTTTAGATGAGCTCGGGCCCAGCGAAGCAACAACACCCAGAAACGCTGTGTATTGTTGATAATTAGTTTTCGCTTTGCATAGAACAGTTTTAACTTGGACTTACAGATGTAGCAACAAACTGTAGTTACTCACAGTGGTTTTATGAAGTGTTCCTGAGCCCATGTGCTGATATCTTTTGCGCACTGATTTTGGATGCAGTACCGCCTGAGGGATCAAAAGTCACGGGCATCCAATGTTATGTGCAGTGATTTCTCCAGATTCTCTGAACCTTTTGATGATATTACGGACAATAGATGGTGAAATCCCCAAATAGCTCTAGCTCGTTGAGAAATTTTGTTTTTAAACTTTTGGACAATTTGCTCAAGCATTTGTTCACAAAGTGATGACCCTCACCCCATACTTGTTTGTGAATGACTGAGAATTTCATGGAAGCTGCTTTTATACCCAATCGTGGGACCCACCTGTTCCCAATTAACCTGTTCACCTGTGAGAGGTGACGAGCTGGGGTAGCAATTTTTGTTGCCAGGCTCAAAGCTTGCACGTTGGAGTTCCACCCAGTGGACGAGAGGGTAGCGTCCCTCCGCCTTCAGGTGGGGGAACAGGTCCTGACTGTTGCTTGTGCTTATGCAAAAAAAAAAGCAGTTCAGAATACCCACCCTTTTTGGATCCACTCGAGGGTGTACTGGAAAATGCTCCACCGGGTGATTCCCGTGTCCTACTTGGGGACTTCAACGCTCATGTTGGCAACAACGGTGAAACCCCGAGAGGCGTGATTGGGAAGAATGGCTGCCCGGATCTGAACCCGAGTGGTGTTTTGTTATTGGACTTTTGTGCTCATCACAGATTGTCCATAACATATACCATGTTCAAACATAAGGGTGTCAATATGTGCACTTGGCACCAGGACACCCTAGGCCGCAGTTCCATGATTGACTTTGTATTTGTATCATCGGATTTGTGGCCTCATGTTTTAGACACCCAAGTGAAGGGGAGGGGGTGCTTTCAACCGATCACCACCTGGTGGTGAGTTGGCTGCGATGGAGAGACCTGGCAGTCCCAAACGCATTGTGAGGGTCTGCTGGGAATGTCTGGCAGAGTCTCCTGTCAGAGAAAGTTTCAATTCCCACCTCCGGAAGAACTTTGAACATGTCACAAGGGAGGTGCTAGACATTGAGTCAGAGTGGACCATGTTCCGCACCTCTATTGTCGAGGCGGCTGGTTGGAGCTGTGGCCGCAAAGGGTGTTGGTGCCTGTCATGGCGGTAATCCCCCAATCCATTGGTGGACACTGGCGGTGAGGGATGCTGTCAAGCTGAAGAAGGAGTCCTATCGGAATATTTTGGCTCATAGGACTCCGAAGGAAGCAGACAGTTACCAGGCCGAGCTGTGTGCGGCTTCAGCGTCGAGGAGGCAAAAACTCGGACATGTGAGGAGTTCGGGGAAGCCTTGGAAAACAACTTCAGGACGGCTTCAAAGCCATTCTGGGCCACCATTCGCCGCCTCAGGAAAGGTGAGGATTGTGTTCTGCTACGTCTCGACTGCGGTTGTTGTAGATCGGTATAGGGAATACTTTGAAGACCTCCTCAATCCCACCAACACGTCTCCCTATGAGGAAGCAGTGCCTGGGAGATTTGTGGCTGGCTCTACTATTTCTGGAGCTGAGGTTGCTGAGGTAGTTTAAAAGCTCCTCGGTGGCAAAGACCCGGGGGTGAATGAGGTATGACAAGAATCTGCATCATCGCATGGATATCGGGGGCGGTACCTCTGGATGAGCAGACCGTAGTGGTGGTTCCTCTCTTTTAGAAGGGTAATCGGAGGGTGTGTTCCAACTATCGTGGGATCACACTCCTCAGCCTTCCTGGTAAAGTCTTTTCAGGTGTACTGGAGAGGAGGCTATGCCGGTTAGTCGAACCTCGTACTAAGGAGGAACAGTGTGGTTTTTGTCCTGGTTGTGGAACTGTGGACCAGCTCTATACTCGTGGCAGGGTCCTTGAGGGTGCATGGGAGTTTGCTCAACCAGTCTACATGTGCTTTGTGGACTTGGAGAAGGCATTCAAACGTGTCCCTCGGAAAGTCCTGTGGGGTGCGTTTAGAGAGTATGGGGTACCGGACTGTCTTATTGTGGCGGTCCTCTCTCTGAATGATCAGTGTCAGAACTTGGTCCACATTGCCGGCAGTAAGTCGGACACGTTCCCAGTGAGGGTTGAACTCCACCAAGGCTGCCCTTTGTCACCGATTCTGTTCATAACTTTTATAGACAGTCAAGGCGTTGAGGGGATCCGGTTTGGTGGCTGCAGGATTCGGTGTCTGCTTTTTGCAGATGATGTGGCCCTGATGGCTTCATCCTGCCAGGATCTTCAGCTCTCACTGGATTAGTTCGCAGCCGAGTGTGAAGCGTCTGGGATGAGAATCAGTACCTCTAAGTCCGAGTCCATGGTTTTCGCCCAGAAAAGGGTGGAGTGCCATCTCTGGGTTGGGGAGGAGACTCTTTCCAAAGTGGAGGAGTTCAAGTAATTTGGAGTGTTGTTCACAAGTGAGGGAAAAGTGGATCGTGAGATCGACAGATCGATCCATTGTGGTGAAAATGGAGCTTTGGCTTATGACCGAAAGGACAAAATCACGGGTACAAGCGGCCGAAATGAGTTTCCTACGGCGGGTGGTGGGGCTCTCCCTTAGAGATAGGGTGAGAAGCTCTGCCATCCGGGGTGAAGCTTAAAGTAAAGTCGCTGCTCCTCCACATCGAGAGGAGCCATATGAGGTGGTTCGGGCATCTGGTCAGGATGCCACCCGAACGCCTATCTGTCCGACCGGTAGGAGGCCACAGGGAAGACCAGGACACGTTGGGAAGACTATTTCTTTTCTCCCGGTTGGCCTGGGAACTCCTTGGGATCCCCGGTAAGAGCTGGACAAAGTGGCTGGGGAAAGGAAAGTCTGGGCTTCCCTGCTTTGACTGCTGCCCCCGCGAACCGACTTTGGATAAGCGATTGTGCCTGTTTTTTTAAACATATTGCAGACATCAAATTCCAAATGAGCTAATATTTGCTAAAAAATAAAGTTTCCGAGTTCGAATGTTTAGCATATTGTCTTTGCAGTCTATTCAATTGAGTATAGGTTGAACATCAGTTTAATCTGCTTTTATTTACAATTTACAGAACATGCTTTCTTCACTGGTTTTGGGTTTTGTACATCCCTACTCCTGACGGATGGATTCTTACCCAGACTCATACTCTCCCTGTCACACGTCAATTTCATAATGGGATAATCTGGAGTAAAGTTGGAACAGATCACTGCCACTCGGACATTTTAACATTGTCCACCTGTTAAACCCTGTCTATATTTTAAAGTGTCAATGCAGTTAATTAATGCTTGACATCAGTATTAGAAAGGTACTTCCTGTTTTTTGGAGGTGGTACAGGGACCAAAAAATGGCTGTCCTCATCATACACGGCATTTGGTTAGGATGTGAATGCAAAGCCATTTTATTAGAGTCATATACTTTATCCATCCATCCATCCATCCATCCATCCATCATCTTCCGCTTATCCGAGGTCGGGTCGCGGGGGCAACAGCCTAAGCAGGGAAACCCAGACTTCCCTCTCCCCAGCCACTTCGTCTAGCTCTTCCAGGCCAGCCGGGAGACATAGTCTTCCCAACGTGTCCTGGGTCTTCCCCGTGGCTTCCTACCGGTTGGACGTGCCCTAAACACCTCCCTACGGAGGCGTTCGGGTGGCATCCTGACCAGATGCCCGAACCACCTCATCTGGCTCCTCTCGATGTGGAGGAGCAGCGGCTTTACTTTGAGCTCCTCCCGGATGGCAGAGCTTCTCACCCTATCTCTAAGGGAGAGCCCCGCCACACGGCGGAGGAAACTCATTTCGGCCGCTCGTACCCGTGATCTTATCCTTTCGGTCATGACCCAAAGCTCATGACCATAGGTGAGGATGGGAACGTAGATCGACCGGTAAATTGAGAGCTTTGACTCCTCTCTGAGCTGCAACCTTATCGTGGTAGAGGAGTTTGCGTGTCCCAATGATCCTAGGAGCTATGTTGTCCGGGGGCATAAACCCCCCTGGTAGGGTCTCCCAAGGCAAACAGGTTCTAGGTGAGGGATCAGACAAAGAGCAGCTCGAAGACCTTTATGAAGATGAAAAACCATGGACCCAGATTTCCCTCGCCCGGACGCGGGTCACCGGGGCCCCCCTCTGGAGCCAGGCCCGGAGGTGGGGCACGATGGCAAGCGCCTGGTGGCCGGGCCTGTTCCCATGGGGCCCGGCCGGGCACAGCCCGAAGAGGCAACGTGGGTCACCCCTCCAATGGGCTCACCACCCATAGCAGGGGCCATAGAGGTCGGGTGCATTGTGAGCTGGGCGACAGCCGAAGGCAGGGCACTTGGCGGTCCGATCCTCGGCTACAGAAGCTAGCTCTTGGGACGTGGAACGTCACGTCACTGGGGGGAAAGGAGCCTGAGCTAGTGCGCGAAGTCGAGAAATTCCGGCTGGATATAGTTGGACTCACTTCGACGCACAGCAAGGGCTCTGGAATCACTTCTCTTGAGAGGGATTGGACCCTCTTCCACTCTGGCGTTGCCGGCAGTGAGAGGCGACGGGCTGGGGTGGCAATTCTTGTTTCCCCCCGGCTCAAAGCCTGTACGTTGGAGTTCAACCCGGTGGACGAAAGGGTAGCCTCCCTCCGCCTTCGGGTGGGGGGACGGGTCCTGACTGTTGTTTGTGCTTATGCACCAAACAGCAGTTCAGAGTACCCACCCTTTTTGGGAACACTCGAGGGAGTACTGGAAAGTGCTCTCCCGGGTGATTCCCTTGTCCTACTGGGGGACTTCAACGCTCACGTTGGCAACGACAGTGAAACCTGGAGAGGCGTGATTGGGAAGAATGGCCGCCCGGATCTGAACCCGAGTGGTGTTTTGTTATTGGACTTTTGTGCTCGTCACAGTTTGTCGATAACAAACACCATGTTCAAACATAAGGGTGTCCATATGTGCACTTGGCACCAGGATACCCTAGGCCGCAGTTCCATGATCGACTTTGTAGTTGTGTCATCGGATTTGCGGCCTCATGTTTTGGACACTCGGGTGAAGAGAGGGGCGGAGCTTTCTACCGATCACCACCTGGTGGTGAGTTGGCTGCGATGGTGGGGGAGGATGCCGGACAGACCTGGGAGGCCCAAACGCATTGTGAGGGTCTGCTGGGAACGTCTGGCAGAGTCTCCTGTCAGACAAAGTTTCAATTCCCACCTCCGGAAGAACTTTGAACATGTCACGAGGGAGGTGCTGGACATTGAGTCCGAGTGGACCATGTTCCGCACCTCTATTGTCGAGGCGGCAGATCGGAGCTGTGGCCGCAAGGTAGTTGGTGCCTGTCGGGGCGGCAATCCTAAAACCCCTTGGTGGACACCAGCGGTGAGGGATGCCGTCAAGCTGAAGAAGGAGTCCTATCGGGTCCTTTTGGCTCATAGGACTCCGGAGGCAGTGGACAGGTACCGACAGGCCAAGCGGTGTGCAGCTTCAGCGGTCGCGGAGGCAAAAACTCGGACATGGGAAGAGTTCGGGGAAGCCATGGAAAACGACTTCCGGACGGCTTCGAAGCGATTCTGGACCACCGTCCGCCGCCTCAGGAATGGGAAGCAGTGCACTATCAACACCGTGTATGGTGCGGATGGTGTTCTGCTGACCTCGACTGCGGATGTTGTGGATAGGTGGAAGGAATACTTCGAAGACCTCCTCAATCCCACCAACACGTCTTCCTATGAGGAAGCAGTGCCTGGGGAATCTGTGGTGGACTCTCCTATTTCTGGGGCTGAGGTCGCCGAGGTAGTTAAAAAGCTCCTCGGTGGCAAGGCCCCAGGGGTGGACGAGATCCGCCCGGAGTTCCTTAAGGCTCTGGATGCTGTGGGGCTGTCTTGGTTGACAAGACTTTGCAGCATCGCGTGGACATCGGGGGCGGTACCTCTGGATTGGCAGACCGGGGTGGTGGTTCCTCTCTTTAAGAAGGGGGACCGGAGGGTGTGTTCCAACTATCGTGGGATCACACTCCTCAGCCTTCCCGGTAAGGTTTATTCAGGTGTACTGGAGAGGAGGCTACGTCGGATAGTCGAACCTCGGATTCAGGAGGAGCAGTGTGGTTTTCGTCCTGGTCGTGGAACTGTGGACCAGCTCTATACTCTCGGCAGGGTTCTTGAGGGTGCATGGGAGTTTGCCCAACCAGTCTACATGTGCTTTGTGGACTTGGAGAAGGCATTCGACCGTGTCCCTCGGGAAGTCCTGTGGGGAGTGCTCGGAGAGTATGGGGTATCGGACTGTCTTATTGTGGCGGTCCGTTCCCTGTACGATCAGTGCCAGAGCTTGGTTCGCATTGCCGGCAGTAAGTCGAACACATTTCCAGTGAGGGTTGGACTCCGCCAAGGCTGTCCTTTGTCACCGATTCTGTTCATAACTTTTATGGACAGAATTTCTAGGCGCAGTCAAGGCGTTGAGGGGTTCCGGTTTGGTAACCGCAGGATTAGGTCTCTGCTTTTTGCAGATGATGTGGTCCTGATGGCTTCATCTGACCGGGATCTTCAGCTCTCGCTGGATCGGTTCGCAGCCGAGTGTGAAGCGACCGGAATGAGAATCAGCACCTCCAAATCCGAGTCCATGGTTCTCGCCCAGAAAAGGGTGGAGTGCCATCTCCGGGTTGGGGAGGAGACCCTGCCCCAAGTGGAGGAGTTCAAGTACCTAGGAGTCTTGTCATATACTTTACTGTCTGTTAAACTTTGCAAAGTCATATTTTATTCTAATAAACCTTAAATAAATATGGTGGTAAGAGTGTGACTGTGTTGATATATTAAAGATAAAATGTTTAACCAGGTTATAGAATTTTTATGTGACCCTACTTAATGATTAACAATCACATGGACCACTTTGCTGCATTTTAGTCATTTTCTGACGTTAATCGCACACTTTTTATGAATAATTCAACTTTATTGACTTTGTGAAATTGTTTGCTTTATAGAGTGAGAAGAAATATATTTGTACTCACGACAACAACTGCACACGACTTGTTAACAAACCGGGAAGTTATGGTGAGGATATGTTTATTAGCAATATAATTGTGTTACATAAAACAATTCCTTTTATATTAAATTGTAGAAAATTAATTGTGGTACTGTTTTGAAATTGTTTCTTCTCAGGAATACTTACAGGGAGATGTGTTGCTTTCAACACATCAATCAACACATGTGAAATTAAAGGATGGTGTCCTGCTGAGATTGATACCATCAACAGGTATGTTTGAGGTACATAACTACTCATGCATACAATTTATGTCAGAAGGCTGTCGTGAGTCCGCTCATATTTTAGACCAGGGGTGCCCACACTTTTTCTGCAGGCGAGCTACTTTTCAATTGACCAACTCGAGGGGATCTACCTCATTAATATATATCATTTATATGTATTTATTTACAAAAGAGACATTTTTGTAAACAAGTTAAATGTGTTTAATGATAATACAAGCATGTGTAACACATATAGATGTCTTTCTTTCACAAAGACAAGAATATAAGTTGGTGTATTACCTGATTCTGATGACTTGCATTGATTGGAATCAGACAGTAATGATGATAACGCCCACATTTTCAAATGGAGGAGAAAAAAAGTTGTCCTTTCTGTACAATACCACACGAAAGTGGTTGGTTTTTGGCATCTAATTCATCCAGCTTCCATACACTTTACAAGAAAAACATTGGCGGCAAATTCCGTAGCTTGCTTGATTGACATTCACGGCACCCGAGGGTCTTGTGAGATGACTCTGGCTGCTGCCAGTTCATTATTATGAAAAAATGACAGAGAGGAAGGCGAGAAACACTTTTTATTTCAACAGACTTTCGCGCCGTCCCTTCCGTCAAAACTCTAAAGGCCGACTGCACATTTCCTATCTTCACAATAAAAGCCCTGCTTCATGCTGCCTGCGCTAACAAAATAAGAGTCTCGGAAAGCTGGGGTGCACAAGTGATGTGCACGCCAGCTTTCTGAGGGATCGCTTGTGCACGCCAGTTTTCTGAGACTCTGTATTTAGTTAGCGCAGGCAGCATGAAGCAGGGCTTTTATTGTGAAGATAGGAAATGTGCAGTCGGCCTTTAGAGTTTTGACGGAAGGTACGGCGCGAGAGTCTGTTGAAATAAAAAGTGTTTCTTGCCTTCCTCTCGGTCATATTTTCATAATAATGATCTTGCAGCAGCCACCGTCATCTCACAAGACCCTCCGGTACCGTGAATGTCATTTAAGTGACGTCTTGGTGAAGATTGATCATCACTAATTTTTAGGTCTATTTTTTTTTAAAGCCTGGCTGGAGATCGACTGACACACCCCCCGCGGTCGACTGGTAGACAAATTACAAATTACTTGAATTTTAGGGTATTTGCACTGGCTCCTTGTTCCAGGACACATATAGCATTCCGTCCATCAATTACAGCGGAGGTGTCCAAACTGCCAGCTTCCTCAATCTGGCCGGCAGGACGTTTTCAAATACTTTTTTAAAACATTAAAGTTATGACACTGTATCATCCTCTTTAGGCAAACATGAAAAATAACAAACAAATAAAACAACCTTTTTTATTAGAGGCAGGAATCTTTGGGGCACCTCATGATTCGATCTGATTCCAATTTTTGGGGCGACGATTTGGTTCAGAATCGATTTTCAATTCAGATTTTCGCAATGTAATATTTCGTATGATAATTACAATAAAACCTTTTCAAAACAGGTTTAAGGTTACAAAACCTCCTTTTGGTTGCTGATGTATGACGTATACGTGAAGCGAGTAAGCATGGAGATGGCTTAAAAATGACATCTTAAAAATGAATACATTTTATATATATATATATATCTACATATATATATATATATATATATATATATATGTATGTATGAATGTATGTATATATTTTTATGTGTATGTATGTATATCAATCAATCAATGTTTACTTATATAGCCCTAAATCACTAGTGTCTCAAAGGGCTGCACAAACCACTACGACATCCTCGGTAGGCCCACATAAGGGCAAGGAAAACTCACACCCAGTGGGACGTCGGTGACAATGATGACTATGAGAACCTTGGAGAGGAGGAAAGCAATGGATGTCGAGCGGGTCTAACATGATACTGTGAAAGTTCAATCCATAATGGAGCCAACACAGTATACGGGAATATCGTAACTTTGGAAACGGTGATACCCCTGACAAGCACTAGGTCTATCGTATTACCGTTGCGATGCGTGGGTTCATTTATTATTTGTGTGAGAACACAGCTATCAATTATAGTCTGGAGCGCTACGCACGGTGGGTCCGATGGGGTATTCATATGGATATTAAAGTCCCCCATTATGATTATATTATCGGCGTGTGTCACTAGATCAGCAACGGACTCTGAGAATTCATTGATAAAGTCCGAGTAGGGCCCTGGGGGGCGGTAGATAACAGCCAGGTGTAGAGGCAGCGGTGTGACAGACCTCGTAGTAAGCACCTCAAACGATTTATATTTATTATTTATGTTAGGACTAAGGTTAAATTTTTCGTTGTATATTAGTGCGACCCCCCCACCCCTTTTAAGAGGACGGGCAATATGCGCATGTGTAAAGTTAGGAGGACATGCCTCGTTTAGCGCAAAAAAGTCGTTTGGTTTAAGCCAGGTTTTGCTGAGACCGATGACGTTAAGATTGTTGTCTCTGATGATATCATTAACTAACAACGTTTTGGGAGACAATAATCTTATGTTTAAAAAACCTATATTATAGGTAGTGGGCTGTTTTAGGGAATTTTTGATCAAATTATCCGTAGTAGCAATATTAATAATGTTTTGTTTATTATGCCCAATGCATTTAGTATAATTACGACCATATCTAGGAATTGATACGACGGGATTTTTCCGATTGTTTGTTTGTTGCTTTGATAAACTGCACGCATCATAGTTAGCCACCTCAGTAAAACACATGTCCAACTCTGAAACACTCAAAGCAGAAAAAACTTGTTCTAATTTAACTGACTCCTTACCCAGACCAGTAGTCTTGCATCTTCCATTTAAATCTGGCTTCAGGATGGAGGGAAGTATATGATCAAAAGTTTACATACACTTGTAAAGAACATAAGGTCATGCCTGTCTTGAGTTTTCAATACTTTCTACAACTCATATTTGTCACAAAAAACATTCATGAAGTTCGGTTCTTTTATGAATTTACTATGGGTCTACTGAAAATGTGACCAAATCTGCTGGGTCAAAAGTATACATACAGCAATGTTAATATTTGGTTGCATGTCACTTGGCAAGTTTCACTGCAATAAGGCACTTTTGGTAGCCATCCACAAGCTTCTGACAAGCTTCTGCTTGAATGTTTGACCACTCCTCTTGACAAAATTGGTGCAGTTCAGCTAAATGTGTTAATTTTCTGACATGGACTTGTTTCTTCAGCATTGTCCACACGTTTAAGTCAGGAATTTGGGAAGGCCATTCTAAAACCTTAATTCTAGCCAGATTTAGCCATTCCTTTACCACTTTTGACGGAAGGTTCTATGGTCAGATGAAACACAAATTGTGCTGTTTGGCCACAATACCTAGCAATATGTTTGGAAGAGAAGGTGCGGCCTTTAACTCCAGCGGTATGCTTTAAATGGGACAATTAAAAAGAAGGATAACCTGCAAATTCTTCAGGACAACTTAAAATCATCAGCCCGAAGTTAGGTCTTGGTGCAGTTGGGTGTTCCAACAGTACAATGACCACAAACACACGTCAACACATTTAGCTGAACTGCACCAATTTTGTCAAGAAGAGTGGTCAAAAATTCAGTCGGAAGCTTGCTAGAAGCTTGTGGAGGGCTACAAAAAGCCCCTTATTGCAGTAAAACGTGCCAAAGGACATGTAACCAATTATTAACATTGCTCCATGTATGCTTTTGACTCAGCAGATTTGGTCACATTTTTAGTAGACCCGTAACAACAAAACCTCATGAATGGTTTTTGTGACCAACAAGTATGTGCTCCAATCACTCTATCACAAAAAAATAAGAGTTGTAGAAAGTATTGGAAACTCAAGCCAGCCATGGCATTATGGCATGTGAAGTGAATTATATTTATATAGCGCTTTTTCTCTAGTGACTCAAAGCGCTTTACATAGTGAAACCCAATATCTAAGTTACATTTAAACCAGTGTGGGTGGCACTGGGAGCAGGTGGGTAAAGTGTCTTGCCCAAGGACACAACGGCAGTGACTAGGATGGCGGAAGCGGGAATCGAACCTGCAACCCTCAAGTTGCTGGCACGGCCACTCTACCAACCGAGCTAAACCGCCCCTGTAAGTGTATGTACATTTAAATGTAAGTAAACTTTTGATCTTGACTGTGTGTGTGTATATATATATATATATATGTATATTATATATACATATATATATATATATATATATATATATATCCATCCATCCATTTTCTACCGCTTATTCCCTTTTGGGGTCGCGGGGGGCGCTGGCGCCTATCTCAGCTACAATCAGGTGGAAGGCGGGGTACACCCTGGACAAGTCGCCACCTCATCGCAGGGCCAACACAGATAAACAGACAACATTCACACTCACATTCACACACTAGGGCCAATTTTAGTGTTTCCAATCAACATACCCCAGGTGCATGTCTTTGGAAGTGGGAGGAAGCCGGAGTACCCGGAGGGAACCCACGCGTTCAAGGGGAGGACATCCAAACTCCACACAGAAAGATCCCGAGCCTGGATTTGAACCCTGGACTGCAGGACCTTCGTATTTTGAGGCAGACGCACTAACCTGTCTGCCACCGTGAAACCTATATATATATATATATATATATATATATATATATATATATATATATATATATATATATATATATATATATATATATATATATATATATATATATATATATATATATATATATATATATATATATATATGGGTCTGTACAGCCACAACAGACGCTGCATGACCAACTAAATCATATCCAAGGGGCACCAATCCATTGCCTTCCGAGACTTACGAATGTGCCAACAATATATATGTGTATATATACAAACACTGTTTCCATATGAGTTGGGAAATTGTGTTAGATGTAAATATAAACGGAATACTGTGATTTGCAAATCAATTGAATGCACTACAAAGACAAGATATTTAATGTTCAAACTCATAAACTTTTTTTTTTTAGCAAATAATAATTAACCTACAATTTCATGGCTGCAACGCGGGCCAAAGTAGTTGGGAAAGGGCATGTTCACCACTGTGTTATATCCCATTTTCTTTTAACAACACTCAATAAATGTTTGGGAACTGGGGAAACTAATTGTTGAAGCTTTCAATGTGGAGTTCTTTACCATTCTTGCTTGATGTACAGCTTAAGTTGTTCAACAGTCCGGGGTCTTGTTGTCGTATTTTACGCTTCATAATGCGCCACACATTTTAAATGGGAGACATGTCTGGACTGAAGGTGGGCCAGGAAAGTACCTGCACTCTTTTACTACGAAGCCACGCTAGTGTAACACGTGGCAGAGGCGTCCATGATAACGTTGCTTGGATGACAACATATGTTGCTCCAAGACCTGTATGTACCTTTCAGCATTAATGGTGCCTTCACAGATGTGTAAGTTACCCATGCCTTGGGCACTAACACACCCCCATACCATCACAGATGCTGGCTTTTGAACTTTGCGCCTATAACAATCCGGATGGTTATTTTCCTCTTTGTTCCGGAGGACACCACGTCCACAGTTTCCAAACATAATTTGAAATGTGGACTCGTCAGACCACAGAACACTTTTCCACTTTGCATCAGTCGATGTTAGATGATCTCGGGCCCAGCGAAGCCAGCAGCGTTCCTGCGTGTTGTTGATAAATGGCTTTCGCTTTGCATAGTAGAGTTTTAACTTGCACTTACAGATGTAGCGACCAACTGTAGTTACTGAGTGTGGTTTTATGAAGTGTTTCTGATCCAATGTGGTGATATCCTTTACACACTGATGTCGGTTTTTGATGCAGTGCCGCCTGAGGGATCAAAGGTGTGTAATATCATGTCTTACGTGCAGTGATTTCCCCAGATTATCTGAACCTTTTGATGATTTTACGGGCCGTAGATGGTAAAATCCCTAAATTATTTGCAATAGTTAGTTTGAAAAATGTTTTTCTAAAACTGTTCAACAGTTGTTTGTGAAATATTTAGCATTTCATGGAAGCTGTTTTATACCCAATCATGGCACCCACCTGTTCCAAATTAGCCTGCACACCTGTGGGATGTTCCAAATAGGTGTGTGATGAGCATTCCTCAACTTTATTAGTATTTATTGCCACCTTTCCCAACTTCTTTTTCACGTGTTGCTGGCATCAAATTCAAAGAGTTAATGATCATTTGCAAAAAAATACTCCGAAGACCTCCTCAATCCCACCAACACATCTTCCTATGAGCAAGCGGTGCCTGGGATTCAGAGAATCTGTAGAAATCACTCCACGTAAGCGGCATGTCCGGAAACCAACTTTGAATGACCGTGACCTTTCATACCTGCACTGTATCAAAAACCGACATCAATCTCTAAAGGATATCACCACATGGGCTCAGAAACACTTCAGAAAACCATTGTCACTAAATACAGCTCGTCGCTACATCTGTAAGTGCAAGTTAAAGCTCTACTATGCAAAGCAAAAGACATTTATCAACAACATCCCGAAACGCCGCCGGCTTCTCTGGGCCCGAGATCATCTAAGATGGACTGATGCAAAGTGGAAAAGTGTTCTGTGGTCTGACGAGTCCACATTTCAAATTGTTTTTGGAAATATTCCACATCGTGTAAGGGGAAGCGAACCATCCAGACTGTTATCGACGCAAATTTTAAAAGCCGACATCTCTGATTGTCTGGGGTGCATTAATGCCCAAGGCATGGGTAACTTACACATCTGTGAAGGCACCATTAATGCTGAAAGGTACATACAGGTTTTGGAACAACATATGCTGCCATCTAAAAGCCATACTTTTCATGAACGCCCATGCTTATTTCAGCAAGACAATGCCATGCCACATTCAGCACGTGTTACAACAGCGTGGCTTCGTAAAAAAAGAGTGCGTGTACTTTCCTAGCCTACCTGCAGTCCAGACCTGTCTCACATCGAAAATATGTGGCGCATTATGAAGCGTAAAATACGAAAGCGGAGAGCCCAGTCTGTTGAATGACTGAAGCTCTACATAAAACAAGAATGGGAAAGAATTACACTTTCAAAGTGTAATTAGTTTCTTCAGTTCCCAAACATTTATTGAGTGTTGTTAAAAGAAAAGGTGATGTGACACAGTGGTGAACATGCCCTTTCCCAACTACTTTGGCACGTGTTGCAGCCATGAAATTCTAAGTTAATTATTATTTGCAAGAAAATAAAATAAAGTTTATGAGTTTGAACATCAAATATCTTGTCTTTGTAGTGCATTCAACTGAATATGGGTTGAAAAGGATTTGCAAATCATTGTATTCTGTTTATATTTACATCTAACACAATTTCCCAACTCATATGGAAACGGGGTTTGTATTTAAAGGCTGGAGTATACAAGTGAATTTTAAGATGGGACTAAATGCTTCTACTGAGGTAGCATCTCTAACTGTTATCTAGAGGGCATTCCAGAGTACTGGAGCCCAAAGAGAAAACGCGCTATAGCCCGCAGACCTTTTTTGGGCTCTGGGAATCCCTAATAAGCCAGAGTTCTTTGAACAGAGATTTCTTGCTGAGACATTTGGTACAAAACAATCAGCAATATAGGATGGAGCTAGACCGTGTCGTACTTTATACATAAGTAGTAGAGATGCGCGGATAGGCAATTATATCATCCGCAACCGCGTCACCAAAGTCGTCATCCACCCGCCGTCCACCCGAACCAACATTTTATCAGAACCGCAACCGCCCGCCACCCGCCAGCTGAAATACATCAGAGGCCAGCCACCTTTACCACTCACAGAGCTATTTAAACCCGTTTCACAGAGTAATGAAGACAATTGTACCCGCTAACGCCTCGCGAATATCCAATTGGCGTGCATCCTGATGACAAGGATATGGGCATGCTGTGAAGCCAGTGCCTTAGACACCTTCAACAACATGTACAAACCGATTGTTAGTCTGGCAACATGTTGTGTGCAGCTTCCGCAATCACACGTACAAGATTGAAAGGCATACTGGGTGATACAGAGTACACTGATGGTTGTGATATAAACAACTTTAACACTTACTAATATGCGCCACGCTGTGAAGCCACACCAAACAACATTGACAAACACATTTCGGGAGAACATCCTCACAGTAACACAACATAAACGCAACACAACAAATACCCAGAATCCTTTGGATCCGTGACATTTCCTGAATATATTTTACGTCCCCGCGCCCCCAACCCCGCCCACCTTACCGACGCACAGGGGCTGGTGGGGGGTGGCAGGGTTTGCTGCTAAGCGGGGTGTATAAAATAGTCAGGATTTGTCATGGATGCAAAGGATTCTGGGTATTTGTTGTGTTGCGTTTATGTTGTGTTACTGGGAGGATGTTCTCCCGAAATGTGTTTGTCAATCTTGTTTGGTGTGGCTTCACAGCGTGGCGCATATTACTAAGAATGTTAAAATTGTTTATATCACAACCATTAGTGTACTCTGTGTCACCCAGTATGCCTTGCAGTCGTGTGCGTGTTGCTGCGGAAGCCACGCACAACATGTTGCTGGACTGACAAGCAGAAATCGTACATGCTGTAGAAGGCGACAAAGTCAATGGCTTCATAGCACGCCCTAATACTTATTATCTGGGTGACTGCCGGCAGTCATTCTAGAGAATATTAGCGTCTCCTATTGTCTTCTCCGCTTTGTGATACGGGTCTTAAATGGCTCTTTGAATGGCAAAGGATACCGATCTCAGAACCATGTATATCAAATATTTCCGTATGGTTCAACTGCCACCCACCCGAATGTAATTAAAATCTATTTTTTCGTCATGTCACCCGCCCGACCCGCGGTTTATCTGCGCATCTCTAATAAGTAGTAACACCTTAAAGTCACATCTTAAGTGCACAGGGAGCCAGTGCACTTTTTATTTGTATTCTTTTATTTTTTTCTCAAGACGGCGCCACTGTACTGGCTGCTGTTGGTACGAGCTCTGTGCTCTTGTGTCATCCTTTTGTGTTTCCCTCTTGTTTTCAAATGTTTTGTTTTTGTTTTGTTTTCTTATTTTTTTGCCTTTTGGTTGGGGACCCTCTGGGACTCTGTGACAAGTGGTGGCACTTTTCTGACTTCTGCAGTGCTTTTTTGTGAACTTCTGGATCTGCCTCCCGGGAGCCTTTTGGCCATGGAGACCAGCTGCTGGGTCTTTGCCACACTAAAGTCCGTTTGTAGAGACTGGAGGAGATGCGGATGAAGAGACAGTGCTGTGGAGCTGGACAAGTGGGACATCGGGAAATTGAGTTGTCCAATTAATGTACAAAAATCTGATGTAAGATCAATATACTCATTTTATTACGTGTAAGTGTATGCCAGCAACATATGTAGTTGGCAATAAAACTATTGAAACCCTTCAGTTTATATCACAAACGTGAGAGTATTTCATCTTCGTCTGCTATTGTTTGCTGCTCAAAAGCACACAGATATTTATATCTATTTATATCTGTGTGCTTTTAATTGTTTTACAGCTTTCGTTATTCCTTCTCCAACACATTTAGTCATTTTATCAAACTTACAAAGCACCCACTCTCTTTTGCCGCCCCACTTTAAGCTAGCTAGCTCCTCAGCTAGCAAAGTTAACTTAGTCCCGGTCTGAAGCTGCTGCGGTGTATAGGTGTGTGTAATGATGACTCTTACTTGGGTTCTTCGGGGACCACAGGAACTGGCACCACACTCGAGGCAGCGTTTACAATTGTTTTATTTATTTACACATAAAGTCTCTTTGGCTTTTCAGCCCAGCGTTTACAATGGTTTTGATTCTCTTCACACAAAGTCTATTCGGCTTTTCAGCCGCTCTCCCTCAGGCGGTGTCACTACGGTGTTCTCCCTCTACACATGGTCTCCCACGCTGCTAATAAAGGAACAGGTGATTGATAACTCGTTCCAGCTGAGATTATCCACTCCCCTGTCAGCTGCTTCATGGCCGGCCCCTGCACACACCCCGCTCGCAGGGAACGCGTGGACCACGCTCCTCCCCACATGCCTCCACCGCCAGATTCACTGTGCCCACTCCCCCCCTCTCTCCCAAAGCTGGGCGAGAGAGGAAGTCGGCCACGGCCAATTGCGTGCCCGGTCTGTGCACCATCCGGAAGTTGTAGAGTTGTAATACAGTACCACCGGGTGATCCGCGCATTGGCATCCTTCATGCGGTGGAGCCACTGGAGCGGTTTGTGGTCCGAGCAGAGACTGAAGGCATGCCCCAACAGGTAGTAGCGGAGGGCCCCGACCGCCCACCGGATGGCAAGGCACTCCCTCTCCACCATGCTGTACCTTCCCTCCCGGTCCAAGAGTTTCTGGCTGAAGTAAAGCACAGGGCGGTCGACGCCTTCCACCCGCTGGGATAGCACCGCCCCCACCCCCGGCCCGACGCGTCCGCCTGCAGACAGAAAAGGATGTTAAAGTTCGGCATATGCAGTACCGACTCCTCACAGAGTGCTGATTTTACCTTCTCAAACACCCACTGGCACTGCTCCGTCCACTGGACCAGTTCTGGAGCACCCTTTCGGGTGGGCCGGTCCAGTCCGCAAACCGGGGAATGAACCTACGGTACCAGCCCGCCAGTCCCAAAAACTGCCTCACCTCTTTTTTTGTCTTAGGGGGTCGACAGACCGCCATGGCCGCTGTTTTGTCCCACATGTCCCCCTCCCACAAGTGGTACCCCAGATACTGTACCTCCTTCCGGCCAACTGCGCACTTGGGCGGGTTGGCCGTGAGCCCCGCCCACCTCAGGGACTCAAGCACCGCCCCCACCCTCTGCATGTGCTGTTCCCAGCTGCTACTGTGGATGATGACATCATCCAGGTAGGCAGCCACGTATGCAGCGTGGGGTCGCAGCACTCGGTCCATGAGTCGCTGGAACGTGGCAGGCGCACCGAACAAGCCGAACGGAAGTGTCACGAATTGGTACAAACCTTCCGGAGTGGAAAAGGCCGTTTTTTCTCAGGACTCTGGTGACAAGGGAATCTGCCAGTAGCCCTTGGTCAAATCCAGTGTTGTTAAAAAATGAGCAGTGCCCAGCCGATCTAGGAGCTCGTCGACCAAAATGTGAAATTTCATTCACCCTGCGGTAATCCACACAGAAACGCAGTCCCATCCTTCTTCCCTACCAAAACGATGGGGCTGCACCACGCGCAGTGGGATTATTCTATTATACCCAACCCAAGCATGGTTTTTAATTCCTCCCTAACTACTTTGCGCTTGTGTTCGGGAAGCCGATACTGCCGACACCACACCGTAACCCCCGGGCTGGTCTCAATATGATGTCGGGTGAGATCCGTGCGACTGGGGCCGCGTGGAGAACACATCAGAGTAGCGCCGCTGTAACTCAGCAACCTCAGCTCTCTGTGCCAATATGAGCTGGTTGTCACAGGAAAGCTGAAGGGTCAGGCCAGAGCGCGGGACCTCTGGCCCCAACTCCTCCTCCCTCACTACTGTCACCATGGAAACAAGCGCCGCCTCTTTCCACGCCTTCAGCAGGTTCAGATGGTAAATCTGAGTGTCTCCGCGTCGGTCCGAGCGCCGGACCTCATAATCGACATCACCCACTTGCCATGTGACCACAAAGGGTCCCTGCCACTTTGCAAGTAATTTGGAGCTTGAGGTTGAAAGCAATACAAGCACTTTTTCTCCAGGTGCGAATTTGCGTAATTGGGCCCCCTGTTATACGTGCGCTGTTGACGCTCTTGGGCACGGAGCATATTTTCGCGTGACAAGTGCCCCACCATGTGGAGTTTTTGTCCAGGTCCATGATGTACTAAATTTCATTTTTGCTGGAGCTCGGACCCTCCTGCCAGCTTTCCTTAATGACGTCCAACACTCGGCGAGGCCTCAGGCCGTACAATAACTCGAATGGTGCAAAACCAAGGGAGGCCTGGGGTACCTCCCTTATCGCAAACATTAGGGGTTCTAACCATTTATCCCAATTCTGTTTGTCCTTGTGCAAAAATTTACGGATCATTGTTTTCAGCGTTTTATTGCATCTCTCCACCAGCCCATCTGTTTGCGGATGATATACACTGGTGCGGATGGCCTTAATTCCCAATAACCCGTGAAATTCCTTTATTATGCATGACATAGAGGACGTGCATTGGTCAGTCAGAATCTCTTTCGGGATTCCAACTCGGGAGATGACCTGAAACAGCACTTGAGCCATACTCTTGGCAGAGATAGAGCACAAGGGCACTGCTTCGGGATAACGCATTGCATAATCCACCAGGACTAACACAAAGCGGTATCCCCAGGTGCTCGGGTAAAATGGTCCGATAAGGTCCATCCCAATTCTTTCGAACAGGACCTCCATGTGTAGTAATGGGTGCCAGGGTGCATTCGGAGTGGCCGCTGGGTTCACCAGCTGGCAGTCCGGGCAGGCAGCGCACCAACGGCGCACGTCTTCCCGGAGGCCTAACCAATAGAATCGGACCATGACCCGACTAAGTGTCTTATCATATTCTAAATGGCCAGACATGGGATTTAAAATGTGGGTGTATAATCTATCCCGAATAATTGAAAAATCGGGGAATACCAGCGCTTTCCCCGGGCGCACCGTCTGACCGTCAATATAATCCACCTGGTCCCAGGCCACACGCAAGGTTTCATCACGGGACTGCTCGGGGGGGAAAATCCTCCGTAGGTTGCCACCGGGGGGCATCATGAGACCCCTGCTGTAAAGGCAGGGGTCTCATGATGCGAAGCCCCCACCGGTTCCCACTCGGCGCTCCCGGATGAAACCGCGTCACCGCAGAGAACTGCGCGGATACTCCCCTCGCCTACTGTCCGTGAACGCACCCCCACACAATTATGTCACCAAATGGTTAAATCCCGGCCAATTCGTCCCTAGAATTACGTGGTGCGTAAATTGCGCGCTTACGGAAACCTTGACTGTATGCTTTTGTTCTTTACATAGAATTTACACTGGCACAATAGGATACTCGTGTACATCCCCATTAATACACCTAACCCCATTAATACACCTCATTTTTATCCGTGTTGCATGCCTCAACGCCCCGGGTCGAACCGGGTTTTGGTGGATCATAGACTGTCTGCAGCCCGAATCCACCATCGCCCGGTATGTACCTCCTTGTACCCTTACCGGGATACGGTACGTCTCCCCCAGATCGGGGGCGAGTGCTGGAGGTCCGACAACCCGCATCAGCTGCCCCACCTCCCACATGGAGCACTCCTGGGGCACGTGCCCGGGCTGTCCGCGCCTCCAGCACACCGGCCCTGGTGTTTGAGGTGCCCTCTGCGAGGGAAGCCCCCTCTCCGCAGCGCTGGGACCCTGGAATACACAGGAAGACAACCATTATCCCCCCCTGTTGTGTATGTCTGTGTGTGTGTGTGTGTGTGCGTTACTCTGTTTGATGTCCGTGTGGGAAACCTGCTTGTTGGCCCCAGGTAGTTCGGTCGTGTGCGTTTGCTACTCCAGGGATGTCCTGTTCCCCGCTCCCCATAGCAGGGCGAGCCATCGATGGTGTGCTGGGGTGGGCTTTTCCGCTGTCATTGTGGCTGCCTCCCGCTGGACCGCCAGGTGCTCTTCCGCCAGTTTCACCGCTGTTTTCACATCCGGTGGACTGTGGTACCGTACCCATGTGGAGGTCCTCGCCGGGATGGACTCGATGAATTGCTCCAACACGACAGCTTCCAGCATCATTGGGTCCAGTACATTGGGTTGGAGCCACCGGGTTGCTGCATCCATCAGCCGATGTGAGAACATGAAGGGACGGTCCTCTGCCCCAGCTTCATGGCACGTAATTTTCGGCGGTGTTCTTCGGGGCTGCTGCCGACTCGGTCCAGGATGGCGTGACGTAGATTGGCGTTTTGCGTGCCGGTTGACGCCAGGAGACTCACCGCCGCCCGCTGCGCCTCCCCCACCAGGATCGGCAGCAGCTTCGCGCCCCATTCCTCCTCCGGCCACATGCACAACGTTGCTGTGGCCTCCAAGACGTCCAGGATTTTCTTTGGGTCCTCCCCCTCCACCATGCTCTTCATGGAGGACGACCCTCCCGCTGCCTCTGCTCTGTTCATTAGTACTTGCAGCACTTGGGTCTGCTGCCGGCTCGCCGCTGAGACCTCAGCCAGAGCTTGGCCCAGCTTCTCCAGAGGGGTTGGTGCCGACATCCTTTCTGTCATCCATTTTTGTTGGGCGCCACTATAATGATGACTCTTACTTGGGTTCTTCGGGGACCACAGGAACTGGCACCACACTTGAGACAGGGTTTACAATTGTTTTAAATATTTACACATAAAGTCTCTTTGGCTTTTTCAGGCCAGCGTTTACAATGGTTTTGATTCCCTTCACACAAAGTCTATTCGGCTTTTCAGCCTCTCTCCCTCAGGCGGTGTCGCTTCTGTGTCCTCCCTCTAACTCATGGTCACCCACGCTGCTAATAAAGGAACAAGTGATTAGATAACTCGTTCCAGCTGAGATTATCCACTCACCTGTCAGCTGCTTCATGGCCGGCCCCTGCACACACCCCGCCCGCAGGGAACTCGTGGACCATGCCCCTTCCCACAGTGGGACTTACACATACTCTTAATATTCAATGAATTATAGTTTATACTTCATATTGTATAGTATTTATGGTTTGATAGGGGGGAGTTGTTCAGTTTATTTGCTATAGCTATATTAGTGGCAACCAACCCTTGCCACCAATAGCAATTGGAACCCTGCTGCTCTCTTGGACGCTTCCTGTTTGGGCTTGGATGACCACATTAAGCATCACATAATTGCTCTGGATCTACCTCTGGACCTCGATGTTCTCACTTCACTGGCGGTTTGAATTGACAAGCGTACCAGCGAGCTAGAGGAGGTCCGGAGCCTGCAGCGGATCCAAGCAGGCCTTGCTGCAGGTATCCAGACTTTTACTAATGGTTCTGTCTCCCACTCACGTCCAGCCATCGTTGGACCTTCTTCCGTGCAACTTGGTTGCAGCCGACTCACGCCCTCCAAGAGACAACGTTGCCAGCGTTCACACCTCTGCCTATACTGTGGGCAATCGGACCACTTCATTTCCTGATGTCTCACTTTTCCAACCAACTGCCAATCTTGAGCACGTATCTCCAGCAGTTACTCTATAGTATTTATTGAGTGTGAGGTCCTCGAACAGAACACCACCTCGTCACTTGCATCTGTCATTATCCGTTATTCCTCCAGATCGCTAGCCAATGGGAAAAAAAAATCATTCTATGCCTGGGCCCCTGGAGAGGGGGTCCAGAGTGAGGCCATGGAAGAAAAAAAAAATATTTTCCATAGCACACAAAAACTTGTGTAAGAGGGAAGGGAAACATCAAACATCAAAGAACAAAAAGGACATTAAAGACACTAAAAGAGCAGAGCTGATGCAACCAGCCACTTCCTAACACAGCCACAAAAGTAAAACAACAACAAAAAAACTAAAAAAAAAAAAAAAACACTGTTGTGTCCTCTGTGGCGTTCCACGCCATCGTCTGCTGGGGTTGGGGGAGCATGGCAAGAGACAGGAGCAGACCCAACGAAGCAACTAAGAGAGTCGACTCCACCCTCGGCCGCCCACCAACTCTAGGCCAGTGTCCAGTCCGCATGGATGAGCGAAGATGCGTCTAAGGACACCAATGTGTCCGATACCTGCTCATACCGGCTTATTAGGGTTTCCTAGAGCACAAAAAAAGTCTGCGGGCTATAGAGCGCTTTCTGTTTAGGCTCCAGTATTCTGGAATGCCCTCTCGATAACAGTTAGAGATGCCACCACAGTAAAAGCATTTCAGTCCCATCTTAAAACTCATTTGTATACTTTAGCCTTTAAATACAAACCCGTTTCCATATGAGTTGGGAAATTGTGTTAGATGTAAATATAAACGGAATACAATGATTTGCAAATCCTTTTCAACCCATATTTAATTAAATATGCTACAAAGACAAGATATCTGATGTTCAAACTCATAAATTGTATTTTTTTTTTTGCAAATAATAATTAACTTAGAATTTCATGGCTGCAATACGTGCCAAAATAGATGGGAAAGGACATGTTTACCACTGTGTTACATCACCTTTTCTTTTAACAACACTCAATAAACGTTTGGGAAATGAGGAAACTAATTGTTGAAGCTTTGAAAGTGGAATTTTTTCCCGTTCTTGTTTTATGCACTCTTTTTTTTTTTACAAAGCCACGCTGTTGTAATACGCAGGGGCGTCCATGATAACGTTGCTTGGATGACAACATATGTTGTTCCAAAACCTGTATGGACCTTTCAGCATTAATGGTGCCTTCACAGATGTGTAAGTTACCCATGCCTTGGGCACTAATACACCCCCATACCATCACAGATGCTGGCTTTTGAACTTTGCGCCTATAACAATCCTAATAGTTATTTTCCTCTTTCTTCTGGAGGACACCACGTCTTCTGTTTCCAAATATAATTTGAAATGTGGACTCGTCAGACCACAGAACACCTTTCTACTTTGCATCAGTCCATCTTAGGTTAGCTCAGGCCCAGCTAAGCCGGCGGCCATTCAGGATATTGTTGATAAATGGGTTTGACTTTGCATAGTAGAGTTTTAACTTGCACCTACAGATGTAGCGACCAACTGTAGTTACTGACAGTGGTTTTATGAAGTGTTCCTAAGCCCATGTGGTGATATCCTTTCCACACTGATGTCGGTTTTTGATGGAGTTCCGCCAGAGGGATCAAAAGTCCGTAATATCATCGCTTTTGTGCAGTAATTTCTCCACATTCTCTGAACTTTTTGAGGATTTTACAGACCGTAGATGGTAAAATCCCTAAATTCCTTGCTATAGCTCGTTGAGTAATGTTGTTCTATATCTGTTTGACAATTTGCTTACAAAGTGGTGACCCTCACCTCATTCTTGTTTGTGAATTACTTAGCATTTCATGGGAGCTGCTTTGATACCCAATCATGGCACACACCTGTTCCCAATTAGCCTGCACACCTGTGGGATGATCCATATAAGTGTTTGATTAGCATTCCTCAACTTTATCAGTATTTATTGCCACCTTTCCCAACTTCTTTGTCAGGTGTTGCTGGTATCAAATTCCAAAGTTAATGATTATTTGACATTCACGGTACCGGAGGGTCTTGTGAGATGACGCTGGCTGCTGCAAGATCATTATTATGAAAATATGACCGAGAGGAAGGCGAGAAAAACTTTTTATTTCAACAGACTCTCGCGCCGTACCTTCCGTCAAAACTCTAAAGGCCGACTGCACATTTCCTATCTTCACAATAAAAGTCCTGCTTCAGGCTGCCTGCGCTAACTAAATACAGAGTCTCGGAAAACTGGCGTGCACAAGCGATCCCTCAGAAAGCTGCCGTGCACATCACTTGTGCACGCCAGCTTTCCGAGACTCTTATTTTGTTAGCGCAGGCAGCTTGAAGCAGGGCTTTTATTGTGAAGATAGGAAATGTGCATTCGGCCTTTAGAGTTTTGACGGAAGGGACGGCGCGAAAGTCTGTTGAAATAAAAAGTGTTTCACGCCTTCCTCTCTGTCATTTTTTCATAATAATGAACTGGCAGCAGCCAGCGTCATCTCACAAGACCCTCGGGTGCCGTGAATGTCAATCAAGCAAGCTACGGAATTTGCCGCCAATGTTTTTCTTGTAAAGTGTATGGAAGCTGGATGAATTAGATGCCAAAAACCAACTACTTTCATGTGGTATTGTACAGAAAGGACAACTTTTTTTCTCCTCCATTTGAAAATGTGGGCGTTATCATCATTACTGTCTGATTCCAATCAATGCAAGTAATCAGAATCAGGTAATACACCAACTTATATTCTTGTCTTTGTGAAAGAAAGACATCTATATGTGTTACACATGCTTGTATTATCATTAAACACATTTAACTTGTTTACAAAAATGTATCTTTCATAAATAAATAAATAAATATAAATGATATATATAAATGAGGTAGATCCCCTCAAGTTGGTCAATTGAAAAGTAGCTCGCCTGCAGAAAAAGTGTGGGCACCCCTGCCCTATAAGGTTGTCAAGGAGTGTGAATTACCAACGTACACAAGGCCCAGCCACACTGTCTGGCCTCTGTTAAATACGCCTGAACTACTTTACCTATCCACATCAAAACAATGAACAAGAAAAGTGAATCCCAATGTTGCAATGTTTCCTTTGACTTGATTCATTTTGCAATTCAGTTACCAGTCGGGGCAATTTATTAAAACAAAAAACATCTACCAACTCTGATTTAGCCATCATCGTTCACTTCAAAGTTGTGCAAAAAACTTGATGTGGTCACGAACGTCACATCTCTACCACCTGCAATTATGTACACACCAGTAGTACATGCACCTTTCACGCAAAAATCAGTTGACTCTTTATACGCTTTGACTTACTCTATGTTTCTCTCTTTTTTTAGTACACCGATGTTGGAAGTTGAGAATTTTACCATTTTTATTAAAAACAGCATCCGATTTCCAACCTTCAACTACACCAAGTAAGTGTGAGTACAGTAACTGTGATCAAATGCAACATGAATATTGGCTAGCGATGGGATTCATGGCTGTTTGAAGGGAGCCGCCGTCTCTTGAGGAGCCGTTCCTTTAAAGAGCTATTCAAAAGACTGACTCCATCCATCCATTTTCTACCGCTTGTCCCCCTCGGGATCGCGGGGGGTGCTAAAGCCCATCCCAGCTGCACTCGGGCGGAAGGAAGGTGGAGTACACCGTGGGCAAGTCGCCACCTCGTCGCAGGGCCAACGCAGATGGGGATAGGTTAATTGGCAGCACTAAATTGGCCATTGTGTGTGGATGTGAGTGTGAATGTTGTCTGTCTCCATCCATCCATCAATTATTCGTTTTATATAGTGGGAGAGGGTTTAGTGCAGGGGTGCCCACACTTTTTCTGCAGGCAAGCTACTTTTCAATTGACCAACTCGAGGGGATCTACCTCATTTATATATATCATTTATATTTATTTATTTATGAAAGAGACATTTCTGTAAACAAGTTAAATGTGTTTAATGATAATACAAGCATGTGTAACACATATAGATGTCTTTCTTTCACAAAGACAAGAATATAAGTTGGTGTATTACCTGATTCTGATGACTTGCATTGATTGGAATCAGACAGTAATGATGATAACGCCCACATTTTCAAATGGAGGAGAAAAAAAGTTGTCCTTTCTGTACAATACCACATGAAAGTGGTTCGTTTTTGGCATCTAATTCATCCAGCTTCCATACACTTTACAAGAAAAACATTGGCAGCAAATTCCGTAGCTTGCTTGATTGACATTCACGGCACCCGAGGGTCTTGTGAGATGACGCTGGCTGCTGCCAGTTCATTATTATGAAAAAATGACGGAGAGGAAGGCGAGAAACACTTTTTATTTCAACAGACTTTCGCGCCGTCCCTTCCGTCAAAACTCTAAAGGCCGACAGCACATTTCCTATCTTCACAATAAAAGCCCTGTTTCATGCTGCCTGCGCTAACTAAATAAGAGTCTCGAAAGCTGGCGTGCACAAGTGATGTGCACGCCAGCTTTCTGAGGGATCGCTTGTGCACGCCAGTTTTCCGAGACTCTGTATTTAGTTAGGCAGCATGAAGCAGGGCTTTTATTGTGAAGATAGGAAATGTGCAGTCGGCCTTTAGAGTTTTGACGGAAGGTACGGCGCGAGAGTCTGTTGAAATAAAAAGCCTTCCTCTCGGTCATATTTTCATAATAATGATCTTGCAGCAGCCAGCGTCATCTCACAAGACCTTCCGGTACCGTGAATGTCATTTAAGTGACGTCTTGGTGAAGATTGATGATCACTAATTTTTAGGTCTATTTTTTTTAAAAGCCTGGCTGGAGATCGACTGACACACCCCCCGCGGTCGACTGGTAGCTCGCAATCGACGTAATGGGCACCCCTGGTTTTGTGCGTCTGCCTCACATTACGAAAGTCCTGAGTAGTCAGGGTTCAATCCCAGGCTCGGGATCTGTCTGTGTGGAGTTTGCATGTTCTCCCCGTGAAGGCGTGGGTTCCCTCCGGGTAGTCCGGCTCCCTCCCACCTCCAAAGACATGCACCTGGGGATAAGTTGATTTGCAACACTAAAATTGGCCCTAGTGTGTGAATGTGAGTGTGAATGTTGTCCGTCTATCTGTGTTGGCCCTGCGATGAGGTGGCGACTTGTCCAGGGTGCACGCCGCCTTCCACCCAATTGTTGCTGAGATAGGCACCAGCGCCCCCCACGACCCCAAAGGGAATAAGCGGTAGAAAATGGATGGATGTTTGGATATACAATTTTTACTAAGTATATTGTTTTCACCAAGGAAACAATAACTTGCGGCAGTAATAACTTAAAAGAAAATGTAAACATTACATCAATATAAACACTATCGGTGAAAATTATTGTGAAATATTAATAACGGCCTAATTTGGCTTTTGTTTCCATTGTGAACATTCCCCAAGACGGTGCCATTTCCCTATTCTGTCACTATGTCCGATGTTATACATTTTGTTTATTTTCCAATTGTGAATTTCTCTTTCTAATTCTGAATACAGGCTCCAAATTTCAGGCGCTTATTAAACTGTCTGAGCGCATTATACTTTTCACAAGAATAGAACCTTATAAGTCAGATTGTCATTGCTCCTTGAATAAATAATGCAAATAAAGCTTTTGATTCTGATTGTCATTTGGGATCTGAGAGGGCAGCGTGAATAATTTGCATAGAAACGACTCTCAAATAAATGCATTACAACTGTGAATCACTTCTCATTTTTCATTTGAAAGATCTGTTCAAAAGACCCAACTCATTCCTATTCCTGGACTTCACATCTCTAATAATGGCTTGAGAACGTTTTTTAGCACTTTAACTTCTCTGTATTTTGTGATAATATGACAAAAAACACATTTTATTGAGTTCACGTTCAATGTGTTTTCTTTATTTTCATGATTATTTACATTGTAGATTGACTATGAATGAACACTTGTGAAGTTATGTACAAATAACTGAAAACGTGTTTTATATTCTAGTGTCTTCAAAATAGCCACCCTTTGCTGTGATTAATGATGATTAACACACTGTTGACATTCTCTCGATGAGCTTCAAGAGGTAGTCACCTGAAATGGTTTTCACTTCACAGGTGTCATAGTTTTGATGCCTTCAGTGACAATCTATAAGGTAAATAGTCTTGAAAATAAAGAAAACACATTGAAATGAAAAAGTGTGTCCAAACGTTTGGCCTGTATTGTGTTTTTGTTTGTGTATGTATATATATATATATATATTAGGGGTGAGCAAATTAATGCGATAATTACGCGTTAACTCATCAATCTATTAACGCCGACAATTATTTTATCGCACATTTGCATATGATGTTTACATGCTTTTATTTTGTTAACGCCTTTTCTTAACAAGATGGCGTCGCCCGGCGTCGAGGGGCTCTTGGTAAAGATGGAACATTTGGCAAAAATAGCGGACAATTCTGCAAATTTCATGGCTGGCTTACAACGTGGTCACTCCGGGATCACTTACGACCGCCAGACAATTCTGAATGTGGATAGATCGGGCCGTTTTGGACTGAATGACGCGTGCTTGCTAGACCGGCTAGCTAGCATGGGAATACTTTGCCGGCTACATCCAGCGGCTTGTGAAGCAGCGGAGTATATGTGTTGTCTGTCTATTTATGAATAATGCAGACGAGGAGTGTTGGCTGAGTTCTTAACGTTTGCTTTCAGAGCGTGCATATCACAACATACAAGATGCCGTCATGGCGACACAACCTATACCGGGCTACCGCGCATGCTCGTCACTCCTGTTGCATACTGGGTAGGGTAGTTCTTTTTTTCCCTGGCTCATAACATCACAAATAGTACCATGTATATGCGTTCAGTTTATCAAAGCACCAAGCAAACAATCGCAAAATTCCCATCATATCAATTCCTAGATATGGTCGTAATTACTTTAAGTGCACTACGCAGAATAAACACAACATTATTAATATTGCTACTACGGTTAATTTGATCAAAAATTCCCTAAAACAGCCCACTACCTATAATATAGGTTTTTTAAACATAAGATCCCTGATAAAAAAAATGTTTCTGCTGTTGACTCAGAAATTGCCTGTTCAGATGTTATGAATGTGGCTCAGAGATTTGTATGTAGATTATATTTATTTTCCATAACAAACAGGATAACTTAAATACTCTGGCAGTGGCAATAAGCTTAAATGTTTGTATTTACATTTTTTGAGTTGATTTTCATAAAATATGCTATTTAACTGCTACTGTTTAACAAGGACTGATTTAAATTGTGTTTGCACAACAAATGTTTTGGCGCTTTAGTTCATGTGGGAGAATATTCCAATAAAGGTGCACTACACACTACTTTTGAATTCATTATTGGGCTTTGCGTATACAATGCAGTTAATCGCGATTAATCGGAGAAATAGTGCGATTAACTTCGATTAAAATTTTTAATCGTTGCCCGGCCCTAATATATATATATATATATATATATATATATATATATATATATATATATATATATATATATATAGATAGGCACCAGCGCCCCCCGCGACCCCTAAAGGGAATAAGCGGTAGAAAATGGATGGATGGATATAGGTATTTGCTTATGTTTATGATTAACTGTGTGGGTTCCCTTCCCTGTGGGTACTCCGGCTTCTTCCCACCCCCAAAGACATGCACCTGGGGATAGGTTGATTGGAAACATTAAATAGGCCCTAGTTTGTGAATCTGAGTGTGAATGTTGTCAGTCTATCTGTGTTGGCCCTGCAATGAGGTGGAGACATGTCCAGGGTGTACGCCGCCTTCCACCCGAATGCAGATTGGATAATTTCCAGCCACGGCACCAAATATAGCCTATTAGTATAATAAAAGAGCAGATCCATATTATCTTGAGAGCAATTTGTAAGATAAAAGGCAGTTGAAAAGATAAAAGCCGTTAAAACAGTTCAAAGTCTAATGCTGGTTAAAAGCCAGTGAGTAAAAATGGGTTTTAAAAATGGTCTTAAAAGTAGCCAAAAAAGGGGCCTGTTTCACATGGAGAGGGAGATTTTTCCAGGGTTTGGGACCTCCAATAGAAAAGATCCTTGCCCCTCTGAGCTTGCGCTTTGATTTTGGTACCTCCAGGAGCAGCTGATCAGCTGACCTGAGGGACAGGGTGGGGTCATAGAGGTGGAGCAGCTCAGAGAGGTAAGGCGGGGCAAGACCATGTAAGGATCTAGCACTTAGAAATAGTGGTGCATGATCGTTTTTATGATTAATCACACAAGTTCACGTGTTAAATTTGACATCCCATATAAATGTCCCTCCTTGCGGTGTTTGCGTTTGTTATGACATTTCTCGATCCCCGTACCACAGGGGTGCCCATTACGTCGATCGCGAGCTACCAGTCGACCGCGGGGGGTGTGTCAGTCGATCTCCAGCCAGGCTTTTAAAAAAAATAGACCTAAAAATTAGTGATCATCAATCTTCACCAAGACGTCACTTAAATGACATTCACGGTACCGGAGGGTCTTGTGAGATGACGCTGGCTGCTGCAAGATCATTATTATGAAAATATGACCGAGAGGAAGGCGAGAAACACTTTTTATTTCAACAGACTCTCGCGCCGTACCTTCCGTCAAAACTCTAAAGGCCGACTGCACATTTCCTATCTTCACAATAAAAGCCCTGCTTCATGCTGCCTGCGCTAACTAAATACAGAGTCTCGGAAAACTGGCGTGCACAAGCGATCCCCCAGAAAGCTGGCGTGCACATCACTTGTGCACGACAGCTTTCTGAGACTCTTATTTTGTTGGCGCAGGCAGCATGAAGCAGGGCTTTTATTGTGAAGATAGGAAATGTGCAGTCGGCCTTTAGAGTTTTCACGGAAGGGACGGCGCGAAAGTCTGTTGAAATAAAAAGTGTTTCTCGCCTTCCTCTCTGTCATCTTTTCATAATAATGAACTGGCAGCAGCCAGCGTCATCTAACAAGACCCTCGGGTGCCGTGAATGTCAATCAAGCAAGCTACGGAATTTGCCGCCAATGTTTTTCTTGTAAAGTGTATGGAAGCTGGATGAATTAGATGCCAAAAAAAACCCACTTTCATGTGGTATTGTACAGAAAGGACAACTTTTTTTCTCCTCCATTTGAAAATGTGGGCGTTATCATCATTACTGTCTGATTCCAATCAATGCAAGTCATCAGAATCAGGTAATACACCAACTTATATTCTTGTCTTTGTGAAAGAAAGACATCTATATGTGTTACACATGCTTGTATTATCATTAAACACATTTAACTTGTTTACAAAAATGTCTCTTTCATAAATAAATAAATATAAATGATATATATAAATGAGGTAGATCCCCTCGAGTTAGTCAATTGAAAAGTAGCTCGCCTGCAGAAAAAGTGTGGGCACTCCTGCCGTACCACCATTTTTGTTTTGATGACGCCACAGACTTAAGGTTTAGCGTCCTCGATGTTAAAAGTGCTAAAATTCATATAAAGTATGCCGTTCTTAAATTGAATGTTTTCCTTTTCCTTAGGTCTGTAAATAGTTTGATTCCCTTTTAAAATGATCTTGGATCGATACTTATCTTTGGGAGGGCAAACTTGCCAAGCACAGATTGATATACTTGAAAACTAGGAAAATAAATCGATCTATAGATTTTGTGTGTGTGTGTGTGTGTGTGTGCGTGTGTGCAAATAAACAAAATGAAAAGTGTACAGCGAAAAATATGTAACCATGATTTGTTATGACTTTTAAAAGGTGTAAAAGTTCCAGGGGTGTGAATAGTTTTTCAAGCCACCGTACATGACATACTGTTTGATGCGTGTTTGTGTGCAGAGGGAATTTCCTCCCCACCATCACTGACAAATATATCAAGAAGTGCAACTTTGACAAGGTCAATAACACGTATTGCCCAATCTTCAGAGTGGGAGATGTGGTCCGTTATGCTCATCAGAACTTCACCAAACTGGCAGACAAGGTAAAGTTTTGTTTTTCATTTTTCAAAACGCAGACATTGCATGAAAGGTGGCATGTATATAATGTACCCACTTTACTGGTTTTGGGTTTTGTATTTAAAAGCAAAAAACCTCGTCTAAACAGTCAATCCGTAACACATGTTTTTTTGTCTTTTTTTTCTTTTGGGTGCCAAATTTGCGGTAACGTGCTTTAAACAGAGCGTAAAAGAATACAAAGCTCCGTGTTGTACATACCTGGCACTTGTTGTTTACCCTTCAAAATAAAAATGAATAAAATACATCGGATGTAGTTTACAGTTACTTATATCCAGGTACTTTTAAAAATGTTTAACTCATAAATCCATAAACGAAACATGCTTTTAGTTTTTTATAACACATAAAATGTGTTCCTTAAGGCTCTGGATGCTGTGGGGCTGTCTTGGTTGACAAGACTCTGCAGCATCGCGTGGACATCGGGGGCGGTACCTCAGGATTGGCAGACCGGGGTGGTGGTTCCTCTCTTTAAGAAGGGGGACCGGAGGGTGTGTTCCAACTATCGTGGGATCACACTCCTCAGCCTTCCCGGTAAGGTTTATTCAGGTGTACTGGAGAGGAGGCTACGCCGGATAGTCGAACCTCGGATTCAGGAGGAACAGTGTGGTTTTCGTCCTGGTCGTGGAACTGTGGATCAGCTCTATACTCTCGGCAGGGTTCTTGAGTGTGCATGGTAGTTTGCCCAACCAGTCTACATGTGATTTGTGGACTTGGAGAAGGCATTCGACCGTGTCCCTCGGGAAGTCCTGTGGGGAGTGGTCAGAGAGTATGGGGTATCGGACTGTCTTATTGTGGCGGTCCGCTCCCTGTATGATCAGTGCCAGAGCTTGGTCCGCATTGCCGGCAGTAAGTCGAACACATTTCCAGTGAGAGTTGGACTCCGCCAAGGCTGTCCTTTGTCACCGATTCTGTTCATAACTTTTATGGACAGAATTTCTAGGCGCAGTCAAGGCGTTGAGGGGTTCCGGTTTGGTGACCGCAGGATTAGGTATCTGCTTTTTGCAGATGATGTGGTCCTGATGGCTTCATCTGACCGGGATCTTCAGCTCTCACTGGATCGGTTTGCATTCGAGTGTGAAGCGACCGGAATGAGAATCAGGACCTCCAAGTCCGAGTCCATGGTTCTCGCCCGGAAAAGGGTGGAATGCCGTCTCTGGGTTGGGGAGGAGACCCTACCCCAAGTGGAGGAGTTTAAGTACCTAGGAGTCTTGTTCACGAGTGAGGGAAGAGTGGATCGTGAGATCGACAGGCGGTACGGCGTCTTCAGTAATGCGGACGTTGTACCGATCCGTTGTGGTGAAGAAGGAGCTGAGCCGGAAGGCAAAGCTCTCAATTTACCGGTCGATCTACGTTCCCATCCTCACCTATGGTCATGAGCTTTGGGTCATGACCGGAAGGATAAGATCACGGGTACAAGCGGCCGAAATGAGTTTCCTCCGCCGTGTGGCGGGGCTCTCCCTTAGAGATAGGGTGAGAAGCTCTGCCATCCGGGAGGAACTCAAAGTAAAGCCGCTGCTCCTTCACGTCGAGAGGAGCCAGATAAGGTGGTTCGGGCATCTGGTCAGGATGCCACCCGAACGCCTCCCTAGGGAGGTGTTTAGGGCACGTCCAACCGGTAGGAGGCCACGGGTAAGACCCAGGACACGTTGGGAAGACTATGTCTCCCGGCTGGCATGGGAACGCCTCGGGATCCCCCGGGAAGAGCTAGACGAAGTGGCTGGGGAAAGGGAAGTCTGGGTATCCCTACTTAGGCTGTTGCCCCCGAGACCCGACCTCGGATAAGCGGAAGAAGATGGATGGATGGATGGATAAAATGTATGTATTCATTTTAATTGTTTTTTTAAGTATAACTCGTATTATGAATTATGACTTCACTTAAAACTTGTGTCCTGATATTTTACCCTGGTTTCACTGTCAAACAAATATTTAGGATCATGTTGAGATGGATGAGAGTAATAATGCGTTTTAGCTAAGGCAAAAGCGTTATTAAACTTTTACTTCATGCCAGATGAAATACCTCTAGTTTAGTTGCAAGCCATTTGCTTTCCAGCTTTCTATGGCTGCTTAAGAGTTTTTTTTTTTTTTCATGAGCCAGAAGATACTTCGTTTAGGGGCCTTTTTTAGGTGCTATACTATAAATGGCGTTGCGCAAGGCATAATTAAAGATGTCGGTTAGACTACCGCTACAGCTCGCATATTGCAATTGGGAAATTCCATTCCCATTCCCATTACTGAGGGCTGTAAGCCAGAGAGACTTGTAGTTGCAGCAGCATGTATGTTTTTTTTTAAAGAATTGGCTATTTTCAGAACATTTTTTTTGTCTTCTATCATCATGAACAGTTGTCTCCAACCACTGCCCTAGTGAAACATTTGCTACCGGCCTGCACAGAAACATTTATGGTGCCATCCCATAGCAAAAATGCGCTTGCTCATCTGTTGCTTGATCTCATATCTTGAGAACATTATGATCTTCTAATATCTGTCTAATTATGTGATCACTTGTTTCTCTTGTATTGCTCCTAAGGGACCCTTAGGAGCAATAAATGAGCTAAAAAGAGACAAGACATCCCTGAGACAAAGGAAGTTGAGTTGAGACAACCATTTGAGCAATATTTGAGAAGTGGGATACACTGAGGAGAGCTCATATATGTATACCACTGATCTCAATTATGTCTCATTTATTTTGAAGGAGAATTAAAGAGAAATAAATGAGATGTATGAGCAACAAAAGAAATCTTATGTATGTCTCTTTTATGTCTTTATTATTTATCTTAAATGTCTTAACAAAGCCATCATATCTCAAATTTGAGAGTAATAAGAACAAATTGAGAGTGCAATTTAAATATTCATTGACTTAATTAAAAATAACACTAAAAAAATACTCAGATATTGAAAGGTGTATCATTTTATTTGGCTATACAAAATACAAAATATAAAATATAAAAATAGATTAAATACAACAATTTAAATGTAGTTAATTAGTGCAAACATATTGTACATATTGTCATTCACAATAATTAAAATATACAAAACATTATACAAAAAAAAACAAATACAAAAATAAATGAGTTTAACCCTAAGTACTCACTTTGTTGTTGTAAAAAAGTCAGGTGTAGTTTTATTACTCCTTGTTGAGCAAACTATGTACAGTAGTTAAAAAAAAAACACCTGACTTCATCTCAGTATGAGGGTGAGTAAACGACAAAATTTCCATTTTTCAAATACTCCAAGCAAAAACTGAAATACATGTGTAAAATTGTAACTGTGCTGTTTCAAACTGGTTTACATACAAAACATAATCACACATTGAAAACCAGGGATACTTAACATTTTTTACCTCGGGTCCCGACCAACTTTTCCACTACAGAGGGTCTGGGGCTTACTCAAATACAAACACTGAATTAGTCATCTTACACTAAAGTGTATTACAACTGAGTACCGTTGCGGCCCATATGGACGGACCACAGCTAAGAAACAGATATTTATTGGCGGCCCCCAAGGGGTACTTGCAACCAAACAGTGGGCCACAACCCTATGATTAAGAAACACTGTTGTAAACAATATAACAGCCTCTTGTGATAACAATATAACATTTGGCACATAAATGATTATTGAAACATTTTGAAATTGGTTACAAAAGGTACTGATATACCGGATTATGTAAGCCAGGGGTGCCCACACTTTTTCTGCAGGCGAGCTACTTTTCAATTGACCAACTCGAGGGGATCTACCTCATTTATATATATCATTTATATTTATTTATTTATGAAAGAGACATTTTTGGAAACAAGTTAAATGTGTTTAATGATAATACAAGCATGTGTAACACATATAGATGTCTTTCTTTCACAAAGACAAGAATATAAGTTGGTGTATTACCTGATTCTGATGACTTGCATTGATTGGAATCAGACAGTAATGATGATAACGCCCACATTTTCAAATGGAGGAGAAAAAAAGTTGTCCTTTCTTTACAATACCACATGAAAGTGGTTGATTTTTGGCATCTAATTCATCCAGCTTCCATACACTTTACAAGAAAAACATTGGCGGCAAATTCCGTAGCTTGCTTGATTGACATTCACGGCACCCGAGGGTCTTGTGAGATGACGCTGGCTGCTGCCAGTTCATTATTATGAAAAAATGACAGAGAGGAAGGCGAAAAACACTTTTTATTTCAACAGACTTTCGCGCCGTCCCTTCCGTCAAAACTCTAAAGGCCGACAGCACATTTCCTATCTTCACAATAAAAGCCCTGCTTCATGCTGCCTGCGCCAACAAAATAAGAGTCTCAGAAAGCTGGCGTGCACAAGTGATGTGCACGCCAGCTTTCTGAGGGATCGCTTGTGCACGCCAGTTTTCCGAGACTCTGTATTTAGTTAGCGCAGGCAGCATGAAGCAGGGCTTTTATTATGAAGATAGGAAATGTGCAGGCGGCCTTTAGAGTTTTGACAGAAGGTACGGCGCGAGAGTCTGTTGAAATAAAAAGTGTTTCTCGCCTTCCTCTCGGTCATATTTTCATAATAATGATCTTGCAGCAGCCAGCGTCATCTCACAAGACCCTCCGGTACCGTGAATGTCATTTAAGTGACGTCTTGGTGAAAATTGATGATCACTAATTCTTAGGTCTATTTTTTTTAAAAGCCTGGCTGGAGATCGACTGACACACCCCCCGCGGTCGACTGGTAGCTCGCGATCGACGTAATGGGCACCCCTGATGTAAGCAGTAACATACTGTGTCATTTCCAGTTGTATTATTTTTTTATTTGGAAACAGCTGTGAAGGTATATTAGCCGCTAGCATGTCACTGAGGTAGCATCAGTGCCAAATTTGCGGGACACAGCACAGCTCAATATGCATTGTCAGGGTATAACGTGGTACTAAAAGCTACATCATAGGGCAATTTTATACAATATATACTGTGTGACATGTTTACAAAGGAAACATCCTACCCCAGGATGAACTTGGCAGGTACAAGGGCCTACTTTAAACCTGCTCTGGCCCGACATTTGTTTACCAAAGCTTTCTTGAGCTTGTCCCAAGCAGGACATACGCTGTAAGGCAAGAACATAAAAATCAGGCATTTTTAAATTTTGTCACATCCGAGTTTCTACAAGTATCAAACTAATGCAATGCAATGATAATGATAATGCAAATCTAATTTAATGCTTTTTAATGCCATTTTTTTGGTACTTAAAAAAATGAATCGCCTATAGTCAAAAGCTTACAATTATTTGTATACACACAGTTGTATACAAATAATGCATGTGCTAAGCATGTGTTTGGAAAATGAATTATCGATTTAAACATTTTAGAAAAATACAGAACGATATTTGTAAAATGGCCAATAAGATGCATTAAAAAAAGCTAAGTTAATTAAAGATACTGTATTTTACGCCTTTTCTGTTTAAAATGTTTACAGTAAATAGCAAGCTATGTATTAAGTGTCCGGCAGCTGAAGGACTTGGATTAATTTATTGCAGGAATGTCAAAGACTAAAAGAGTTGTGGTCTGCTGTAAAAATTGCCTTGTTTGTCCAGCGTAGTTCACTTAAGGTGCCTGCGTCACGACAGTTGCTGATGTTAGCCAAATTAGCTCATATGTGTTGAAGTGGAGCTGATTGAAATAAACGGGTCGTGTATGAAAAAAAGCTCAGCTTCCCTGTTATCCTCACAAGGTGTCACAGTTAAGGACTACACGCCTACAGTGACCAGAGAATGGAAAAGTTTAGGCCTCGAGGGCAGTTTCATTTTGTCGTATTAAGGCAATGCTTTTGTTGCGTTCCCACCTTACAATACCTCTGGTATGCAGTTCGACAGCTGTAGCTAAATAAAAAAAACCACAGACAGACGTAGCAATTTCGATGACTGTAACGTTCTTAAATTAATTTTCATTTACCGTTTGACATATTGATTATCAGCCATTTCCTAAAATTGTATTACATTGTGTCCTTGGGCAAGACACTTCACCCTTGCTCCTGAGGGGGCCTGGTTAGCGCCTTGCATGGCAGCTCCCGCCATCAGTGTGTGAATGTGTGTGTGAATGGGTGAATGTGGAAAAACTGTCAAAGCGCTATGGGCTCCTTAAAAAGGGGTAGAAAAGCGCTATACAAGTACAACCATTTACCATTCTTAAGGAACTCAATATTCGGCGCCACTATGAATCTCAGCATGATGAAAAATACAACAGCTTGCACGGAGAACTGATGAAAACAGAAGGTAAATTAAATGCTGGTGGGTCTGAGGAAACAGCAATCTTTTTTGAACCAGAGCCGAGAGGTCAGTTATGCTGCGGTGAAAGCCAGCTACGTATTTGATTTTCATCATTTTTTTTAAAGTATGGACTGATTGATTTCTTCTTTACCATAACACATTCATGTGCCAAATGGGCCCTTGTTTGTGAATTTTAACATGCAGGTTTTTCTTTGCTGCAAGATAGTGTAACATAGGAGGCATGCAGTCATGGTATTCCCCTATTGGAAACCTCTGCCAGTAAAGTAGTATCCTTGGATGACATATTGGGTAAAGTTGTTTTCCTTGAATTCACATCCATGCCTGGCATTGTGTTTGCAGTTAATTTTCCCAAACACAATTTTAAATAATTAAGAACTGAACTGGCCTAAGAAGCAACAAATCAAATCTTTGATCATTGTTAAAAATGTTCTGAAAATACACACTGATGTGATGTTGCCGTGGATGCTGTAAAAGTCTGTAAATATGTACTGTATATGGAGTTTCATTGTTGTTTATGTTTTTGCATTGTGTGTAATATTTCAGTGGCCAATACATCAAATTTACTTGTTAAATAAAACCACTGTCTTTTTTAATGAATACGTAGGCCTACTATGCTACTGTATTTCAATATTAGTCCTTATGATGATGGTTGGAGAGCCAAATGTCTTCTGAAGTTGTACTTTGTTAAAAGAGTTTGCGAACCACTGCGGTAGAAAGTTCACAAATGTTAAAAGGTCTTAAAAAGTGTCTTGTGATCATATCAGTATTGTTTGGGTTCAGTTTACTGTACATGGCGTGTGTATAAGAAATCAACAAATTAAGTAGAACATTATGTAAATAAACCATTTAGATTACAGACCATATTTCCAAATTGCCTGAATTAATTATTTTCTCCAAATGTTGGCATGAGATAAACTGTAATATGATTGAGGTATAATTAAATTGTGCCAATTAAAATGCATTTTTGAAATACATTTTTCTAAGACAAAAAACAAGTCTGTGAGTGGGTGACATCCAGGTTGCCCCACCGCCATCATCGTCTATCTACTGCCACTGGTAAAGTTACTAAACAAGTCAGACCTTTGTACACCTAAAAGACGTTTTTACAATTCTCAACGTATTCATGACAAAGCCAGGAACAAAACAAATATTTGTGTCGGGGGTGCCTTTGAAAGATGGAGACGAATGAAGGGAAAGAAATATTTTTTTCATCAGACGCCAAACTTGCTCATTTTCTCCTTGATAGGTAAGTAAGGCACTTCCATCCATCCATCCATCATCTTCCGCTTATCCGAGGTCGGGTCGCGGGGGCAGCAGCCTAAGCAGGGAAGCCCAGACTTCCCTATCTCCAGCCACTTCGTCTAGCTCTTCCCGGGGGATCCCAAGGCGTTCCCAGGCCAACCGGGAGACATAGTCTTCCCAACGTGTCCTGGGTCTTCCCCGTGGCCTCCCACCAGCTGGACGTGCCCTAAACACATCCCTAGGGAGGCGTTCGGGTGGCATCCTGACCAGATGCCCGAACCACTTCATCTGGCTCCTCTCGATGTGGAGGAGCAGCGGCTTTACGTTGAGCTCCTCCCGGATGGCAGAGCTTCTCACCCTATCTCTAAGGGAGAGTCCCGCCACCCGGCGGAGGAAACTCATTTCGGCCGCTTGTACCCGTGATCTTATCCTTTCGGTCATGACCATAGTTGAGGATGGGAACGTAGATCGACCGGTAAATTGAGAGCTTTGCCTTCCGGCTCAGCTCCTTCTTCACCACAACGGATCGATACAACGTCCGCATTACTGAAGACGCCGCACCGATCCGCCTGTCGATCTCACGATCCACTCTTCCCCCACTCGTGAACAAGACTCCTAGGTACTTGAACTCCTCCACTTGGGGCAGGGTCTCCTCCCCAACCCGGAGATGGCACTTCACCCTTTTCCGGGCGAGAACCATGGACTCGGACTTGGAGGTGCTGATTCTCATTCCGGTCGCTTCACACTCGGCTGAGAACCGATCCAGTGAGAGCTGAAGATCCCGGCCAGATGAAGCCATCAGGACTACATCATCTGCAAAAAGCAGAGACCTAATCCCGTGGCCACCAAACCGGAACCCCTCAACGCCTTGGCTGCGCCTAGAAATTCTGTCCATAAAAGTTATGAACAGAATCGGTGACAAAGGACAGCCTTGGCGGAGTCCAACCCTCACTGGAAACGTGTCCGACTTACTGCCAGCAATGCGGACCAAGCTCTGACACAGATCATACAGGGAGCGGACTGCCACAATAAGACAGTCCGATACCCCATACTCTCTGAGCACTCCCCACAGGACTTCCCGAGGGACACGGTCAAATGCCTTCTCCAAGTCCACAAAGCACATGTAGACTGGTTGGGCAAACTCCCATGCACCCTCAAGAACCCTGCCGAGAGTATAGAGCTGGTCCACAGTTCCACGACCAGGACGAAAACCACACTGTTCCTCCTGAATCCGAGGTTCGACTATCCGGCGAAGCCTCCTCTCAAGTACACCTGAATAAACCTTACCGGGAAGGCTGAGGAGTGTGATCCCACGATAGTTGGAACACACCCTCCGGTCCCCCTTCTTAAAGAGAGGGACCACCACCCCGGTCTGCCAATCCAGAGGTACCGCCCCCGATGTCCACGCGATGCTGCAGAGTCTTGTCAACCAAGACAGCCCCACAGCATCCAGAGCCTTAAGGAACTCCGGGCGGATCTCATCCACCCCCGGGGCCTTGCCGCCGAGGAGCTTTTTAACTACCTCAGCGACCTCAGCCCCAGAAATAGGAGAGTCCACTACAGATTCCCCAGGCACCGCTTCCTCAAAGAAAGACGTGTTGGTGGGATTGAGGAGGTCTTCGAAGTATTCCCTCCACCGATCCACAACATCCGCAGTCGAAGTCAGCAGAACACCATCCGCACCATACACGGTGTTGATAGTGCACTGCTTCCCCTTCCTGAGGCGCCGTATGGTGGTCCAGAATCGCTTCGAAGCCGTCCGGAAGTCGTTTTCCATGGCTTCCCCGAACTCTTCCCATGTCCGAGTTTTTGCCTCCGCGACCGCTAAAGCTGCACACCGCTTGGCCCGTTTTCTTATTACTTGTAACAAATGGAAATGGACATTTTGTATGTAAACTATATTGTCCAATAGAGTCTATGATCAAAGCTAGTATGTTCGTGCAACCAATGCTTAGCATGCTCGCCAGGTCAATGACACATCGACATATAGGGGACCGGGGGAAATATATGCCCGTTAGTCTGTTTGTCGATGTGTAATCCAACTGACAGGCAAAAGTATATTTTCAACAAATAAAACCTACGTTGATACGGGTAGTGTCACTGCCTATTTCGTTCTCAATATGCAGATAGGCTGAGGAAAGGGGGTTCCAACATTAGCACGGCTAATTGCGGTTTCTGGTACTGTATGTGCATCAGACACATGAGGTGGTATTTGCTTGGCACAATATAATGCATTACATGTAATAATGTTGTACTTTGTGTATTGACATGGTAGTATGCTATATAATTTATGCGTAACGTGGTTTTTGCGTATTTGTGTATGATGCCCTTTTGATGTGCGTACATGGAAGAGATTGCAGTGTGTCAGGCTGGATGCAACATGGCGTTTGCTGAACGAAATGTGGAAGTAATTTACTGTTGGCCTTGGCTTGCCATCAAAGCAGGCCTATGCGATATATAATATGTTATATATTATTTTATGTAATTATTTCAATGGTGGTCCGTGGGGTCAAACTAGACATTTTAGCAGTAGACATTTTAGTAGGGTAATGCCAACAATCTGTCCCGACTCCCGACTAAAATATTGCTGTGTATCTTTACAAATACATTTACATGAATGAATGAATGATCTTTATTTTCATTGTGCATGTACAGGTACAGGTCCAATGAAATTTAGGTAGGCAGTGTTTTTCTTGGGGACTGGGATGGTGGTGGAGGTTTTCAGGCAGGATGGGACGGTGGCCTGGGACAGCGATCGGTTGAAGATGTCGGTGAGGACACCAGCCACCTGATCAGCGCAGTCTCTCAGCACCCGTCCGGAGACGCCGTCCGGTCCCGCAGCCTTCCTCGGGTTCACTACTCTCAGTGTGCGTCTGACCCCATGCTCCGTCACTGAAAGGCTGAGGCTGCTGTGGTTTACCGAATGAGGTGTGGCTGTTGGGTGAGGTGTTACTACTGAGTGAGGTGTGACTGCTTCCGATGGTTACCTCAAAGCGGGCGTAGAAGGAGTTCAGCTCCTCTGCCAGCCGGGGGTCTCCCCTGCCGGCCGGGAGGTTACTGGGCCTGTAGTTGGTCATGTGCTGGACCCCCTGCCATACCCTCATGGAGTCGTTGCTTTTGAAACAGTCCTCAATCGTTGTTTTGTAGTTCTCCTTAGCCTCCCTGATACCACGCTTCAGGCTGGCTCTGGCAAGGCTGTAGAGCTCCCCGTCGCCAGATCTGAATGCGGTGTCCCTCTCCCTCAGCAGCCTTTGCACCTCTCTCGTCATCCACGGCTTTGTGTTGGGATAGACTCGGACGCGCTTTTCTACAGTAACAGAGTCTGCGCAGTGTTTAATGTAACCCAGTGTATTGCTCCAGGTCCTCGTCTTCAAAGACCTCCCACGCAGTGGTGTCAAAGCAGTCTTGCAGCTTTTCAGTGGCACCTTCAGGCCAGTTGTTTATGGTCTTTGTTGTGGTGGGAGCACTTATCCGGGGGGGGGGGGGGTGTATGCTGGGATGAGTAGCAGGGATACGTGGTCTGACTGGCCTATGTGTGCTGATGGTTTAGCTCTGTAGCCCAGCTTAATATTGGAGTAAATCTTGTCCAGTGTGTTTTTGCCTCTCATGGCACATTTTACATGCTGGTGTAGTTTGGGGAGCACTACCTTCAGGTTAGCATGATTAAAGTCTCCTGCTTTGTTGCTGGTTGATTGTATCATGCAGCTAACTTAGCGCCGTGCTAGCGTTAGCATCTGGTGCTATGTGCACTGCGGTTAGCAACACGGCATTGTATTCCCTCGGCAGGTAAAAGGGCCAACATTTAATAGTCAGATATTCCAGATTAGGGGAACAGTGACTACTCACAATGCTTGTGTGTGTTCCTCACATTTGGCTAATCGACAGTAGTAGTTAAATTGCTTAGTAAACCATCTTCCAAGAAGTATAAACAAGATAAACCTACAGCGTAAGATTCGCCAATGGCCAATTGAAGTTCTTTGGAGTAGGATTTGGATTAAAAGGCGTATCTGGTAAACTCAGACAGGCAGAGTGGGAGGGGTCCACAGAATTTTGACTGTGATTGCAGTATCATTTCTGGCCACTGTTATGTCCTCAGTTTCACCTATATGCTTATTTAGGTGTCTTAATTTAATAATAATCAGGCAACACGTTTTAACTCAATGCCTCGGATCACTCCCGTTTATTAACAATCTCGAGAGTTCAACTCTCCCCCGCTCTCGTGACGTCACACACTGAACACAGGCTACGGTGGCTCGAACATGACAAAACAGTACACGACATCCCTCCTTTCCTTAGAAATAAACTTCAGGTTATTTTCAATTGTCAACTATAAACATTAGGGAGTATTCAAAACATTTCTTATTAAACACATACTCAAATATTCTGTATGTCTTCTCTGTATTCTCAACCATGCATCAATTCACTAGTAACACACATTTTCAGTCAACAAATATATCATACTGTAAACTTACTTTGACCTTACTTTGAAGTTGTTAATTTCACATTACAACATCACACAATATTGTCACTAAACTTGACTCAAACATTTATCCCTTTTCTTTTTTTTTAAATGTTACTACTACATAACCAGACCGTAACAAGATAAAAGTCTATGTCATCACATAGTCTGCCAGCTTCTGTGGCAACCGTATCTTCCTCGAAGGCCTTTGTGTGTCTTGGGTGTCATGGCTGGTGATACTCTGTTCTGGGCGTTGAGCAGGTTGTGTCTCTCTGTTTATTGTGCAGTCCTCAACGTCCTGGGATGCATCCATTCTGGTGGGTGTATCATGAGAGTTGTTGTATCGTTTCACAAATGTTGTATTCCTTGTGTATCTGGCTCCCGTTAGAGACTCAACAACTACTTGGTTTCCTGATTTGCTCACCACCTTATGTGGCGTTGTGTGGAAAGGTGTGGTAAGTTTATCAGTCTTTTCTTGTCTCACCAGGACAGTGTCACCAACATTGACGTCTGAATATCTGGCTCCACGGCGTTCGTCTGCATAGATCTTGGATTGTCCTTTTTGTTCTGCGTCTCTGTCTCTGGCCTCCAAGGTCAGCGTGTCCTTCTGCTGTGATGCTTGGCAACTTCCCTCTCATTTTTTGGTTGAAAAGCAACTAAGCGGGGCTCTTCCCCGTGGTTGTGTGATCGATGCTCCGGTATACTGTGACATATTTTCTGAGTCCTCGCTTCCAATCAAGTCCATCTGAAACAGCGATGCGAATCCTCTTCATCAGCGAAGCATTTTGACGTTCCACCTCACCGTTTGCTTGCGCCCATCGTGGTGTCGTTTTTAAGTGCTTAATGCCGTTGGTGTCACAGTACTCACTGAATTCCTCTGATTTAAACTGAGGGCCCTGATCTGACCTCAATGTGATGGGCAGTCCATGTCGACCGAAAATCGTCTCAAGACCATCTATCACCTTTGATGTAGTTGTGGATTTTAACACGTCATATTCATAATAACGGCTGTAGTAATCAACTACAACTACAATTGATTCACCTGTCGGTAGAGGTCCGAGTAGGTCGATTGCAACATCTTGCCAAGGCCCCTCCGGTAACTGTGTGGGTCTCAAAGGTTCTGCTGCATCTGGGCGAGCAACAATTTGGCAACCATGGCATGATTTACAATGTCTCTCCGCTGCTTTGTCCATAGCTGGCCACCAGACTTTGCTCCTGAGGTGCTGTTTGGTACCGACGACTCCCAAGTGTCCTTCATGAGCTAGTGAGAGAGCGCGTGCCCGCAGTGCTTGTGGTAGCACGATACGCGTCCCGCGTAGAACCAGTTGTCCTATCACACATAACTCACTAGCAACAAGAGCATATGCTGTGCACTTTTCAAAGTGTCCACTAGCGATGGCTTTACGCACCTCACTCAGCTCTTCATCATGGGCAGACGCTTCCTCAACCTCACGGGTTGTCAGTGCGCTGGGTGTCGCGCTCACTGCCACAAATCTCACATATTCATCGGATCCGTGTGCATGTTTCTGTTTCAGTATGCTGTTTCCTAGTAGACGTGATAATGGGTCTGCTATGTTCTTTTTCCCCGAGATATGTATTACTTTAAAATCATAGGGCTCTAGCCTTAGAACCCATCGCTCTATACGAGCACATGGTTTTGAACGTGGATTATAGATAGATTCTAAAGGTTTATGGTCTGTAACCAAATCAAACTGTCTACCATATATGTATGGGTGTAACCTCTCACAGGCCCATACAAGAGCTAGGGCCTCTTTTTCTGTCTGAGAATACCTACGTTCGCAATCAGTTAGACCTCGACTGACGTAACATATGGGAATATTCTCTCCCTTCTGGCTCTGTATTAACACTGCTCCTAGCCCCACTGGACTAGCATCTGCGATGATCTTGGTTGGTGCGTCTTTGTTAAAGTAGGCAAGTGTCCCTGCTTTGGCTAAGCCCTCTTTCAGCGCCTCAAACGCTTTTTTCTGTTCGGGACCAAATTCAAAAGTAGTGTCTTGTCTTGTCAGACGTCGCAGTGGCTCTGACAATGTTGCAAATTGTGGAATAAATCTGCTGCTGTAACTCACAAGTCCAAGGAAGCTTCTCACTTCTGATGCATTTTCCGTCTCTCTTGCCTCGCTCACAGCTCTCACTCTCTCCTCTGTTGGACCGATTCCCTTTTCAGACAGCAGGATTCCCATGAAGATCAGCCGATCCATGTTGAACTGACACTTGTCAGAATTCAACGTTAGTCCACATTCCTCCAGTCTTCTCAAAACTGCATGTAGTCGCTCGTTGTGCGTTACTTCATCCTTCGCGTGAACTATGACATCATCCGAGATGTTCTCCACCCCTTCTATACCAGCAAGTGCGGCAGCGATTTCATGTTGGTACTGTTCGCTGGCTGAAGACACGCCGAAAATAAGTCTTTTGTATCTGTAGACTCATTGTGGATGGCAAATGTGGTAATACCACGTGATTCTGGGGTCAATTCGAGTTGGTGGTAGCCCTACTTTAAATCCAGTTTGCTGAACACCACTGATCCATTCATCCCCTGTAGCAGTTCATCCACTGTTGGAATAGGGTATCTCTCTCTGATGATTGCAAGATTTGCCTGTCGCATATCTGGACACAGTCTGATTTCAGAGTTTGCCTTGGGTACGATGACCACTGGGTTTACCCATGGTGTTGGTCCATCGACCGGTTCTATGATGTCTAGATCTAAGAGTTCTTTCATTTCAGCCTCCACAGGTAAGTTAAAGGGTATACGCCTGAGTGGCCGTGCTACTGGTGTCACCTCTGGGTCTATGTGTAGTTTTATCTGTTTTGTTTTCAGCTTTCCTACCCCCTAAAATACAATCGGATATTGGTGCTGAAGGGACTGTTTCGGGTCTGTGACTGCTGATATGTTGGCCCCTATTTTCAGTATACCTAGTTTCATGGCTAATTCTTTTCCAAGTAGAGGTGCCCCATTGCCTCTGATTACTATGAACTCTGCTTGTTCACTGCGCTCTCCTATTTTTACTTGGCATGTGAACGCCCCTTTAATAGGTAAAGGTTGGTTAGATGAGTAAGAGAATAGTTTTCTCTCTGATTTTGGAATATAAGAGTGACATTTTATTTTCTCTGCTTTTAATCCCTGCCATGTCTTTTCATCTATCACATTACATGTAGCCCCGGAATCAATAAGCATCTTCAAGCTAACTCCTCCCACATTCATGTTAAGCCTCTCTGACCTGTTAGTGTCATTTCGCATAAAAGCATAATCATGTTACTCTATCTCTATGTTATGCACTTTTTATTTTCCCGTTGCACCTTTTGTTTTGCATTGTTTGGCAAAATGGTCTTTACCGTTACATTTGCGGCATGTTTGACCGCTTGCGGGACATTTAGGATCCCTCCCAAAGTGATCAGCATGTCCGCACCGGTAGCAAGTTTTATCTGTTCTGCGTGTCTGTCTCTGACTTCCAGATCAGCGTGTCCTGCTGCTGTGATGCTTGGCAACTTCCCTCTCATTTTTCGGTTGAAAAGCAACTCAGCGACTCTACATATGGCACCTTTAAAGGCCTACTGAAAGCCACTACTACCAACCACGCAGTCTGATAGTTTATATATCAATGATGAAATATTAACATCGCAACACATGCCAATGCGGCCTTTTTTAGTTTACTAAATTGCAATTTTAAATTTCCCGCAAAGTGTCCTGTTGAAAACGTTGCGGTATGATGACGCGTGCGTTTGACATCTCTGGTTGTAGCGGACATTATTTTCCAGTCCGATCAAAACTATAAGTAGTCTGCTTTAATCACATAATCACACAGTATTCTGGACATCTGTGTTGCTGAATCTTTTGCAATTTGTTCAATTAATAATGGAAAAGTCAAAGTAGAAAGACGGAGGTGGGAAGCTTTTAGCCTTTAGCCACACAAACACAGCCGGTGTTCCCTTGTTTAAAATTCCCGAAGGTGAAGCTTTACTATAGAAAAGAGCGGTCAAGCGAACATGGATCCCGGTTGACCACATGTCAACCGGCAGGTTTCGGTGAGAAAATTGTGGTAGTAAGTTGGCTCTTACCGTAGTTATGAGCGGAGCTTGCGTCCTCCTGCAGCTGCTGCGGACTATTACCTCCTCCCACCGGAGACACTGGCGGTCACCACACTCGTGGCCACACCCCTCCGACTTTCAGGTACTTTATAATCTCGCTAAAACACTTGTAACACAATAAGCAGATAAGGGATTTTCCAGAATTGTCCCAGTAAATGTGTCTAATAAAATCCGAATCGCTCTCACTGCCCTCGCCTTTTTTTTCTTTCTTTTTGTTCTAGTCCTTCACTCTCAATATCCTCATCCACGAATCTTTCATCCTCGCTCAAATTAATGGGGAAATTGTCGCTTTCTCGGTCCGAATCGCTGTAGCTGCTGGTAGCTATGATTGTAAACAATGTCAGGATGTGAGGAGCTCCACAGCCGGTGACGTCACGCGCACATCGTCTGCTACTTCCGGTAAAGGTAAGGCTTTTTTATTAGCGACCAAAAGTTGCGAACTTTATCGCCGATGTTCTCTACTAAATCCTTTCAGCAAAAATATGGCAATATCGCGAAATGATCAAGTATGACACAGAACGGACCTGCTATCCCCGTTTAAATAAGAAAATCTAATTTCAGTAGGCCTTTAAGTAATTCATAAAATACTGCATTTTCTCCGACTTAAACTTAGCCTGTCCTGTTAAACACACCAATACCTTGTTTATACAAACCCTGTTTCCATATGAGTTGGGAAATTGTGTTAGATGTAAATATATACAAGGATTTGCAAATCCTTTTCAACCCATATTCAATTGAATGCACAACAAAGACAAGATATTTGATGTTCAAACTCATAAACCTTGGTTTTTTTGCAAATAATAATTAACTTAGAATTTCATGGCTTCAACACGTGCCAAAGTAGTTGGGAAATGACATGTTCACCACTGTATTAAATCACCTTTTCTTTTAACAACACTCAATAAACGTTTGGGAACTGAGGAAACTAATTGTTGAAGTTTTGAAAGTGGAATTCTTTCCCATTTTTGTTTTATGTCGAGCTTCAGTCGTTCAACAGTGCGGGGTCTCCGCTGTTGTACTTTACGCTTCATAATGCGCCACACATTTACGATGGGGTAGACAGGTCTGGGCTACAGGCGGGCCAGGAAAGTACCCGCACCCTTTTTTTACAAAGCCATGCTATTGTAACACTTGTCTTGCTGAAATAAGCAGGGGCGTCCATGATAACGTTGCTTGGATGACAACATATGTTGCTCCAAAACCTGTATGGACCTTTCAGCATTAATGCTGCCTTCACAGATGTGTAAATTACCCATGCCTTGGGCACTAATAGACCCCCATACCATCACCGATGCTGGCTTTTGAACTTTGCGCCTTGAACAATCCGAATGGTTATTTTCCTCTTTGTTCTGGAAGACACCACGTCCTCTGTTTCCAAATATAATTTGAAATGTGGACTTGTCAGACCACAGAACACCTTTCCACTTTGCATCAGTCCATCTTAGGTTAGCTCAGGCCCAGCCAAGCCGGCAGCGTTTCAGGATATTGTTGATGAATGGCTTTGGCTTTGTAAAGTAGAGTTTTAACGTGCACTTACAGATGTAGCGACCAACTGTGGTTACTGACAGTGCTTTTATGAAGTGTTCCTGAGCTCATGTGGTGATATCCTTTACGTACTGATGTCGGTTTTTGATGCAGTACAGCCTGAGGGATCAAAAGTCTGTAATACCATCGCTTACGTGCAGTGATTTTCTCCAGCTTCTCTGAACTTTTTGATGATTTTACGGACCGTAGATGGTAAAATCGCTAAATTCCTTGCAATAGCTCATTGAGAAAAGTTGGTCTAAAACTGTTCGACAATTTGCTTACAAAGTGGCGACTTTGTAAGCATCCTTGTTTGTGAATTACTTAGCATTTCATGGAAGCTGCTTTTATACCCAATAATGGCACCCAACTGTTCCCAATTAGCCTGCACACCTGTGGGATGTTCCATATAAGTATTTGATGAGCATTCCTCAACTTTATTAGTATTTATTGCCACCTTTCCCAACTTCTTTGTCAGGTGTTGCTGGCATCAAATTTTAAAGTTATTTTTTTTTGCAAAAAAAAAAAAAACGTTTATCAGTTTGAACATCAAATATGTTGTCTTTGTAGCATATTTAACTGAATATAGGTTGAAAATGATTTGCAAATCATTGTATTCCGTTTGTATTTACATCTAACACAATTTCCCAACTCATATGGAAACGGGGTTTGTAGATCTGTAGTTTTTAACCTTGGTTTGATCGAACCCTAGGGGTTCAGTGAGTCGGCCTCAGGGGTTCGGCGGAGGTCAAAACACACCCGACTCATCGTGTAAATACAAACTTCTCCCTATCCGCGTTTTACGGATACGGCAACAGCTGACTGATTTGCAGGTGTGATATTTGTTGTGAGGTATTGCACCTAGTTGGTTTTGTTGTTTGAACAAGGTGATGTTCACGCATGGTTCATTTTGTGCACCAGTAAAAAAAAACATGGTAACACTTAAGTATAGGGAACATATTCACCATTCATTAGTTGCTTATTTACATGCAAATTAGTAACATATTGGCTCCTAACTAGTCATTATTAAGTACTTTTTAATGCCTTATTCGGCATGTCCTTATTATAACTCTAACCCTCTAACCCTGACCCTAACCCTAACCATCCATCCATCCATCCATCATCTTCCGCTTATCCGAGGTCGGGTCGCGGGGGCAACAGCCTAAGCAGGGAAACCCAGACTTCCCTCTCCCCAGCCACTTCGTCTAGCTCTTCCCGGGGGATCCCGAGGCGTTCCCAGGCCAGCCGGGAGACATAGTCTTCCCAACGTGTCCTGGGTCTTCCCCGTGGCCTCCTACCGGTTGGACATGCCCTAAACACCTCCCTAGGGAAGCGTTCGGGTGGCATCCTGACCAGATGCCCGAACCACCTTATCTGGCTCCTCTCGACGTGAAGGAGCAGCGGCTTTACTTTGATCTCCTCCCGGATGGCAGAGCTTCTCACCCTATCTCTAAGGGAGAGACCCGCCACACAGCGGAGGAAACTCATTTCGGCCGCTTGTACCCGTGATCTTATCCTTTCGGTCATGACCCAAAGCTCATGACCATAGGTGAGGATGGGAACGTAGATCGACTGGTAAATTGAGAGCTTTGCCTTCCGGCTCAGCTCCTTCTTCACCACAACGGATCGGTACAACGTCCGCATTACTGAAGACGCCGCACCGATCCGCCTGTCGATCTCACGATCCACTCTTCCCCCACTCGTGAACAAGACTCCTAGGTACTTGAACTCCTCCACTTGGGGCAGGGTCTCCTCCCCAACCCGGAGATGGCATTCCACCCTTTTCCGGGCGAGAACCATGGACTCGGACTAGGAGGTGCTGATTCTATCGCCGGATAGTCAAACCTCGAACCCTAACCAAATAACTCTAAATTAAGTCTTTATTACTTAGAATATGTTCCCCTAGTGTCCAAATAACTCTAAATTAAGTCTGTTACTTAGAATATGTTCCCCATACTGCGATGAGGTGGGGACTTGTCCAAGGTGTACGCCGCCTTCCACCCAATTGTAGCTGAGATAGGCATCAGTGCCCCCCGCGAGCCCAAAGGGAAACTGTAAGCGGTAGAAAATCGATGGATGTTCCCCATACTAAAGTGTTACCAAAAACATAAAAACTTTGTCTTAAATTTGAAAAAAATAAAATAAAATAAAGAAAATCACAAAAGAAGGGTTCAATGAGTGCGCATATAAAACTAGTGGGGTTCGGTACCTCCAACTGGGCTAAGAACCACTGTTATAGATATATATTACAACTCCTGATAGGAAGTCACCATTTGTTACATTACATGCACATTAATGAACATTTCCATCTGCAGTTCCCAGCATGGTTCTCTCCCGGAAAAGGGTGGAGTGCCATCTCCGGGTTGGGGAGGAGACCCTGCCCCAAGTGGAGGAGTTCAAGTACCTAGGAGTCTTGTTCACGAGTGAGGGAAGAGTGGATCGTGAGATCGACAGGCGGATCGGTGTGGCGTCTTCAGTAATGCGGACGTTGTACCGATCTGTTGTGGTGAAGAAGGAGCTGAGCCGGAAGGCAAAGCTCTCAATTTACCGGTCGATCTACGCTCCCATCCTCACCTATGGTCATGAGCTTTGGGTCATGACCGAAAGGATAAGATCACGGGTACAAGCGGCCGAAATGAGTTTCCTCCGCCGTGTGGCGGGGCTCTCCCTTAGAGATAGGGTGAGAAGCTCTGCCATCCGGGAGGAACTCAAAGTAAAGCCGCTGCTCCTCCCCATCGAGAGGAGCCAGATGAGGTGGTTCGGGCATCTGGTCAGGATGCCACCCGAACGCCTCCCTAGGGAGGTGTTTAGGGCACGTCCAACCGGTAGGAGGCCACAGGGAAGACCCAGGACACAATGGGAAGACTACGTCTCCCGGCTGGCCTGGGAACGCCTCGGGATCCCCCGGGAAAAGCTACACGAAGTGGCTGGGGAGAGGGAAGTCTGGGTTTCCCTGCTTAGGCTGCTGCACCTGCGACCCGACCTCGGATAAGCGGAAGAAGATGGATGAATGGATAATTAACTTAGAATTTCATGGCTGCAACATGTGTCACACCTATGGATCTTGTTTTGTCATGTTTTTGTTTTTGGACTCTTGTTTCCCGTTTTACACTTCCTGGTTTTGTTTTTCCATAGTAACCCATTAGTTTCCACCTGGTCTCCAAGTCACGCCCAGCCCTCCGTCCCACACCTGTTTCTAATCATCATAGCTGCTATTTATATCATTCTGTTTCTGTCCTCGTCCTGGGAACTTTGCTATTTGTATTCTGCTTCATGCCTTCACGCACCCTCAATTACCTTGCAATCCATGCCCCTTGTACCTGTCACAGTAAGTTTTTGTTGTTGTAACATTGGCATTGTCTTGCTGAAATAAGCAGGGGGCGTCCATGAAAAAGATGGCGCTTAAATGGCAACATATGTTGTTCCAAAACCTGTATGTGCCTTTCAGCTTTAATGGTGCCTTCACAGATGTGTAAGTTACCCATGCCTTGGGCACTAATGCACCCCCATACCATCACAGATGCTGGCTTTTGAACTTTGCGTCGATAACAGTCTGAATGGTTCACTTCCCCTTTGCTCTGGACGACACGATTTCGAATATTTCCAAAAACAATTTGAAATGTGGACTCGTCAGACCACAGAACACTTTTCCATTTTGCATCAGTCCATTTTAGATGATCTCAGGCCCAGAGAAACTGGCGGCATTTCTGGATCATGTTGATGAATGGCTTTCGCTTTGCATAGTAGAGCTTTAACTTGCACTTACAGATGTAGCGACGAACTGTATTTAGTAACAGTGGTTTTCTGAAGTGTTCCTGAGCCCATGTGGTGATATCCTTTAGAGATTGATGTCGGTTTTGGATACAGTGCCTTTTTAGGTGATCGAAGGTCACAGTCATTCAATGTTGGTTTCCGGCCATGCCGCTTATGTGGAGTGATTTTTCCAAATTCTCTGAACCTTTTGATGATATTATGGAGTGTAGATGTACAAATCCCTAAATTTCTCACAATTGCACTTTGAGAAACGTTGTTCTTAAATTGTTTGACTATTTGCTCACGCAGTTGTGGACAAAGGGGTGTACCTCGCCCCATCCTTTCTTGTGAAAGACTGAGCATTTTTTGAGAAGCTGTTTTTATACCCAATCATGGCACCCACCTGTTCTCAATTAGCCTGCACACCTGTGGGGTGTTCCAAATAATTGTTTGATGAGCATTCCTTAACTTTATCAGTATTTATTGCCACCTTTCCCAACTTATTTGTCACATGTTGTTGGCATAAAATTCTAAAGTTAATGAACATGTACAAAAAAAAAATGTTTATCAATCTGAAAAACAAAAATCTTTGTAGCATATTCAACTGAATATGGGTTGAAAATGATTTGCAAATTATTGTATTCCGTTTATATTTACATTTAACACAATTTCCCAACTCATATGGAAACGGGGTTTGTATTACATTTAAGTATCGCTGCGGCCTATATGGACCATGGCTGAAAAACAGATCTATTACAATGTTGGGGGCGCTCGCAGTTAAGAAATAGTTAAGAAACACTGGTTTATACGCCCAGGGCTCCCACCACTTAAGCCTTATAGTAAATTGATTTTTAATGCTCATTTTTTGGTTGTTTTTTTCTGTCATGGTTGAGGACCCCTGCTCTAGGAAGTCTTGAAATAACAACCTTGGCAGGTTGCTTGCAGCTTCAGAAGACAATCCAGATTATAATGTTTATGTTTGAGCGAGCTAAAACAAATGAACATTTGTCATTCTAAGTATCTATTTCTGGTCTTCAAATTCATCATGCAGGGCGGATGATGTTTTGTATATTTTCCTGTTGGATATCTAGTCCTAAACCACAAAAATGTGAGTGTCCCCGCAGTCCAATATTTTTTGTCAGCTTTAGGGTACCTTTATGAGCTGCCAGCACCTTTAAAATGTGTCAATGCACCAGAGCAATGTTTATTCCAGTCAGCAGATGTCCTGCTGTATTCCCGAATAGGCAGACATCTTTAACGTCCTCAACTGAAATGGTCACCAGTCCGCTATTCCCCAATGCAACACTGCACTGACAAAACAGGCAGGTTTTTCCGATCCTGTGTTTGTGTAAATTTTGTTGAGAGGCAAGATATTGTTAAGATTTTTTGAGATCAGTGCAAAAAGATGCTAAACAAGACAGGACAAGACAAAGAGACCAGCAGTGCATATATGGGCAGGGGAGGTGGTGCAACCGCCTTTCCTAGCACCAAGAAAGAAATTGTACTAAACCCAAACAAAATATTGTTGTCTTTTAATAACTCAATTGCAATAAAATTATTGATTGATTGTTTGATTTTTGGTAATACTGGATCAGCTACTATGTGTTTTGGCATTGCTTTTTATTTTTATACTGATGGTCTGCAATTGTATACGCCTGTCGTCAAATATAAGCAAACCTACTTATATAAGCAATCTACTTATAAACAAAACCCTTGTTACTTAAAACATCAAAAACAGTAATGATTATTATGAGACATGTTCAAATTAAAAACAGCAAAAACCTTAGGACAGGGGTGCCCACACTTTTTCTGCAGGCGAGCTACTTTTCAATTGACCAACTCGAGGGTATCTACCTCATTTATATATATCATTTATATTTATTTATTTATGAAAGAGACATTTTTGTAAACAAGTTAAATGTGTTTAATGATAATACACGCATGTGTAACACATACAGATGTCTTTCTTTCACGAAGACAAGAATATAAGTTGGTGTATTACCTGATTCTGATGACTTGCATTGATTGGAATCAGACAGTAATGATGATAACGCCCACATTTTCAAATGGAGGAGAAAAAAAGTTGTCCTTTCTGTACAATACCACATGAAAGTGGTTTGTTTTTGGCATCTAATTCATCCAGCTTCCATACACTTTACAAGAAAAACTTTGGCGGCAAATTCCGTAGCTTGCTTGATTGACATTCACGGCACCCGAGGGTCTTGTGAGATGACGCTGGCTGCTGCCAGTTCATTATTATGAAAAAATGACGGAGAGGAAGGCGAGAAACACTTTTTATTTCAACAGACTTTCGCGCCGTCCCTTCCGTCAAAACTCTAAAGGCCGACAGCCCTGCTTCATTCTGCCTGCGCTAACAAAATAAGAGCATCAAACTCCGTAGCTTGCTAGCTTGTGCACGCTAGCTTTCTGAGACTCTTATTTTGTTAGCACAGGCAGGATGAAACAGGTCTTTTATGGTGAAGACAGGAACTGTGCAGTCGGTCTTTAGAGTTTTGACAGTAGGTACGGAGTCTCTAGAAATAAAATGTGTCTCTCTGCGTCCGCCCTGTTAGTGATTTTTTTCTTAAATATGACCTTGCAGCAGCCGGCGTCATCTCACAAGATCCTCGGGTGCCGAGAATGTCAAACAACTGACGAAAGTGAAGTCTTGGTATGATTGATGATTGCTAATTTTTATGTCTATTTTTTAATGCCTGGCTTGAGATCGACTGACACACCCTCTGAGATCGACCAGTCGATCGCGATCGACGTAATGCCCACCCCTGACCTATCCCAATAATTGTTTATTTGAATTACAGTGCAATATTTGTCTTAGCTTTGGCTTGAGCGATGTGAAATGACCACGCGGAAACGCAACACATCCTGACCAAGTTTTTGGCCAAACAACACATGCCCCTGTTTTCAGCACATGAATGCCCATAATGTTAAAAAACATACTTAAAGTATAAAAATGGTTTGATTTATAATAATAATCCTACTTAGAAATGTGTTTACCACTGTTATGTTCGGTACCAATTAACAGTGATAAATGAGGGGCAACTGTGAATCCACTTTTTATTCTATCCACCTCAGTTCACATTCTCGATTTTTTTTCCTTGTTAGGGAGGCGTGATTGGAATAAAGATTGGCTGGATGTGTGATCTGGACAAATCAGATGATCAGTGTAACCCTTCGTACTCATTCACCAGACTGGATGCAATGTCACAGAAGAATGCTGTCTCCCCAGGTTACAATTTCAGGTAAATTCTGTATCTCCAAGGTTGTAAAGCTTGAAATTTGGATTTAAATTTGACATGTTATTTTTATGTTTGATATTGGTTCTATATTTTGAAATATTTTTAACATTATGAATTGGTCACACACAAATGACATTCGTGGCACGCCCCTATAGTTATGGTCAAGAAATGATTTTAAAGACATGCTCACGTCAGACCCCGCTGCAGAAAAAACATTTGGGGGCATAACATTTTTTCAGGGGGTCCCCTGCCAAAAATGGATTCCCGCCACGTTAAAGCTACACTCCTGGGGCTTCATCTGGCCACAACTGATTATTACGTGGGAGACAAACTCTGTGTGGTTTAAGGATATGCATTTGAAATTTTTTAAGCTTTTAACGTGTCCAAAAAATTAAAAAGTAGGCCATTTCTTTTCGTCACAACATAACAATGGAAAAATTATCAAATACTGCACTCGTATACAATTAAGATATGAATATGACTTTAGGCAAATAATCTGTAGAATATGCTTAGAAAAATCTTGCGATATAGCGGAGCCTCGATATTTGAAATGTGATGTGGCAAGAAACGTCAGTAGAGGAAAATGTTTGCCAACAATTGATCAATGGTTAAAGGGGAACATTATCACCAGACCTATGTAAGCGTCAATATATACCTTGATGGTGCAAAAAAAGACCATATATATTTTTAACCGATTTCCGAACTCTAAATGGGTGAATTTTGGCGAATTAAACGCCTTTCTGTTTATCGCTCTGGAGGCGATGACGTCAGAATGTGACGTCGCCGTGGTAATACAGCCGCCATTTTCATTTTCAACACATTGTAAACATTGGGTCTCAGCTCTGTTATTTTCCGTTTTTTCGACTATTTTTTGGAACCTTGGAGACATCATGCCTCGTCGGTGTGTTGTCGGAGGGTGTAACAACACTAACAGGGAGGGTTTCAAGTTGCACCACTGGCCCGAAGATGCCAAAGTGTCTGCCGCCAGACCCCCATTGAATGTGCCAGAGTGTCTACACATTTTACCGGCGTTGACAGACATGGCACACAGAGATGTATGGATAACCTGCAGATGCATTTGCAACGATAAAGTAGACAAAATCACAAAGGTGAGTTTTGTTGATGTTGACTTATGTGCTAATCAGACATATTTGGTCGCGGCGTGACTGCCAGCTAATCGATGCTACCATGCTCTGCTAATCGATGCTAACATGCTATTTACCGGCGGTGCTAAAGCAGACATGGCACAGAGATGTATGGATAACCTGCAAATGCATTTGCAACGATAAAGTCAACGAAATCACAAAGGTGAGTTTTGTTGATGTTGACTGCCAGCTAATCGATGCTAACATGCTACGCTAATTGATGCTAACATGCTATTTACCGGCAGTGCTAAAGCAGACATGGCACAGAGATGTATGGATAACCTGCAGATGCATTTGCAACTATATTACGTTTCCTTCCACCCACATTTAATGCGAAAAAAACACTTACCAATCGACGGATTTAAGTTGCTCCGCTGTCACAAGATGCGAAATTCCTGATCGTTTGGTCCGCACATTTTACCGGCAATGCTAACGCAGCTATTCGGCCATGTTATGGCTATGAATAGCGTCAAGCTATTCGCTCAATAGCTTCAGTTTCTTCTTCAATACTTTCATACTCCAACCATCCGTTTCAATACATGCGTAATCTGTTGAATCGCTTAAGCCGCTGAAATCCGAGTCTGAATCCGAGCTAACGTCGCTATATCTTGCTGCGGTATTCGCAATTGTTTGTTTACATTGGCAGCACTGTATGACGTCACAGGGAAATGGATAGTCGCATCGCAAATAGCAAAAATCAAGCACTTTAAAGCTTTTTTTAGGGATATTCAGAGACCGGTAAAATTCCGAAAAAAACTTCAAAAATACAACAAGCCACTGAGAACTGATTTTTATTGTTTTTAACCCTTTTGAAATTGTGATAATATTCCCCTTTAAACAGTTACACTATGAAATGTCCACATTTTTGACATAGTTGTCTTTTATTGTAGGTTTGCCAAGTATTATAAGATGGAAAATGGAACTGACTATCGCACACTGGTCAAAGCCTATGCCATAAGGTTTGATGTGCTTGTCAATGGAAATGTAAGTAGACATTTTGAGGGTCTGTTATCTGCCAAGTACTTAGCTGATGTTACTTTGGGTGAAATAGTTATTTTATCCCCTGCTGATTTGGTAAATTAACACCCTAAGAAAGATACAAACAATTAATTGTTTTTGTGGTAGCTTTATTGTTTCAAAGAGTGGCAGAAAAAAAAATACAATAAATGGATTTTATGAAGTCATTAATATTTAATTGATTTAAATAAGTATTTGTATTCAATACAAAATGTGACTTAGTACTTGGTAGATAAATCCTTGTTGTCTAGTAAAAATATCATGTTTCTTGGAGTTTGTCACCAGGGTTGCACACATGCGAGGCCGTAACTACCATTGAGGACACCAAGATCATGTCCACTGTATTTTTTAAGTGACAAAAAGAAGATGATATGACTGACTGAAAATATATTTATGTAGGACATCGTGTGCCATGCGGTAGATCATCCTTTCTCAATATACAATCTTTGGTCAGGCACAGCCTGCTACACCTCCAGACAACGTCTACTTTTACTTTAAACATTATCCTAATCCAAAATGTGCTGTCAACATAACATTAACCTTTAAAGCAAATGTAAATTATCGAATGACTAGGCACTTCATATGAAATTTTACCCCCAATGTATTCCTCGCAACATCATGTCCTGTTACTGATCAGAATATGAGGACAGCTACTTTTACTGACTACATAAACCAATTGCTTAGACTCCTCAAAGACTCTAACACATGAAATACTCAAAAGGAACTCCACAAGTGGGTAAAAGTGGAGAATCATTGAGTACTTACAAACTCTGCAAAAATCAGAAGCCGTCAGAGTATTACTGATTATACCCACAAGAAACATTCCTTGGTATTTATGACCTTTCAAAAATGCAAAATGATGGGGTTCCACTCAGACCCATTGTAGCATTAACTCTGTGACATACAATATTGTTAAGTATGTGGCTCCAGCACCCCCTGCGACCCCGAAAGGGACAAGCGGTAGGCAAAGGATGGATGGATGGATGTGGCCAACATTTATCACCTTTGGTTGACAAATTTCCACATCATGTCCAAAACTCAATTGACTTTGTAGAGAAAATCCGAGATCTAAAACTGTACAAAAAGGAAACTATATATTTTCATTTGATGCCACCCCCATCCGCACTCCCTGTTTACCAGGATGCAGTCTTGTAATCAATCAATCAATCAATGTTTACTTATATAGCCCTAAATCACTAGTGTCTCAAAGGGCTGCACAAACCACTACGACATCCTCGGTAGGCCCACATAAGGGCAAGGAAAACTCACACCCAGTGGGACGTCCGTGACAATGATGACTATGAGAACCTTGGAGAGGAGGAAAGCAATGGATGTCGAGCGGGTCTAACATGATACTGTGAAAGTTCAATCCATAATGGATCCAACACAGTCGCAAGAGTCCAGTCCAAAGCGGATCCAACACAGCAGCGAGAGTCCCGTTCACAGCGGAGCCAGCAGGAAAACATCCCAAGCGGAGGCGGATCAGCAGCGCAGAGATGTCCCCAGCCGATACACAGGCAAGCAGTACATGGCCACCGGATCGGACCGGACCCCCTCCACAAGGGAGAGTGGGACATAGGAGAAAAAGAAAAGAAACGCCAGTCTTGTAAGGGATCACACATTACAGGATAGATCCACACTAAACCCAGAAAAGATTTGCCTTTTGCTGGAACGTTGCCTTAACACTCCATACTCTGAATTTATGGGAACGTTTTACCGACATAAACATGGTTGTGGCATGGGATAACCTGTATCTCCAACTGTAGCAAACCTTTACATGGAAGAGCTCTGAGTTATTTTAAGGGAACAGCACCAAGTCATTGGTACAGACATGTGGATGACCTATGGGTAAAAATCAGAAACCAAAAAGACCAAGCCTCAGTTGACAAAAACATGAAGTTCACACGTGAGGATGTCAAACACAATAAGTTGCCTTTTTTGGACTGTGATGTCCACATTGGAGAAAATAGGCCTCCATGTCGGGGTTTGCTGAAAACCCACACACACCGATTATTACATACTTTTTGACTTACACCACCACCACAAACTGGGCATTATCAGAACTATACACCACATAGTTGATAATGCTCCCTCCAGAGAAAGAGTATAGGCATTTGAGGGAAGCCCTCCAAACCCATGGTCACCCCAGCTGGTTGTTTGCAATTAGTGCATCCAGTTCCAGAATTAACAAGAACAGAGTAGATGAAGAGGAAAAAGGTGACAGACACAAAAATATTGTTATTCCATAAGTATCAGGTCTATCTGAGAAACTCAGAATTATCAACCAACACAACATTCCAGTACACTTCAAACCAGGCAACACCCTGAGACAGAGACTAGTGGATCCTAAAGACGGTCACCCCACACCCACAAAAACCATCTGGTGTATGCTACCTAGTGTAAATAACTGAGTCAACATATTGGGGGAATACAACAACCACTAAGCCGTCGCATGGCACTGTATAGATGGCTAAACTCTTCAGCTGTCTACCTGCACCTCAGGGACATCACTCCTTTGAGAACAAAATGTACAGTTTCTGGAAAGGAAGGATGGATTGTACAAAAGTGGAGTGAGAGAAGCCATCTATGTCAAGGTTGAAAAACTATCCCTTAACAGAGCAGGTGGTCTGCGACGCCACCTGTCTCCTAAATACAACACTGTCCTTTCAAACATTATTAAACAAATCTGCAACTTATCCTCCAACAAATAACAGGAGTTAGAAACATTCTGGTCACAGAAGGTGACCAAAATGCCATTTCTTTACAACTGAATGAAATGCCAACTTGGGTGGTTCCGACTATTTTGGACTGGTAAGAGTCGATCCACAGCATTTGTTCTGCCACGCATTACCTCAATGCTAATGAGAGGAAATTACACTTCAACGACTCTTGTTGGTTTTGACAGTAGTATTGTCTTTTTTGCATCAAGCAGTTATTTTTCTCTCTTTGATAGGGCAAAACGATCCCTGCCCGGACACCCCCTCCTAGTTCTTGGAGTATATATATATATATATACATATATTTAGGATTTTGGCACCAGCCGATAGACTACATGCAAACAATCAAAGTCTTAGACTAGATCTGACCACTCATAGTCTATGAGCATGAACTGATGAAGCCTACGCAGATAAGATGCAAAACATCTTTAAAGACAAACCAAAAAGTCCAGTTGCAATCGATTGAATGCCTTGAGATTACAATGACCTGAATGAATGAGAACATTCATAGACAGGACAGCTTTCCCTTGCACGCATCAGTAATACTCGCATAATGCTGTGCAACACAGTTGAGATGAACCCAAGGATGCAGACAGATGGTGAGTAAACCATTCTTTTACTTAGGTAGTATACTCAAAAAAACACTCCTCACAGGAGGTAACAAGAGGCGAGGGTGCAAAAAGGAGAAAACAAAATGTGCACCGTGGAAAAAACAAAAATACTATATAGAAAAATTAACTAAATTTGGGTCAGAGTTGCTAGACGTGCTACCTACAAAAACAACACCACGCTAGATCGCACTGGGAATGACCAAGATAGCAACAAGCAAAAATACTAGAAGCGTGGAAGTCATCAGGCGTGGGGCGCCGAGGAATGGAATTGGTGAGTCCCATCCAGCTGCCAAGGTGCTGCTTAAGTAGAGCCAAGGATATTGGAAGTAGCAGTGTATGTCTCAAAAGTCCACCCAAAAGGGAAACAAATGGAACTCTATGGAAAAGGAGAAATGCAGTAAGAATACAACACCAAAAGAGGGAAACTGAGAATACTAACCACTATGTGGCAGCAGAAGGTGACAAATACTTTGGAATATGAGGCAAAATGTCTTGAGTTCAAACCAGTGTTGGAGTTGAAATGATCCATCCATCCATCCATCCATCATCTTCCGCTTATCCAAGGTCGGGTCGCGGGGGCAGCAGCCTAAGCAGGGAAGCCCAGACTTCCCTCTCTCCAGCCACTTCGTCTAGCTCTTCCCGGGGGATCCCGAGGCGTTCCCAGGCCAGCCGGAAGACATAGTCTTCCCAACGTGTCCTGGGTCTTCCCCGTGGCCTCCTACCATCTGGACGTGCCCTAAACACCTCCCTAGATGCCCGAACCACCTCATCTGGCTCCTCTCGATGTGAAGGAGCAGCGGCTTTACGTTGAGCTCCTCCTGGATGGCAGAGCTTCTCACCCTATCTCTAAGGGAGAGACGCGCCACCCGGCGGAGGAAACTCATTTCGGCCGCTTGAACCCGTGATCTTATCCTTTCGGTCATGACCCAAAGCTCATGACCATAGGTGAGGATGGGAACGTAGATCGACCGGTAAATTGAGAGCTTTGCCTTCCGGCTCAGCTCCTTCTTCACCACAACGGATCGATACAACGTCCGCATTACTGAAGACGCCGCACCGATCCGCCTGTCGATCTCACGATCCTCTCTTCCCTCACTCGTGAACAAGACTCCTAGGTACTTGAACTCCTCCACTTGGGGCAGGGTCTCCTCCCCAACCCGGAGATGACACTCCACCCTTTTCCGGGCGAGAACCATGGACTCGGACTTGGAGGTGCTGATATGTCTTTAATTTATGTTCTATTGGTGTTAAAATAGTTTGATACGCGAAACGTCAGCATATTAATTAAAACGGGGTTGTGCATTGTGTTGCTCAAGGTAATATTATTAATATGGTGAAGGGATACCCATTATTTCCGCCTTTCAACTCTTCTTTTGGACCACCAATTTTTGACCTCGGTATTTGTCAAATCCTGGTTATGGCCCTTCACATGTGGCCATAACAAGGGGGCTAAACAAGGGGATGGGTCGAATGCAGAGGACAAATTTCACACCTATTGTGTGTGTGACTGTGGTGGAATGGTCCGAAGCTTACACTGCAAGTGGTTTTAGTACAAAAGTTTTATTTACCCATTTATCAAAAAGTACAGGTTGGATTTAATTGCCATATGCAGACAGACATCGTCCTCCAGAGAATCCAGAATCAAACTGAAACATGCAAATCATCTATCTAATGTTGGTCCACTGGCTTTTTTATATGATTCCCTCATGTGGATCTCCTAGTCATAACAACAGTCATCACATTTCTTAAACTAGTTGGCGTGACCACAAATTCAACTTTCCATTTTATTTGCTTTCCCAGTGATTCAGAACAGGCTTTTAGATAGACTTTATTTTTCAGACAATAAATATGGTATGAAAGTCAGAAATTCCACTACATGACAATAATTGGTACTTTAACTTAAGGCTTGGCGATATATCGAATATACTCGATATATCGAATATACTCTATATATCGCAGGTTTTTCTCTGTGCGATATAGAAGATGACTTTGTGGTGATACAGTCATCAGTGATTCGAAAGGTAATAGAGTAGGTGTCAGTTTGGGCTGGTGTCGATCTTCAAACTGCATCTTTTTACATTTAAAACCCAGGGGGAAATGGCGAGACTGAACATTCTCGGTGATGGCGGGTTCAGCTGATGGCACTAGTGACAGTGCAATGCCCCAGCTTGCCCAAGGGTGGCAGCATTGAGTTGACCAAGGGCGGATTTTGGCAGCATGAACAACGAGGACAACGTTCTCACGCAGTTGCTTTTAGCTGCAGGCATTACACTGCAGGCTTTTCTCACTCTCTTTCAATCATCAATCAATGTTTATTTATATAGCCCCAAATCACAAATGTCTCAAAGGACTGCACAAATCTTGACGACTACAACATCCTCGGAAGAACCCACAAAAGGGCAAGGAAAACTCACACCCAGTGGGCAGGGAGAATTCACATCCAGTGGGACGCCAGTGACAATGCTGACTATGAGAAACCTTGGAGAGGACCTCAGATGTGGGCAACCCCCCCCTCTAGGGGACCGAAAGCAATGGATGTCGAGCGGGTCTAACATGATACTGTGAAAGTTCAATCCATAGTGGCTCCAACACAGCTGCGAGAGTTCAGTTCAAGCGGATCCAAGACAGCAGCGAGAGTCCCGTCCACAGGAGACCATCTCAAGCGGAGGCGGATCAGCAGCATATAGATGTCCCCAACTGATACAGGCGAGCGGTCCATCCTGGGTCTCGACTCTGGACAGCCAGTACTTCATCCATGGTCATCGGACCGGACCCCCTCCACAAGGGAGGGGGGGGGACATAGGGGAAAGAAAAGAAGCGGCAGATCAACTGGTCTAAAAAGGAGGTCTATTTAAAGGCTAGAGTATACAGATGAGATTTAAGGTGAGACTTAAATGCTTCTACTGAGGTAGCATCTCGAACTGTTACCGGGAGGGCATTCCAGAGTACTGGAGCCCGAACGGAAAACGCTCTATAGCCCGCAGACTTTTTTTGGGCTCTAGGAATCACTAATAAGCCGGAGTCTTTTGAACGCAGATTTCTTGCCGGGAAATATGGTACAATACAATCGGCAAGATAGGCTGGAGCTAGACTGTGTAGTATTTTATACGTAATTAGTAAAACCTAAAAAGTCACATCTTAAGTGCACAGGAAGCCAGTGCAGGTGAGCCAGTACAGGCGTAATATGATCAAACTTTCTTGTTCTTGTCAAAAGTCTAGCAGCCGCATTTTGTACCAACTGTAATCTTCTAATGCTAGACATTGGGAGACCCGAAAATAATACGTTACAGTAGTCGAGACGAGACGTAACAAACGCATGGATAATGATCTCGGCGTCTTTAGTGGACGAAATGGAGCGAATTTTTGCGATATTACGGAGATGAAAGAAGGCCGTTTTAGTAACGCTTTTAATGTGTGACTCAAAGGAGAGAGTTGGGTCAAAGATAATACCCAGATTTTTTTCTTGTCTCTCCTTCTTACAGAGACATAAAACAAGCTCACTTTCTGACATACGTCACGTACTGTTGCGCGTGCAACATCACACACTCTCACGCAGCAGAGAGGGAGTGGCATGGGTAACGGTAGCTGTGATGCTAGCGGTAATACGAGAGAAAGAAGGAGTGAATCTGGTAAAAAATGAAGAAAGAATGGATTTCCAAGAAAAACAGTAGGGGCTGCTTCGTCTGACGGCAAGATGTCAACAGACAACCGTAATATGTCAAGTGTGCGGCAAAAGCGTTGCCACAAAAAGTAGCAGCACTGCTAATTTGTAGCATGACTTGAAAAGTCACCCGCTAGAGAATTTAGAGTGCTTGAAACTCTGCATGTCAACATCTCTGTTCGGTGCCAAACCAACAAAATGCCCAAGCCACCATGTCCACATCAACACCGTATGAAATAAATAGTCAACAACAGAAGGAGATAACGTCCACAGTAACTTACCACATAGCGCAGGACTTACACTATTTGATTTCCTACCATAAAGCTATTTTTTTATTTGACAGTAATTGTAATTATATTGTGCTACATCATGCACAAAAGTGCACTTAATTTGTTTTAAACTATGGTAGTGGCGTTCTGTACAAAAAGTGGACTTTATGTGTTGTTTTGATATGTCATCTTAGTGACATCATGCACTCAAGTGCACTAATAACTTGTTTTAAAATGTCTCAGACAATCTTGCACTTTCTGTTTTGAAATGACATGAATGTTTGTGCCACTGCTTAATAAATATAGTTTTGGTAAATTGACTTAGTTGTGATTTCCCTCTGTATGAACGTTTAAAATGAGCATATATTAATGCAGTATGAACAAGAATGTTTTAATGTAGACACATAGAATCATCATACTGCTGTGATTATGTGCATCAAGTGTTCATTCAAGGCTAAGGCAAAATATAAAGATACATATTGTGTATCGTGACATGGCCTGAAAATAGAAATATTAATAAAAGGCCATATCACCCAGCCTTACTTTAACTTAAACATTGTCAGAGGTAGACTGTACTTTATCAGCAGGAATTGTTTGAGAGTGTCCTATTTTTTAGTTATACTTCATATATATATATATATATATAATTTATTTTTTGTCCCGGCAAGAAATTTGCGTTCAAAAGACTCCGGCTTATTAGTGATTCCTAGAGCCCAAAAAAAGTCTGCGGGCTATAGAGCGTTTTCCGTTCGGGCTCCAGTACTCTGGAATGCCCTCCCGGTAACAGTTTGAGATGCTACCTCAGTAGAAGCATTTAAGTCTCACCTTAAAACTCATCTGTATACTCTAGCCTTTAAATAGACCTCATTTTTAGACCAGTTGATCTGCCGCTTCTTTTGTTTCTCCTATGCCCCCCCCTCCCTTGTGGAGTGGGTCCGGTCCGATAACCATGGATGAAGTACTACTGGCTGTCCAGGGTCGAGAGCCAGAATGGACTGCTCGTCGGGACCCAGGATGGACCGCTCGCCTGTATCGGTTGGGGACATCTCTACGCTGCTGATCCGCCTCCGCTTGAGATGGTCTCCTGTGGACGGGACTCTCGCTGCTGTCTTGGATCCGCTTTGAACTGAACTCTCGCGGCTGTGTTGGAGCCACTATGGATTGAACTTCCACAGTATCATGTTAGACCCGCTCGACATCCATTGCTTTCGGTCCCCTAGAGAGGGGGCGGGGGGGGGGGGGGGGGGTTGCCCACATCTGAGGTCCTCTCCAAGGTTTTTCATAGTCAGCATTGTCACTGGCGTCCCATTGGATGTGAATTCTCCCTGCCCACTGGGTGTGAGTTTTCCTTGCCCTTTTGTGGGTTCTTCCGAGGATGTTGTAGTCGTAATGATTTTTGCAGTCCTTTGAGACATTTGTGATTTGGGGCTATATAAATAAACATTGATTGATTGATTGAATTATTTTTTGTTGGATAAAGCTTGATATTATGCGTGTTAACCTCATGGGTCCTCCCTGTTCAAACTATCCGAGGGCTTGAACAGTTTCTGAAGATTAAAAAATAGGAGCCCAAGAAACAAGCCAAAAAACAATATATTGTAAATTGAAGTTCTGGAACGTATCGGCACATCAATAAGAAAGCCAATATCGCACATCACAAAAAATAACCTATCCATCCATCCATTTTTCTACCGCTTATTCCCTTTTGGGGTTGGAGGGGGGGCTGGCGCCTATCTCAGCTACAATCGGGCGGAAGGCGGGGGTCATGTTTAATACACCAGGCATTTATAAAAGGGGCAGTCAAGCCCTTACTGTATTCAAGTGTTTTTACTGTTGGTCCCATGACAATTATTTTTGAAATTTCGGTCAGGTCTAGAGTCCAAAGCCCTAAGTGAGAACAGCATTTTTCTTCATTTCAGGCAGGAAAGTTCAACATGATTCCCACACTTATCAACATGGTGGCAGCTTTTACATCAATCGGAGTGGTAAGTGAAATCTGCATATGAGTGTGTGTGCATGAATGTGTGTAACATAGTGGAAATTAGGTCATTTTCTACCAGTCAACAGAGGACTCATGTCATTCTGTATAAACCTAATGTTTTTTTTTTTTTTTTTTTCTTTCAAAGCAAAACAACAAATACGATGAAATCTTATACATCATACTGAAGATGCAATTGCATTAAGGTTAATTGAAATGACATTGTCTTTGATGGTTTTGATCGTTTATATCAGGGGTAGGGAACCTATGGCTCTCGAGCCAGATGTGGCTCTTTTGATGACTGCATCTGGCTCTCAGATAAATCTTAGCTGACGTTGCTTAAGACGTTCAGTAATTGATAATTCCACTGGTAATAATTCCACAGTGTTAAAAACAACTTTCTAAATATAAAACATTCTCATGCATTTTAATCCATCCATCCGTTTCTACCGCACCTGTTCAAGAAGTCGCATTAATGGTCAAAAGTATTTTATTTATTATTGGTTACTTTCAGAATAACAATGTTATTAAAAATAATAAGAAATGCACACATTTAGTTTTTGTAATCTGGGGAAGTCCAAATGAAAGAAGAGGCATAGAATTATCTTGTCAAGGGTACAGGTCTACGGCTTTCTCCTCAGTGAGCTAAATTGAATCCAGTCTCGGTTTAATTCCTTGCTTCTTGTCTGTTTAATAGATGTCAATAGTGTTTGAACCTGACAGTTGATTTCAGTGTTAAACATATTATACGGCTTTCATTTGGAAATACATTTTAAAATATCTGGCTTTCGTGGCTCTCTCAGCCAAAAAGGTTCCCGACCGCTGGTTTATATTGATATACAAACCCCGTTTCCATATGAGTTGGGAAATTGTGTTAAATGTACATATAAACGAAATACAATTATTTGCAAATCATTTTCAACCCAAATTCAGTTGAATATGCTACAAAGACAACATGTTTGATGTTCAAACTGATAAATATATATTTATTTTTTTTGCAAATAATCATTAACTTAAGAATTTGATGCCAGCAACACGTGACAAGAAGTTGGGAAATGTGGCAATAAATACTGATAAAGTTCAGGAATGCTCATCAAATACTTATTTGGAACATCCCACAGGTGTGCAGGCTAATTGGGAACAGGTGGGTGCCATGATTGGGTATAAAAACAGCTTCCCCAAAAAATGCTCAGTCTTTTACAAGAAAGGATTGGGCGAGGTACACCTCTTTGTCAACAACTTTGTGAGCAAATAGTCAAACAGTTTAAAAACAACGTTTCTCAAAGTGCAATTGCAAGAAATTTAGTTATTTCAAAATCTACGGTCCATAATGTCATTAAAAGGTTCAGAGAACCTGGAGAAATCACTCCACGTAAGCGGCATGGCCGGAAACCAACATTGAATGACAGAGACCTTCGAACCCTCGGACGGCACTGTATCCAAAACCGACATCAATCTCTAAAGGATATCACCACATGGGCTCAGGAACAGTTCAGAACACCACTGTCACTAAATACAGTTGGTCGCTACATCTGTAAGTGCAAATTAAAGCTCTACTATGCAAAACGAAAGCCATTTATCAACAACATCCAGAAACGCCACCGGCTTCTGTGGGCCCGAGATCATCTAAGATGGACTGATGCAAAGTGGAAAAGTGTTCTGTGGTCTGAAGAGTTCACATTTGAAATTGTTTTTGGAAATTTTTGACATTGTGTCATCCGGACCAAAGGGGAAGCGAACCATCCAGACTTTTATCGACGCAAGGTTCAAAAGCCAGCATCTGTGATGGTATGGGGGTGCATTAGTGCCCAAGGCATAGGTAACCTACACATCTATGAAGGCACCATTAATGCTGAAAGGTACATACAGGTTTTGGAACAACATATGCTGCCATCCAAGCGCCATCTTTTTCATGGACGCCCCTGCTTATTTCAGCAAGACAATGCCAAGCCACATTCAGCATGTGTTACAACAGTGTGGCTTCATATAAAAAGAGTGCGGGTACTTTCCTGGCCCGCCTGCAGTCCAGACCTGTCTCCCATGTGTGGCGCAATATGAAGCGCAACATACTACAGCGGAGATCCCGGACTGTTGAACGACTAGAGCTCTACATAAAACAAAAATGGGAAAGAATTCCACTTGCAAAGCTTCAACAATTAGTTTCCTCAGTTCCCAAACATTTATTGAGTGTTGTTAAAAGAAAAGGTGATGTAACACAGTGGTGAACATGCCCTTTCCCAATTACTTTGGCAAGTGTTGCAGCCATAAAATTCTAAGTTAATAATTATTTGCAAAAAAATATATATGTTTATGAGTTTGAACATCAAATATCTTGTCTTTGTAGTGCATTCAATTGAATACGCGTTGAAAAGGATTTGCAAATCATGGTAATCCGTTTGTATTGACATCCAACACAATTTCCCAACTCCTATGGAAACGGGGTTTGTAAGTACAACAAATATTTTTATACTTTGAAATTGCTGGTTTTGATTATAAATATTTAAATTTGCCGTCATGTCAGTCTGTATAAACTAAGTAAGGTAGGTTTTAGCTCCAAGAAACTAATTAATTAATTAAACACTAATTAGGTCAAATAAAGGGTACGCAAACTCCCACTGCAGTTTAGGGAGGGCCACTATTTTATGTGTGGCCATTGCTCTAGGGCAGGGGTGCCCATTACGTCGATCGCGAGCTACCAGTCGACCGCGGGGGGTGTGTCAGTCGATCTCCAGCCAGGCTTTTAAAAAAAATAGACCTAAATATTGGTGATCATCAATCTTCACCAAGACGTCACTTAAATGACATTCACGGTACCGGAGGGTCTTGTGAGATGACGCTGGCTGCTGCAAGATCATTATTATGAAAATATGACCGAGAGGAAGGCGAGAAACACTTTTTATTTCAACAGACTCTCGCGCCGTACTTTCCGTCAAAACTCTAAAGGCCGACTGCACATTTCCTATCTTCACAATAAAAGCCCTGCTTCATGCTGCCTGCGCTAACTAAATACAGAGTCTCGGAAAACTGGCGTGCACAAGCGATCCCTCAGAAAGCTGGCGTGCACATCACTTGTGCACGCCAGCTTTCCGAGACTCTTATTTTGTTAGCGCAGGCAGCATGAAGCAGGGCTTTTATTGTGAAGATAGGAAATGTGCAGTCGGCCTTTAGAGTTTTGACGGAAGGGACGGCGCGAAAGTCTGTTGAAATAAAAAGTGTTTCTCGCCTTCCTCTCCGTCATTTTTTCATAATAATGAACTGGCAGCAGCCAGCGTCATCTCACAAGACCCTCGGGTGCCGTGAATGTCAATCAAGCAAGCTACGGAATTTGCCGCCAATGTTTTTCTTGTAAAGTGTATGGAAACTGGATGAATTAGATGCCAAAAACCAACCACTTTCATGTGGTATTGTACAGAAAGGACAACTTTTTTTCTCCTCCATTTGAAAATGTAGGCGTTATCATCATTACTGTCTGATTCCAATCAATGCAACTCATCAGAATCAGGTAATAAACCTACTTATATTCTTGTCTTCGTGAAAGAAAGACATCTATATGTGTTACACATGCTTGTATTATCATTAAACACATTTAACTTGTTTACAAAAAAGTCTCTTTCATAAATAAATAAATATAAATGATATATATAAATGAGGTAGATCCCCTCGAGTTGGTCAATTGAAAAGTAGCTCGCCTGCAGAAAAAGTGTGGGCACCCCTGGACTAGGGTGCAAGTCCCCTCTTGGCGATTTCCTTGAAAATGAATAATAAGGGTGGGGGTGAGAAGCGCTGCAGAGCAGGGACGGTGTAGGAGGTGTTTTGCAGTGGCTCTGCTGGAATGTGACATTTTATATATATTTTAAGAGCCCTTTTTAATAACTTCAATCGCATCTTACATAGTAGTAGTATCAATCAATCAATCAATCAATGTTTATTTATATAGCCCCAAATCACAAATGTCTCAAAGGACTGCACAAATCATTACGACTACAACATCCTCGGAAGAACCCACAAAAGGGCAAGGAAAACTCACACCCAGTGGGCAGGGAGAATTCACATCCAGTGGGACGCCAGTGACAATGCTGACTATGGGAAACCTTGGAGAGGACCTCAGATGTGGGCAACCCCCCCCCCCTCTAGGGGACCGAAAGCAATAGATGTCGAGCGGGTCTAACATGATACTGTGAAAGTTCAATCCATAGTGGCTCCAACACAGCCGCGAGAGTTCAGTTCAAGCGGATCCAAGACAGCAGCGAGAGTCCCGTCCACAGGAGACCATGTCAAGCGGAGGCGGATCAGCAGCGTAGAGATGTCCCCAACCGATACAGGCGAGCGGTCCATCCTGGGTCCCGACGAGCGGTCCATCCTGGGTCTCGACTCTGGACAGCCAGTACTTCATCCATGGTCATCGGACCGGACCCCCTCCACAAGGGAGGGGGGGACATAGGAGAAAGAGAAGAAGCGGCAGATCAACTGGTCTAAAAAGGAGGTCTATTTAAAGGCTAGAGTATACAGATGAGTTTTAAGGTGAGACTTAAATGCTTCTACTGAGGTAGCATCTCGAACTGTTACCGGGAGGGCATTCCAGAGTACTGGAGCCCGAACGGAAAACGCTCTATGGCCCGCAGACTTTTTTTGGGCTCTAGGAATCACTAATAAGCCGGAGTCTTTTGAACGCAGATTTCTTGCCGGGACATATGGTACAATACAATCGGCAAGATAGGCTGGAGCTAGACCGTGTAGTATTTTATACGTAAGTAGTAAAACCTTAAAGTATAAACAGTACACAAGCCTCTGGCCTCTCCAGAGCCCGATTAAACCAGAAAGATCTGTTGCTGATTTAACTCTGCTGCTGAACATGAAGAAGATGACGGTTGAAATGCGCAGTGACATTTTCAGTAAACTTAAGTCCATAGTCTCAGGCATAACTAGAAGAGAAATAACCGCTGCTTTGAAGCCATTGGATAACAAACTTTCGTCCCATGGCGAGGTGACTGCAGCATTCCGCTGATGCTCACAATGGCAAACTAACCGACCAACATGCTAATGTTAGCAAGCTAACTACTACTGTGGATTTCCTATCAAAGAAATGTGAGGACTAGGTAAGTCGCTCAAGGTGGAACAACTTTACTCCGACCGTAGCTCGTAAACGGGCCATCTTTGCTCCAGTAAAGAAGAGGCTCCATTCCTGCCCCAACATGAAGTTTGGTCTTCCCTACCCAACACCGCTATGGATCACTCTACTAAATGGCCAGACCCACAAAAGTTTGAAAACTCAATACAGGCAGTAGACTTTGTGGACGAAAACATTGAAGAATCATTAGAGGGAAAATACAAGTTGACTTTATATGCCTATTTATTTTATCCATTAAACCATCCATCCATCCATCATCTTCCGCTTATCCGAGGTCGGGTCGCGGGGGCAGCAGCCTAAGCAGGGAAGCCCAGACTTCCCTATCTCCAGCCACTTCGTCTAGCTCTTCCCGGGGGATCCCGAGGCGTTCCCAGGCCAGCCGGGAGACATAGTCTTTCCAACGTGTCCTGGGTCTTCCCCGTGTCCTCCTACCAGCTGGACGTGCCCTAAACACATCCCTAGGGAGGCGTTCGGGTGGCATCCTGACCAGATGCCCGAACCACCTCATCTGGCTCCTCTCGATGTGGAGGAGCAGCGGCTTTACGTTGACCTCCTCCCGGATGGCAGAGCTTCTCACCCTATCTCTAAGGGAGAGCCCCGCCACCCGGCGGAGGAAACTCATTTCGGCCGCTTGTACCCGTGATCTTATCCTTTCGGTCATGACCCAAAGCTCATGACCATAGGTGAGGATGGGAACGTAGAGCGACCGGTAAATTGAGAGCTTTGCCTTCCGGCTCAGCTCCTTCTTCACCACAACGGATCGATACAACGTCCGCATTACTGAAGACGCCGCACCGATCCGCCTGTCGATCTCACGATCCACTCTTCCCCCACTCGTGAACAAGACTCCTAGGTACTTGAACTCCTCCACTTGGGGCAGGGTCTCCTCCCCAACCCGGAGATGGCACTCCACCCTTTTCCGGGCGAGAACCATGGACTCGGACTTGGAGGTGCTGATTCTCATTCCGGTCGCTTCACACTCGGCTGCGAACCGATCCAGTGAGAGCTGAAGATCCCGGCCAGATGAAGCCATCAGGACTACATCATCTGCAAAAAGCAGAGACCTAATCCCGTGGCCACCAAACCGGAACCCCTCAACGCCTTGACTGCGCCTAGAAATTCTGTCCATAAAAGTTATGAACAGAATCGGTGACAAAGGACAGCCTTGGCGGAGTCCAACCTTCACTGGGAACGTGTCCGACTTACTGCCAGCAATGCGGACCAAGCTCTGACACTGATCATACAGGGAGCGGACTGCCACAATAAGACATTCCGATACCCCATACTCTCTGAGCACTCCCCACAGGACTTCCCGAGGGACACGGTCGAATGCCTTCTCCAAGTCCACAAAGCACATGTAGACTGGTTGGGCAAACTCCCATGCACCCTCAAGAACCCTGCCGAGAGTATAGAGCTGGTCCACAGTTCCACGACCAGGACGAAAACCACACTGTTCCTCCTGAATCAGAGGTTCGACTATCCGGCGAAGCCTCCTCTCCAGTACACCTGAATAAACCTTACCGGGAAGGCTTAGGAGTGTGATCCCACGATAGTTGGAACACACCCTCCGGTCCCCCTTCTTAAAGAGAGGGACCACCACCCCGGTCTGCCAATCCAGAGGTACCGCCCCCGATGTCCACGCGATGCTGCAGAGTCTTGTCAACCAAGACAGCCCCACAGCATCCAGAGCCTTAAGGAACTCCGGGCGGATCTCATCCACCCCCGGGGCCTTGCCGCCGAGGAGCTTTTTAACTACCTCAGCGACCTCAGCCCCAGAAATAGGAGAGTCCACTACAGATTCCCCAGGCACCGCTTCCTCAAAGAAAGACGTGTTGGTGGGATTGAGGAGGTCTTCGAAGTATTCCCTCCACTGATCCACAACATCCGCAGTCGAAGTCAGCAGAACACCATCCGCACCATACACGGTGTTGATAGTGCACTGCTTCCCCTTCCTGAGGCGCCGTATGGTGGTCCAGAATCGCTTCGAAGCCGTCCGGAAGTCGTTTTCCATGGCTTCCCCGAACTCTTCCCATGTCCGAGTTTTTGCCTCCGCGACCGCTAAAGCTGCACACCGCTTGGCCCATCGGTACCCGTCCACTGCCTCCGGAGTCCTATGAGCCAAAAGAACCCGATAGGACTCCTTCTTCAGCTTGACGGCATCCCTCACTGCTGGTGTCCACCAACGGGTTCTGGGATTACCGCCACGACAGGCACCAACAACCTTGCGGCCACAGCTCCAATCAGCCGCCTCGACAATAGAGGTTCGGAACATGGTCCACTCGGACTCAATGTCCCGCACCTCCCTCGTGACATGTTCAAAGTTCTCCCGGAGGTGTGAATTGAAACTCTCTCTGACAGGAGACTCTGCCAGACGTTCCCAGCAGACCCTCACAATGCGCTTGGGCCTGCCAGGTCTGTCCGGCATCCTCCCCCACCATCGCAGCCAACTCACCACCAGGTGGTGATCGGTAGAAAGCTCCGCCCCTCTCTTCACCCGAGTGTCCAAAACATAAGGCCGCAAATCCGATGACACAACTACAAAGTCGATCATGGAACTGCGGCCTAGGGTGTCCTGGTGCCAAGTGCACATATGGACACCCTTATGTTTGAACATGGTGTTTGTTATCGACAAACTGTGACGAGCACAAAAGTCCAATAACAAAACACCACTCGGGTTTAGATCCGGGCGACCATTCTTCCCAATCACGCCTCTCCAGGTTTCACTGTCGTTGCCAACATGAGCGTTGAAGTCTCCCAGTAGGACAAGGGAATCACCCGGAGGAGCACTTTCCAGTACTCCCTCGAGTGTACCCAAAAAGGGTGGGTATTCTGAACTGCTGTTTGGTGCGTAAGGAACAGGCCCGACCACCAGGCGCTCGCCATCGTGCCCCAATTCCGGGCCTGGCTCCAGAGCGGGGCCCCGGTGACCCACGTCCGGGCGAGGGAAATCTGGGTTCATTTCGTTGTAATTCCATAGAAGTCTTTGAGCTGCTCTTTGTCTGATCACTCACCTAGGACCTGTTTGTCTTGGGAGACCCTACCAGGGGGCATGAAAACCCCCAGACAACATAGCTCCTAGGATCATTGGGACACGCAAACTCCTCTACCACGGTAAGGTAGCAGCTCAGAGAGGAGCCATTAAACCATATCCAATTATATTTACAATCTGCAATGTACTATATGTGAAAATACTGCCTGAACATCACAAAATGCCACAAATATAGTCTTTGATTGAAACTTTGATTGATTGGAACTCTTATTAGTAGATAGCACAGTACAGTACATATTCCGTACAATTGACCACTAAATGTAACACCCGAATAAGATTTTCAACTTTTTCAAGTCGGGGTCCACGTTAATCAATTCTGACATTCTGAATATTCCACTCTTCAGCAATTTTCATAGATTGTACGTCACTGTAGTAATGCTTTTGTACTCTGACCATGGGGTCATTAACCGAGAGGTTGGACGACTTTAACATCAACCAAGATGGCAAAAAAGACACAAAAGGATACTAGTTGCGGCAACTTCTTTTTAACTCATTGAATTAAGGATTGCAATTGAATTTTCATCCAAAAAGAATTATGTGAGCGTCCCGTTAGTCGGCATTCTAGCAGGAGTGGAAATTGTACAGTAAGTGTGTTTTTTTATAATGGTTAGTTTGTATGCTTATAACCCAAAAACGCTGCTGAGGCTATAGTGTAACAATAAAGCTGCATCCGTTTAGCACTCGGCTTCTAAAACCCTTTGGTCATCCTCTTTGTGTTCGGGCTGAAAAAAATAAGGTTCTGGATCATAATTTTTACCAAAGTAAGTGTTGTGGAGCAGCACGGTGGAGAGGGGTTAATGCGCCTGCCTTACAATACGGAGGTCCTGGGTTGACGACATTGTCGTGTTTGGAAAAACAAAGCAGGAACACGACAGCTCGACCGCACCAGAGAGAGAGGCATATGCCTGAATCCAGATAAATGCCGCATTTGTGTTTTTGAGGTGAGCTACTTTGGCCATAAGCTCACAGCCAACTGTTTGAGACCGGACCCACTTAAGGTGAGAGCCATCAGAGACATGCCACCGCCAACAAGTGAGGCATAGCTCGAAACCGTGCTAGGCATGGTCGACTACCTCGCGAGATTTGGACCCAACCTAGCTGAGGTGTGTGCACCACTCAGACTACTGCCAACACAGGACAAAGAGTTCAGAAGATGAAATAAATCATCACAGCTTACTTTGATCCTAAAAAAGAAGTGATACTACAAGTGGATGCGTCGAAAAACGGCCTGGGTGCAACCATCATGCAGGAAGGAAGACCTGTAGCATATGCATCCAAGCTGCTCACCAGAACAGAGCAAAATTACGCCCAAATCGAGATGAAGCTGTATACAGTCCTGTATGGGTGTAAGAGGTTTCATGAGTACCTCTATGGGCGAAACATAACTGTGGAATCAGACCACAAACCACTTGAGACCATTCTCCGCAAACCCTTAGCCCCTGCTCCACCCCGTTTACAGTGCATGATGCTTGCATTGCAAAAATACAGCATAACTCTCACCCACAGACCAGGCAAAGAGATCCCTATAGCCGACACACTGTTGAGAAAATCCATGGATGAAGAGGACGAGTCTCTATCTGACGCTATGGAGACACAAGTGCATACTGTCATTAGCACAGCCCCAGTGAGTACTGACAGGCTGGATCATCAAAATGGAGACAGCTCAGGACGAGCAGCTCTCCAAGCTAAAGCATGTCATCCGGTCAGGCTGGCCAAAGACACAAAAACGATGTCACCCACTCGTCAGCGATTACTGGATCCACCGTGACAAGATCACAGAAGCCGATGGGATCCTCCTAAAGGGTGAGAAAATAATCATTCCACACAACTTCAGGCCACACAAGCTAAAATGCATCCACACAGGACATTTAGGAGTTGAGAAGAGCACACACAGGGCAAGAGACATGATGTTTTGGCCTGGCATGGGTCAACAGATTGAGGAAACAGTCCAAAGATGTGACATATGCCAAACACATCGTAGTGCAGACACCATAGAACCCATGCTCTCACATGACAACCCAGAGACACCATGGGAGACTGTAGCAACAAATCTATTCACATGGAACTCTGAGAAGTACATCATAATCTGTGACTACCTCAGCAGATACTTTGAAATTGAGCGCCTGCATAACATCACCACAGCCGCTGTCATTCACAAGATCAGAAACAGAATCAGAAGAGTTTTTATTGCCATTGTTTGAGAAGCTGGCGTGCACAAGTGATGTGCACGCCAGCTTTCTGAGGGATCGCTTGTGCACGCCAGTTTTCCGAGACTCTGTATTTAGTTAGCGCAGGCAGCATGAAGCAGGGCTTTTATTGTGAAGATAGGAAATGTGCAGTCGGCCTTTAGAGTTTTGACGGAAAGTACGGCGCGAGAGTCTGTTGAAATAAAAAGTGTTTCTCGCCTTCCTCTCGGTCATATTTTAATAATAATGATATTGCAGCAGCCAGCGTCATCTCACAAGACCCTCCGGTACCGTGAATGTCATTTAAGTGACGTCTTGGTGAAGATTGATGATCACTAATTTTTAGGTCTATTTTTTTTCAAAGCCTGGCTGGAGATCGACTGACACACCCCCCGCGGTCGACTGGTAGCTCGCGATCGACGTAATGGGCACCCTTGGTCTAACTGATCTTTTTTGTAACACTGTTAAATGAATGAAGTGCACATTAGTAGTTATTTCCCCATATTTCTGCACAATAACTCAGATATAGTAACACTAGCGAACAGTAGAGAATATAGAGTTATTTAAGTCCAAAACGTATTTTGCTTTGTTCATTATCTCATATAAAATGTTGTTCATTTTATATATGAGATGTCCTGTTAATATTGTCATCTATTATTACACACAAAAATATAGGTTTTTTACCCTTTCAATGTCTACTCGGTCTATTTGTGTTTGTGTATGATGCTCTTTTGATGTGCGAACATGGAAGAGAATGCAGTGCGTCAGGTTGGATGCTACATGGAGTAATGTATGGAACTCAGTACCTGAGGAGGTTAAGCTAGTCACAATTTACAAAGCTTTTACAAAAAAAATGGAAAATGTGGCCTACAGCTGCCAGCACTAAAAGATGAGCCTGTTTTGGTGCTAAGATAAATTTGTGAATGTCGTGATGTTATATTATATTTTTATCATATTGTATATGGATTGTGTGCTTTTTTCTTTTTCTCTCTCTTTTCTTTTTCTTTGAAATTGGAATTTTACAACCGGTACTTTTTTTACATCATGGCCAGGGGGACTTTTTTAACCATGTGTAGTCATGTGTTTTATGAAATTGCATTGTCCCCTGTGAAAAAAAAAAATCTAATCTGAACGAAATGTGGCGGTAATTTTACTGTTGGCCTTGGCTTGCCATCAATGTAGGCCTATGCGAAATATTATATATTATAATATAACATTTATTTGATGGTGGTCTATGCGCTCAAACATTTTAGCAGGGTAATGCCAACAATCTGTCCCAACTCCCGACCAAAATATTGCTGCGTAAATTTACAAACATCTGTAAAATGTGGCATAATTACTTAGTGAACCATCTTGCAAGAAGAATAAACAAGAGAAACCTACAGTGTACATCTTGTTGATTGCCATTTGAAGTTCCTTAGAGTCGGATTTGGATTGGGCTCCGTATCTGGCAACCTCAGTCAGGGAGAGTGGGGTACTGTGATTGCAGTACCATTTCTGGCCACATTACTACATATGGCACCTTTTAATTGCAAATATTACATCCATCCATCCATTTTCTACCGCTTGTCCCTTTTGGAGGTTGCTGGAGCCATTTAGGGGAATACATTCAGTTATTTTAAATTATACTCCACATAATATTTACATTTACATTTACATTTACATTTAAAAGTACAACCATTTACAATTTTTTTTTAAATAATCAACTGCTATATTGTAGAGCTGAGGGATTATTTAAAATTAATCCGAAAACTCGGCTGGACTTTTAGAGGAGACGTTTCTATTAACAATTACATCAAAACATTTTTAAGAATAATAGGTTAGTCGCACTCGCAATGTTGCTGTATTTAGAAAGACAAAGAAGACTTCTGCCTTTCTGAAACATCAGGATTTTTTTGACAGGACATCCAACTACAGAACATTATCATCCTGTGAACAAAGCTGATTGTTGACTGCCATATAACATTTTATTAAAAAAACGTATCAAATAAAGAAATCATATAATAAAACTTTCATAATTCGTAGCATCCATCCATCTTCTTCCGCTTATCCGAAGTTGGGTCGCAGGGGCAGCAGCCTAAGCAGGGAAGCCCGGACTTCCCTCTCCCCAGCCACTTTGTTCCCAGGCCAGCGGGGAGACATAGTCTTCCCAACGTGTCCTGGATCTTCCCCGTGGCCTCCTACCGGTTGGATGTGCCCTAAACACCTCCCTAGGGAGGCGTTCAGGTGGCATCCTGACCAGATTTCCGAGCCACCTCATCTGGCTCCTCTCAATGTAGAGGAGCAGCGGCTTTACTTTGAGCTCCTCCCGGATGGCAGAGCTTCTCACCCTATCTCTAAGGGAGAACCCCGCCACCCGGCGGAGGAAACTCATTTCGCCCGCTTGTACCCGTGATGTTATCCTTTCGGTCATGACCCAAAGCTCATGACCATAGGTGAGGATGGGAACGTAGATCGACCGGTAAATTGAGAGCTTTGCCTTCCGGCTCAGCTCCTTCTTCACCACAACTGATCGGTACAACGTCCGCATTACTGAAGACGCCGCACCGATCCGCCTGTTGATGTCACTATTCACTCTTCCCCCACTCGTGAACAAGACTCCTAGGTACTTGAACTCCTCCACTTGGGGCAGGGTCTCCTCCCCAACCCGGAGATGGCACTCCACCCTGTTCCGGGCAAGAACCATGGACTCGGACTTGGAGGTGCAGATTCTCATTCCGGTCGCTTCACACTCAGCTGCGAACTGATCCAGTGAGAGCTGAAGATCCCGGCCAGATGAAGCCATCAGGACCACATCATCTGCAAAAAGCAGAGACCTAATCCCGCGGCCACCAAACCGGAACCCCTCAACGCCTTGACTCCGCCTAGAAATTCTGTCCATAAAAGTTATGAACAGAATCGGTGACAAAGGACAGCCTTGGCTAGTCCAACTCTCACTGGAAACGTGTCCGACTTACTGCCAACAATGCGGACCAAGTTCTGACAATGCTCATACAGGTAGCTGACCGCCACAATAAGACAGTCCGATACCCCATACTCTCTGAGCCCTCCCCACAGGATTTCCCGAGGGGCACGGTCGAATGCCTTCTCCAAGTCCACAAAGCACATGTAGACGGGTTGGGGAAACTCCCATGCACCCTCAAGAACCCTGCCGAGAGTATAGCGCTGGTCCACAGTTCCACGACCAGGACGAAAACAACACCATTCCTCCTGAATCCGAGGTCCGACTCTCCGGCGTAGCCTCCTCTTCAGTACACCTGAATAAACCTTACCGAGAAGGCTGAAGAGTGTGATTCCAGGATAGTTTGAACACACCTTCCGGTCCCCCTTCTTAAAGAGAGGGACCGCTACCCCGGTCTGCCAATCCAGAGGTACCGCCCCCGATGTCCACGCGATACTGCAGAGTCTTGTCAACCAAGACAGCCCCACAGCATCCAGAGCCTTAAGGAACTCCGGGCGGATCTCATGCACCCCCGGGGCCTTTCCGCCGGAGAGCTTTTTAACTACCTCAGCAACCTCAGCCCCAGAAATAAGAGAGCCCACCACAGATTCTCCAGGCACCGCTTCCTCATAAGAATACTTTTTGGTGGGATTGAGGAGGTCTTCGAAGTATTCCTTCCACTGATCCACAACATCCGCAGTCGAAGTCGGCAGAAAACCATCCGCACCATACACGGTGTTGACAGTGCACTGCCTCCCCCTCCTGAGGCGGCGTATGGTGGTTCAGAATCGCTTCGAAGCCGTCCGGAAGTCGTTTTCCATGGCTTCCCCGAACTCCTCCCATGTCCGAGTTTTTGCCTCCGCGACCATTAAAGCTGCACACCGCTTGGCCCGTCGGTACCCATCCGCTGCCTCCAGAGTCCTAGGAGCCAAAAGAACCCGGTAGGACTCCTTCTTCAGCTTGACGGCATCCCTCGCTGCTGGTGTCCACCAACGGGTTCTGGGATTACCGCCACGACAGGCACCAACGACCTTGCGGTCACAGCTCCAATCAGCCGCTTCGACAATAGAGGTACACTCGGACTCAATGTCCTGCACCTCCCTTGTGATTTGTTCAAAGTTCTTCCGGAGGTGGGAATTGAAACTCTCTCTGACAGGAGACTCTGCCAGACGTTTCCAGCAGACCCTCACAATGCGCTTGGGCCTGCCAGGTCTGTCCGACATCCTCCCCCACCATCGCAGCCAACTCACCACCAGGTGGTGATCGGTAGAAAGCTCCGCCCCTCTCTTCACCCGAGTGTCCAAAACATGAGTCCGCAAATCCGATGACACAACTACAAAGTCGATCATGGAACTGCGGCCTAGGGTGTCCTGGTGCCAAGTGCACATATGGACACCCTTATGTTTGAACATGGTGTTTGTTATGGACAATCCGTGACGAGCACAAAAGTCCAATAACAAAACACCACTCGGGTTTAGATCCGGGCGGCCGTTCTTCCCAATCACGTCTCTCCAGGTTTCACTGTCGTTGCCAACATGAGCGTTGAAGTCCCCAAGTAGGAAAAGGGAATCACCCGGGGGAGCAATTTTTAGTACTCCCTCGAGTGTACCCAAAAAGGGTGGGTACTCTGAACACTTGTTTGGTGCGTAAGCACAAACAACAGTCAGGACCCGTCCCCCCACCCGAAGGCGGAGGGAAGCTACCCTCTCGTCCACTGGATTGAACTCTAACGTGCAGGCTTTGAGTAGGGGGGCAACGAAAATTGCCACCCCAGCCCGTCGCCTCTCACTGCCGGCAACGCCAGAGTGGAAGAGAGTCCAGTCCCTCTCGAGAGAACTGGTTCCAGAGCCCTTGCTGTGCGTCGAGGTGAGTCCGACTATATCCAACCGGAACTTCTCTACCTCGCGCACTAGCTCAGGCTCCTTCCCCCCCAATGAGGTGACGTTCCACATCCCAAGAGCTAGCTTATGTAGCTGAGGATCGGACCACCAAGTGCCCTGCCTTCAGCTGCCGCCCAGCTCACATCACACACCAACCTCTATGGTCCCTGCTATGGGTGGTGAGCCCATTGGAGGGATGACCCACGTTGCCTCTTCGGCCCCCATGGTGACAGGCCCGGCCACCAGGCTCTTGCCATCGTGCCCCAACTCCGGGCCTGGCTACAGAACGGGGCCCCGGTGACCCGCGTCCCCGCGAGGGAAATCTGAGTCCATTATGTTGTAATTCCATAGAAGTCTTTGAGCTGCACTTTGTCTGATATCTCACCTAGGACCTGTTTGTAGGGGTGTAACGGTACACAAAAATTTCGGTTCGGTACCTACCTCGGTTTAGAAGTCACGGTGCGTTTAATTTTTGGTACAGTAAGAAAACAATAAAATATTCATTTTTGGGTTATTTTTTTTACCAAATTTGTAAACAATGGCTTTATCCTTTTAACATCTGGAACACTATAATAATTCTGCCCACGTTAATCCACATTTAACTGCCTCAAGTTGTTGCTTTGATTAAATAAAATGACAAAAACTTTCTTCTACATATAAAAAGTGCAACATTAAACAGTTTCAAGTCAACTCATCATGCTTAATTTATTACAGCATTTGGGAAGCTTATAGTTGACTTTTATTATGTAAATGTTATATTTTTGTCAACATGTGATAGCAGGGACCCTGCCATTCAAAACTAGGCTGCTACATTACTAATGATTACTGTAACTATAGCTGAAAAAATAGTACAATGGCAATAGGAGAGACTATTCATCCCTGTACACAATGGACTACATGTTAGTTCATGTGAAATAACAGACAGACAGGGCTCTGCTGCCCCTAACACACGCACACACACACACGCACACACACACACGCACACACACACGCACACACACACACTCACACACACGCACGCACACACACACACACACACACACACACACACACACACAGCAAAATGAGCTAACGTAATGCTAAAAGCTAACTAGCCTTCACCTCAAGCCAGAACTGTAAGCGAGCTGAGCTGCAGTTTAAGTTTCTAGAAGGTCAACGGGCTCATAGTGATGTTTGTAATAGTTGTGACTAGGAAGTGTTTTTTATAATTGTTAAACACATATCTGCTCGACGCTGAAGCATTGACATGCGTTCTGAATACGCAGTGCTGATTGGCTGTTCCATCGCTCTGAATATGCACTGCTGATTGGCTTTGTATGTAACTAATCAGATGGTTGTGTGGGCGGGACAATGCTGGGTGCTCACAGCTCAGACAGAGGCAGAAAGCAGAGCAGCTTGTTAAGACTTTAGTTTACAAACTCGTTCGATACACCTTTGTACCAAACCGAAACCCCCGTACCGAAACGGTTCAACACAAATACACGTACCGTTACACGACTACCTGTTTGTCTTGGGAGACCCTACCCGGGGGCATGAAAGCCCCCGGACAACATAGCTCCTAGGATAATTGGGACATGCAAACTCCTCTACCACGGTAAGGTGGCAGCTCAGAGAGGAGATTCATTGCATAACTATTAAAAATGTTTTCTAACTTTAAAATCATTTTACATGCTTTGTAAATAATCATGGTCCTTCTGTTAAGAATAACAATCATTTAATATATAATAATAACTTCAATATTCAATTAATAGTAAAGGTATCCTTACGGCCTCTTAGTGCTGAAAGATATACTGCATAATATGTAAAACCAATTTTGCAAGTACAAAGTTGATCAGAGTGCTTTACGAACTAGATAAGTAGTCGAAAATTAACATAAGTAGTCCACTATATTATGTCTAAAATACATGATTTCTCTCTGAGCAGGAGATAAATCTGCCTAAAGCAACACACGTAGGCCTACTTAGGATCAGAGATGGGTAGAGTAGCCAGAAATTGTACTCAAGTAAGAGTACTGTTACTTTAGAGATATATTACTCAAGTAAAAGTAAGGAGTAGTCACCCAAATATTTACTTGAGTAAAGGTAAAAAGTATGTTGTGAAAAAACTACTCAAGTACTGAGTAACTGATGAGTAACCTGTTCGTTTAATGATTACGGCAACAAATAATGCACAAAAACATAAAAATAGCAATGAGCAAATTCAGAGCCAGGAATATCTCTTAATCATTTAAAACAATATTATAAATTAAATAATAATACATTATAATAAAAAAAAAATTAAGGCAAATTGAGCCACAATAACTTAACAGCACCATAGGCTCAGTAGGCATTCATTGATTGATTGATTGATTGATTGAAACTTGTATTAGTAGATTGCACAGTACAGTACATATTCCGTACAATTGACCACTAAATGGTAACACCCCAATACATTTTTCATCGTTAATCAATTACTTAATAAATGACCAAGTCGAGGTGATCTACCTCATATATACATATACATATACATATACACATATCATATATATATATATATATATATATATACATACACACACTCACATATATATATATATGTATATATATATATACACATACCTTTATATATACAGTATATAATTTATATTTTGCCATTTTTGTTCACATGTTAAAGGTGTTTTAATGAATATACATGCATGTTTAACATATAGATTCCTATCTTTAATGAAGACAAGAATATAAATTGGTGTATTACCTGATTCTGATGACTTGCATTGATTGAAATCAGACAGTATAGTGCTGATAACGTCCCGGTTTTCAAATGGAGGAGAAAATAAGTTTCTCTTTTCTGTCTAATACCACATGAAAGTCGTTGGTTTTTGGCATCTTATTCGTCCAGCTTCCATATTTGTTTTTATACACTTTACAAGAAATACATTGGCGGCAAACTCCGTAGCTTGCTAGTTTGCGCTGGCTTTCCGAGACTCTTATTTTGTTAGCGGAGGCGCGATGGAGCGGCACTTTTATTGTGAAGACAGGAACTGTGCGATCGGTCTTTAGGCTTGTGACGGGAAGTACGGTTGAAATAAAAAGTGTCTTTTTTCCTTTACACTTTTTATTGATTGGTTGATTGATTGAAACTTTTATTATTAGATTGCACAGTACAGTACATATTCCGTACAGTTGACCACTAAATGGTAACACCCCAATAAGTTTTTCAACATGTCGGGTTCTACGTGTGACGGTCACGTGACCACCTGGCTCTGTTTGATTGGTCCAACGTCAGCAGTGACTGCATTTGATTGGTGAAACGCAGGCATGCGTAGTTCCTACTTTGAATGCGTGTCTGACAAAATCAAAACAAACAAAGCCTGCATTAACAGATCGATAAAAAAAAAAAAGTAGCGAGTAACCAGCTGATTGCAGATAAATGGAGCGTAGTAAAAGTAGCGTTTCTTCTCTATAAATATACTCAAGTAAAAGTAAAAGTATGTTACATAAAAACTACTCTTAGAAGTACAATTTATCCCAAAAGTTACTCAAGTAGATGTAACGGAGTAAATGTAGCGCGTTACTACCCACCTCTGCTTAGGATGAATATAAAAAACAACTTTTGCTTCATAATTTCACATTTTGAAGCTTTTTTAAAACTTGATTTTGAGCCCCTCAGTCCTTCCGTCTTCTTCGACGGTGTTTTACCTGTTTCCGGCTGTTGTAAGCCTTGCCCTCAAGCACCCACTGTCATTAGTTTAAAACCGTAAAACAAAGAAGCAAAACTGGAACAAAAAAATAAACAAAACCGATAAAAGGAGAAGCGGATCAGGAAAAAACAAAAGTTGAACATAACCTTTGAAACACACAAAGACAATAGAAAAGTGTACAAAAATATGAATATATATGCATGTCATGATTCCAAAAAATATCCACCAAAAATATTGTATTTTTTAAATGTTTATATTCATATGTTGCAGAAACTTGCTTTAGTGCCATCAAAACTTTTTTTTTTTGTACAATGTGGTAATTGTTTTTTCGGTACCAACTTTTACTGGCAGTGCTCTTGCTCCATATGTGTGTGCATGTGTCTGTGTGTGTGTGTGTGTCTGTGTGTGTGTGTGCTCAGCGGGGATGGATGACATCTGTTGATCCAAGAATTAAGGCTCCTGTTCATCTAGAGGCCTGTATTTATATCACCCTGTTCCTCATCATTACTAAAACAAGTTATTATCATATAGGGTACTGTCCTGTGCGACATCATACTGCTCAACTTCCTGAAGGGAGCAGATATGTACAAGGCCAAGAAATTTGAAGAGGTAAGTTAATCTATAAAAGACACATATCAGGAAACCGTGGATTCGAAAATTGTTTAATTGATGTTAAGAACAAACAAAAATAACAAGATACTTGGTAGAATACTTATCTGTTCTGTTAAAGCTTATACAGGTGCTGGTCATATTATTAGAATATCATGAAAAAGTTGATTTATTTCATTAATTATATTTAGAAAGTCAAATTTGTAGAATGTATACATTCATTCGTAACAGACTGATACATTTCAAGTGTTTTTTTTGGCCAAATAAGAGATGATTATAGCTGACAACCAATGAAAACCCTAAATTCAACATCTCAGAAAATTAGAATATGGTGAAAAGGTCACATATTGAAGACACCTGGTGCCACACTCTAATTAGCTAACTAACTCAAAACACCTGGAAAAGCCTTTAAATGGTCTCTCGTTTTGATTCTGTATGACACACAATCATGGGGAAGACTGCTGACTTGACAACTGTCCAAAAGATGACCATTGATACTTTAAAGAAGGAGGGCAAGACACAAAAGGTCATTGCCAAAGAGGTTGGATGTTCCCAGAGCTCTGTGTCCAAGCACATTAATAGAGAGGCGAAGGGAAGACAAAGATGTGGTAGAAAAAAGTGTACAAGCAAGAGGGATAACCGCGCCCTGGAGAGGATTGTCAAACAAAACCGATTCAAAAATGTTGGGGAGATCCACAAAGAGTGGACTGCAGCTGGAGTCAGTGCTTCAAGAACCACCATGCACCGACGTATGCAAGATATGGGCTTCAGCTGTCTCATTCCTTGTGTAAAGCCACTCTTGAATAAGAGACAACGTCAAAAGCGTCTCGCCTGGGCTCAAGACAAAAAGGACTGGACTGCTGCTGAGTGGTCCAAAGTTATGTTTTCAGATGAAAGTAAATTTTGCATCTCCTTTGGAAATCAAGGTCCCAGAGTCTGGAGGAAGACAGGAGATGCACAGAATCCACGTTGCCTGAAGTCCAGTGTCAAATTTCCACAATCGGTAATGGTCTGGGGTGCCATGTCATTTGCTGGTGTTGGTCCACTGTGTTTCCTGAGGTCTAGGGTCAATGCAGCAGTCTACCAGGAAGTTTTAGAACACTTTATGCTGCCTGCCGCGGACCAATTTTATGGAGGTGAAGATTTCATTTTCCAACATGACTTGGCACCTGCACACAATGCCAAATCTACCAGTTCCTGGTTTAAGGACCACGGTATCCCTGTTCTTGATTGGCCTGCAAACTCATAGAAAACCTATGGGGTATTGTGAAGCGAAAGATGCGAGATGCCAGACCCAACAATGCTGAAGAGCTGAAGGCCACTATTAAAGCAACCTGGGCTCTCATAACACCTGAGGGGTGCAACAGACTGGTGGACTCCATGCCACGCCGTATTGCTGCAGCAACTCAGGCAAAAGGAGCTGCAACTAAGTATTGATTGCCGTACATGCTGAAACTTTCCTCTTTCATACTTTTCAGTTGGCCCACATTTCTAAAAAATATTTTTTGCTACTAGTCGTAACTAATATTCTAATTTTCTGAGATACTGAATTTGGGATTTTCAGTAATTGTCAGTACTAATCATCAAAATTTTAAGAAATAAACATTTCAAATATATCACTATGTGTGTAATGAATTCATATAATATGTAAGTTTCACGTTCTGAATATAATTACTGAAATAAATCAACTTTTTCAAGATATTCTAATAATATGAACAGCACCTGTAAAGACACTCAGTGGCCTAGTGGTTAGAGTGTCCGCCCTGGGATCAGTAGGTTGTGAGTTCAAACCCCAGTCGAGTCATACCAAAGACTATACAAAAATGGGACCCGTTGCCTCCCTGCTTGGCACTCAGCATCAAGGGTTGAAATTGCGAGTTAAATCACCATAAATGATTCCCGGGCGCGGCACCGCTGCCGCCCACTGCTCCACTCACCCCCCAGGGGGTGATCAAGGGGTTGGGTCGAATGCAGAGGACACATTTCACCACACCTAGTGTGTGTGTGATAATTATTGGTACTGTAACTTAAATTGCCATTAGTAGAACTATTCAGTCCCTCTAAAATGTTACAGGCTTTTTTTTGTGATTGTTCGCAGCAGCTTTTTTTTAAAAAGCTGCAATGTTCAATGGCATATTCTTTTAATCAGCATTACATTCCCTTGTAATTTTATGAATTTTAAATCAGTTTTAAGTGTACTTTGTAACCCTAACCCCAAAAATAATATGATTTCAAGAAATCTAACAAATACGCTGCATTTTCAACTTCAGTTAAACAATTTGAACATTGACAGCAATTTATCAGCCCCCCCCTGATCTTGTGGAACTTTTAGAGATGCCTGAATTTGCAGAGATTGTTACCAAAAATTACGCTTCATAATGCGCCACACATTTTCGATGGGAGACAGCTCTAGGCTGCAGGCGGGCCAGGAAAGTACCCACACTCTTTTTACGACACCACGCTGTTGTAACACGTGCTGAATGTGGCTTGGCATTGTCTTGCTGAAATAAGCAGGGGCGTCCATGAAAAAGACGGCGCTTAGAAGGCAGCATATGTTGCTCCAAAACCTGTATGTACCTTTCAGCATTAATGGTGCCCATACCTTGGTCACTAATGTACCCCCATACCATCACAGATGCTAGCTTTTGAACTTTGCATCAATAACAGTCTGGATGGTTCGCTTCCCCTTTGGTCCGGATGACACGATGTTGAATATTTCCAAAAATGTGGACTCGTCAGACCACAGAACACTTTTCCACTTTGCATCAGTTCGTCTTAGATGATCTCGGGCCCAGAGAAGCCGGCGGCGTTTCTGGATTATGTTGATAAATGGTGTTCGCTTTGCATAGTAGAGCTTTAACCTGCACTTACAGATGTGGCAAAGAACTGTATTTAGTGACGGTGGTTTTCTGAAGTGTTCCTGAGCCCATGTGGCGATATCCTTTAGAGATTGATGTCAGTTTTTGATACAGTGCCGTCTGAGGGATCAATGTTGGTTTCCGGCCATGCCGCTTACGTGGAGGAATTTCTCCATATTCTCTGAACCTTTTGATGATATTATGGACCGTAGATGTTGAAATCCCTAAATTTCTTGCAATTGCACTTTGAGAAATGTTGTTCTTAAACTGTTTGACTATTTGCTCCAAAGTTTTGGACAAAGGGGTCAACCTCCCCCCATCCTTTCTTGTGAAAGACTGAACATTTTTTTGGAAGCTGTTTTTATACCCAATCATGGCACCCACCTTTTCCCAATTAGCCTGCACACCTGTGGGGTGTTCCAAATAAGTGTTTGATGAGCATTCCTCAACTTTATCAGTGTTTATTGCCACGTTTTCCAACTTTTTTGTCACGTGTTGCTGGCATCAAATTCTAAAGTTAATGATTATTTGCAAAAAAAAATGTTTATCAGTTTGAACATCAAATATGTTGTCTTTGTAGCATAATCAACTGAATATGGCTCTAAAGTATTTGCAAATCATTGTATTCCATTTATATTTACATTTAACACAATTCCCCAACTCATATGGATACGAGGTTTGTAATATACTTTTTTTTTAAACAAAAAAATATTTTGGGACGCTAAAAATATCGATATCATAATAGTAGTATCGACTAAATATGCTCTTGTACTTGGTATCATTACAGTGGATGTCAGATGTAGATCCACCCATGGCGTTTGTTTACATTGTGACGTGGGTGAGCTATCAATCAATCAATCAGTCAATGTTTACTTATATAGCCCTAAATATCTAGTGTCTCAAAGGGCTGCACAAACCACAACACAAACCACTACGACATCCTCGGTAGGCCCACATAAGGGCAAGGAAAACTCTCACCCTGTGGGACGTCGGTGACAATGATGACTATGAGAACCTTGGAGAGGAGGAAAGCAATGGATGTCGAGCGGGTCTAACATGATACTGTGAAAGTTCAATCCATAATGGATCAAACACAGTCGCAAGAGTCCAGTCCAAAGCGGATCCAACACAGCAGCGAGAGTCCCGTTCACAGCGGAGCCAGCAGGAAAACATCCCAAGCGGAGGCGGATCCACAGCGCAGAGATGTCCCCAGCCGAAACACAGGCGAGCAGTACATGGCCACCGGATCGGACCGGACCCCCTCCACAAGGGAGAGTGGGACATAGGAGAAAAAGAAAAGAAACGGCAGATCAACTGGTCTAAAAAGGGAGTCTATTTAAAGCTACAATGTGTAGTGAAGCATGTTAGCTATTCCTTGTCATGCAGGGATGATACGTGTTAGAAACGTACTTTATTTATCATCAAGGAGGTGAGAATTTGTGATTTAGAAATAGCTACAAGATTGCCGACTGCGGATGGACTTTAGCCGCTAGCTAGCTAGCCATGTCTTAAAGCACCTCTTACTGGCGTCCATTCTCCCTTTTTTGTCTACACACTGTGTCTGCCTGTAAGTACTCTGTGATTGTGCGTTGCTCGTAAAACCAGCAAAGACACAACGTGATGACTACAAGGGTGCGGGGGGTGGGGGACCGGTACTTTTTAAATACCAAATATGATTCATTAGTATCGCGGTACTATCTTTGTACCAGTATACTGTACAACCCTAGTCCTTATAAAATACAAAGGCTTACCAAATCAGAAATCCCTTCTACAGAGTATAACATGTGAACTCCATACAAAGGTGTATGTGTGATTCAACAGTGATTCAAACCCCTGGTTTCTTGACTTTAAACCACTAGGCCACCGAGCACTATTGGTATTTTTATCATTTCACTGGACTCTTGCGACTGTGTTGGATCCATTATGGATTGAACTTTCACAGTATCATGTTAGACCCGCTCGACATCCATTGCTTTCCTCCTCTCCAAGGTTCTCATAGTCATCATTGTCACCGACGTCCCACTGGGTGTGAGTTTTCCTTGCCCTTATGTGGGCCTACCGAGGATGTCGTAGTGGTTTGTGCAGCCTTTTGAGACACTAGTGATTTAGGGCTATATAAATAAACATTGATTGATTGATTGATAAAACTCAATGTCCTTTAAATGATAGATTAGTGTAAAATGTTACAGATTTTATCTAACCTTCTCTTTTATATTCCAGGTGTTGGACAATTCCGTGGATTCTCTAAACAGGCTTTATCGCTCCCAGCTATCGCTTCAAAACAATGTGACTATGGTGAATTCCAGTGACTGGGGAGCATATTCCATTGACTATTATAGTGGGTAGGGTTAAGAGTTAGAAAGAGTAGGAGAATCTATGGCTCTTCTCAAAATCCATCCATCGGTTTTCTATTGCTTATTCCCTTTGGGGTCGCATGGGGGCGCTGATGCCTATCTCAGCTACAACCGGGCGGAAGGCGGAGTACACCCTGGACAAGTCGCCACCTCATCGCACGGCCTCTTCTCAAAATATTATGTGACGATGTATTTAAAGAAAACAAATGCATGGTGATATTTAGGCTCAGTTTTTGAGTCATCATTAAAGACTTAGTTGTGTATTAATTGCGTCGAAAAAATATTTATAAATACCACAATGCACCCTTGTGTGTGTGACATAAATCAACACACGCACCTGAGCAATGGCTCCCCTGTCTTCTTTCACGGTTATAGTATCACCCGATACGTATTTAACAGATACGTACACAATTACATATGTACTGTACATATGCTTTTCAAATGTATCTTTACATGTATTTATACAAACTCCGGTTCCATATGAGTTGGGGAAATTGTGTTAGATGTAAATATAAACGGAATACAATGATTTGCAAATCCTTTTCAACCCATATTCAATTGAATGCACTACAAAGACAAGATATTTGATGTTCAAACTCATAACTCATTTTTTTTTTTACAAATAATAATGAACTTAGTATTTCATTGGTGCAACACGTGCTGAAGTAGTTGGGAAAGGGCATGTTCACCACTGTGTTACATCACCTTTTCTTTTAACAACACTCAATAAACGTTTGGGAACTGAGGAAACCAATTGTTGAAGCTTTGAAAGTAGAATTCTTTCCCATTCTTGTTTTATGTAGAGCTTCAGTCGTTCAACCGTCCGGGGTCGCCGCTGTCGTATTTTATGCTTCATAATGCGCCACACATCTTCCATGGGAGACAGGTCTGGACTGCAGGTGGGCCAGTCTAGTACCCACACTCTTTTACTACGAAGCCACGCTGTTGTAACATGTGGTTTGGCTTTGTTTTGCTGAAATAAGCAGGGGCGTTCATGATAACGTCTCTTGGATGACAACATATGTTGCTCCAAAACCTGTATGGACCATTCATCAGTAATGTTGCCTTCACAGATGTGTAAGTTACCCATGCCTTGGGCACTAATACACCCCCATACCATCACAGATGCTGGCTTTTGAACTTTGCGCCTATAACAATCCGGATGGTTATTTTCCTCTTTGTTCCGGAGGACACCACGTCCACCGTTTTCAAATACAATTTGAAATGTGGACTCGTCAGACCACAGAACACTTTTCCACTTTGCATCAGTCCATCTTAGATGAACTCGGGTTTTGCTTTGCATAGCAGAGTTTTAACTTGCACTTACAGATGTAGCGACCAACTGTAGAGTGGTTTTATGAAGTGTTCCTGAGCCCATGTAGTGATATCCTTTACACACAGATGTTGGTTTTTGATGCAGTACCGCCTGAGGGATCAAAGGTCCGTAATATCATCGCTTACGTGCAGTGATTTCTCCAGATTCTCGGAACCTTTTGACAATTTTACAGACCATGGATGGTAAAATCCCTAAATTCCTTGCAATAGCTTGTTGAGAAATGTTGTTCTAAAACTGTTCCACAATTGGCTTAAAAAGGGGTGACCCTCGCCCCATCCTTGTTTGTGAATTACTTAGCATTTCATGGAAGCTGCTTTTATACCCAATCATGGCACCCACCTGTTCCCAATTAGTCTGCACACCTCTGGGATGTTCCAAATAAGTGTTTGATGAGCATTTCTCAACTTTGTCAGTGTTTATTGCCACCTTTCCCAACTTCTTTGTCACGTGTTGCTGGCATCAAATTCTGAAGTTAATGATTATTTGCAAAAAAAAAAAAATGTTTATCAGTTTGAACATCAAACATGTTGTTTTTGTAGCATATTCAACTGAATATGGGTTGAAAACGAGGGGGTAGTCGGTGAACAGGCAAGGGGTCTAGGATTGGAGCGAGGCAGCGTAGTCATTGTCTGATCAGGGGGTCGAGGATTAAGGAAGGCAGTCAGGAATCCGGATGGATGTCGGGAGGCGAAACACGATCAGGGAAGTCACTGCGGAAGACACGGAGAGAGAGCAAAGAGAAGGCGAGCAAACCACAAGGGAGGGAATGCCAGACATGATGCTTACTGGGAAGATGAGCGACGTTCCGGCAAAGGTTCCACGGGTCTATATGCCGCTCCCTCTAATCAAGACCAGGTCCGCTGATCAGTGATTGTCTGCAGGCTTGTTGCTGTGTGGGCTTGTTGAAGCTCAGTGTCTGAGAAGTGTTCAAAATTATTTTTAAATATCCAAACAAAATATAATTCTAAAAAGAAAGTTTCCAAGCTTGTTAAAACAAATGGAAAGGTATTGGCTACACACACCACTTTGTTGAAAGAAATAGAAAATTACTTTAAATATATTTTTTCAAATCCGGTAATCCCTCCTGAAACAACAAATTTTTTTCCAGAAAACGTTGAAAGAAAATGTAATTTAGAAGAAAGTCATTCATGTGAAGGCCTCTTAAGGGAAGAAGAACTCGTGGAACTGCTAACTCCTTTCATCCAGGGAAAACCCCAGGATTCGATGGAATACCTGTTGAGGTGTATCAAGTATTTTATGAAGACGTTTAGAAACCATTGCTTTGTACTTTTAATTTCTCATATCAAACAGTTTTTTTCTTTTTTTCTTTGTTATTGAAACAGGAAATAAATGGTCAGTATAAAGACCCAATTTATCTGAAAAATTGGAGACCAATAACACGATCCTGGAAAAATGTTTGGCTACACGACTTAAGTGTGTTTTGTCAAATTTTATCCACCAAGATCAGTCAGGTTTCCTACAAGGAATAAACATAGGAAACAATATTAGACAGTTATTAAAGATCATAGAAAATTATTATATGGAAAATAAAATAGGGTAAATGTTTGTAACATGGAGAAGGCATTTGACAAAATTAGCTTGGATTTTATTTGTTAAAGCTTAGTTTTTTTTAATTTTGGCAACTCCATATATATAATAAAACAGACTGAAGAATTATCAATAATGGATACATCTCTGGGACAATACCACTTTTAAGAGGTCGAAAACAAGGGTGCCCTTTGTCTCCATACGTATTTATTATTGTTATGGAAATATTGGTGATTAAAGTTAGATTGAATAAAAATATTGAAGGGCTCAGTAATAATAATATTGAAAGTAAAATAACAATGTATGCAGACCATATAAGCTTTTTTATAAGCCCCAATCCTCTTTGTTTGCAAAACCTTCTAAATCTTTTGGACATCTTTTCACAGCAATCTGGGCCTAAGCTTGATTATGATAAATTTAAAATATTAAGGATCAGAAATTTAAAGGGAACGTCCTCTCGAATGGAATACAAAGTGCCTGTTTTGTGGACAGATGGACCAGTTAACATACTTGGTGTCATTGTCCCAGAGAATCTGGAAGACCTAGGCACAGTAAATTACGATAATCAACTAAAAAAGCTGGATAAAATTCTGCAATTTTGGAAAGGGAAATCCTTAACCTTGTATGGTAAATTATCCATTGTCAATTATTTAATTATTCCTCGATTTATTTATTTATTTTTTTCATTACCAGCTCCTTCACAAAACTTTTTTAAGGGTTTATTAGGGGAGTGTCTTCGATTAGGTGTGGGACGGCAAGCCAGTAAAGATAAAAAGAAAGGTTTTTGTACAATGAATATGAATATGGGGGTCTGAAACTTCTTAACCTTGAAGCTATGTGTCTGTCTTTAAAAGCAACAATTGTTCCAAAGATGTATCTAAACACTAAGCGGTACACAAGTGTCCTGTTGGACAAAAAAACCAGGTACTGTATCATTAGAAAATATATCCGTTTATACAAGTGTGGCCCTCCCATTGTCCTTATGTAGAGAGTTTGTTGGGAAACATGATGTGGTTCATAAAGGGAACAATCTACTAGTTGTTGTAATGCAGTAGTTTTTCCAATAGATGGCACTGTAGTACTGTTGATTCATTTCATTCCACTGTGTATATGCATTTTCAATATTACCTGTGTGTGCATGCCAGTTAATAAAAACTCTGCCAAAGAAACAGGTTTTGGGCCCAGATTGTCGATAAAAAGCTGTGGTGCACGGACTTTGGTGAAGATAAACGGTATTGTGGGAACTGACAATGGAGGATAAGCTGTTTATTGACAGACTGAGCGGACCAGAGAACTGGGCAACAGGCAAGTTTTAGATGGAACACTTGCTAAAGGCTAAAGGACTATGGGGCATGCTAATGGAGATGGAGACGCTAGCCGCAAGATGCTAACGCAGCAGCACAGGCTGAATTCACAAGACGGAGAGAGAAAAGGTTCTCTATGTTAGTGCTAAATGTAAGTACACCCCATTTGTACCTGATAACAAGCTGTCAATCTCCCAAAGAGGCGTGGATCATGCTGACCGCCCATTTTGAGAGGGATACTTTGGCTAATAAAACTGTTCCTGATGAAAAGATATTTCAGATGTGAAATGAAGGAAGGAGAGAGGCTTTAACTGATCATTTAAAACAAATGAAGGAGTTAACTGATCAACTATCAGCAAATGGATCTGTAATTGAAGAGTAAGACCTAATTGTAACACAGTTGGGTAGCTTGCCACCAAGTTATGCTACAATTGTCACTGCACTAGAAACAAAGATTGACAATCTAACACTGAAGTGTGTTCAGCAAGCATTAATAAATGAAGAGCAAAAGTGAGTGAATGCTAATGATTCCAACGTTGCTATGTCAGGTGGTGCATCAGCTATGCTGTCACAATTTCGGGGAAATGTGCAGAATAGCTCCAAGACAGTGGGAGCAGCAGACAAAAGCACGTGGAGATGTTACAAATGTGGTAGAGAAGGCCATATCAAGCGCGAATGTACAACATTGAAAAAATAAACCACGAAAGAAGATCCACACGGCTAAGCACATGATTTGTGAGGATGAAGAAGATTCCTCTGAAATTGCCTTTATGATCAGGGATGCAAACAGTGACAGACCACAACAGGCTGACTGGTTAATTGATTCTGGAGCATCAAAACACATGACGTGTGATAAAGAAATTATTCAAGAATACCAGCAGTTTACAAAATCACAGTCTGTGAAACTGGGTGACGGCAGGGTGGTTGACGCCCTAGGAATTTGTAATGTCAATCTGAAAATGACTTTCAAATTAAATGATGTAAAAAAAATGTTACAATGTATGATGTGCTGTATGTTCCAAAGCTGTCTGGGAACGTATTCTTAGTGGGAGCTGCTACCAAGAAAGGGAATACAGTGCAGTTCAGAAAGTGTGGTTGCTACATACGTGGAAAAGTGGAATATTTTCAGGGAATGGGATCACAAAGAACTGATAGACTATATCAGCTGGATATTGAAGGAAGTGAAACTGTATGTCACAGTGCTTCTGTAGCGGCCAGCTTGTGGCACCAGCGCCTTGGTCACACTACCAGGCCTAAGGAACTCAAAGATCTGGTAAACAGAGTGAACTTTTCTGCAGAAAAAGAGATTTCCTTCCGTGAAGGATGTGTGGTAGGCAAGTTGGCTAAGAAGCTATTGAAGTCGATTGAAGAATCCGTTCAAAACGCAAGATGCAGCTGATTCACAGTGATGTCTTTGGTCCCATGCAGACTGAATCTATAGGTGGAGCAAAAATATTTTTGTGACTTTTGTTGATGATTACACAAAATGCTGCAAGGTATACTTCTTGAAACAGAAAAATTAGGTGCTAAGCAAATTCAAGGAATTTGAGAGAATATTCTCAAATGAGTCTGGTCTAAGCGTCACCAGGCTGAGGACAGATAATGGTGGTGAGTACACATTTAAGGAGTTTCAAAAATATTTGAAGTCTCAAGGCATCCACCATGAAATGACTGTAGCTCACTCACCACAGCAAAATGGTGTTGCAGTAAGAAAAAACAGGACATTAGTTGAAGCAGTTAGAAGCATGCTGTCACATGCAAAGTTGTCAAATATGTTCTGGGCAGAGGCTGTTGCCACCACAGCTTACATACAGAACAGGTTGCCCACAGCTGTTCTGAAGGAAGAGACACCCTATGAGAAATGGTGTGGAAATAAACCTGACATGGGTCACATGAAGGTGTTTGGCTGTATTGCTTATGCACATATCCCAGATGAGGAAAGAAGGAAACTGGACAAAACAGCTGTGAAGCTTCGCTTTGTGGGATATGCAAACAATGCCAAGGGATATCGCCTGTATGATGAAGAGAAGAGGAGGATTCTAATCCGCCGTGATGTCATCTTCGGTTAATCAAACTTCAGCTGGAAGCAGGAAAGGAAAGTACTCTGTTCAGCGAACGAGATAATCATACCAACAGATGAGAATGAAACACAACATGATGAAGTCACAGTTGACAGCACTGTCAGAACAAGTGTCAGAATCAGAAATGCTCCAAGGACATTTGGATATGATGAGTTTGTCGATATAGTGACTGTTGATCACTGTCAGTCAATCTCCAGCCAGGCTTTTAAAATGTGTCATGTGACAGAGCTAATCACACTGAAATAAGCATTGGTGAGTCCTAATGCAAAAGAATGGCGGCTGACTTGCAATATGAGTAACTGCTGGAAAATGAGACGTGGGACTTGGTGGATTTACCAAGAGAAAGAAAGGCAGTAGGATCGAGATGGGTGTTTAGAGTCAAGCATCATAGTGATGGAAGAGTGGAGAGATACAAGTGCAGGCTCGTTGCCAAGGGCTACTCACAGTTGTATGGTGCTGACTATGATGAAACATTTTCACATGTGGTACGTTTCAGCTCTATTTGTATATTATTGTCCTTTGCCATTCAACACAATTTACATGTACACCAGATGGATGTTGTAACTGCATTCCTTAATGGGCACCTGGAAGAAGAAATCTACATTGAGCAGCCAGAGGCCTACATCAAACAAGGGCAGGAACACCTGATATGCAAACTAAAAAAAATCAATATATGGACTGAAGCAGTCTCCTCGCTGCTGGAGCAAGGCTTTCACAGAGTTCATAATGGAAATCGGATTCAAGCAGAGCACATTAGAACCCTTGTGTGTTCGTGAGATCAAAAAAAGAGTTTGAGATACTAGCAGTTTACGTCGATGGTTTTGATTCTGATAACAGTCAACTGAGAGCATGAACAAGCTCAAAGTTGCTTTTCAAGGAGCGCTACAAGATGAAAGACATGGGAGAACTGTCCTATATCCTGGGCATTTCTGTGATGCAAGATAAGGAGAAGAACCGTGTAATTCTTCATCAGAAGCATTACATTGAAGACATACTTCAGAAATATGGAATGGATCATGCAAATCCTGTGGCAACTCCTGCAGATGCCAATGTCAAATTCAGAAGCGATGGTGTCAGTAAGCCAGTAGACCAGCATACCTATCAGTCAATGGTGAGAAGTCTACTGTATGCTGCAATGGGCACACAACCAGACATAGCTCTAGCTGTGAGTGCTGTGTCAAAGTTCAATGCAAACCCAGATGCAGCACATCGGACCGCTGTGAAGAGGATACTTCGATACTGGAAAGGGACAGTGAACTTTGCTCTAAAGTATGAGCAGACAGACTCTGGAGCTTTGATTGGATTCTCAGATGCTGACTGGGCTGCAGATCAGGATGACCAACGCTCAACAACAGGCAACGTTTTTCTGCTGTGTGGAGGAGCAGTGAGCTGGCTCAGCAAGAAACAAGCAGCAGTTGCTCTTTCAACAGCAGAAGCGGAGGACATCGCACTCAGTCAAGCTACTCAAGAAGGAATTTGGCTGAAAAAGATTACTGAGTGATCTCGGAGTGAAAACTATGTCCACAGTGATCCTGGGAGACAACCAGGGAGCCATCGCAATCGCGAAGAATCCTGTGAATCACTCCTGGACCAAACACATAGATCAGGGGTGCCCATTACGTCGATCGAGAGCTACCAGTCGACCGCGGGGGGTGTGTCAGTCAATCTCCAGCCAGGCTTTTAAAAAAAATAGACCTAAAAATTAGTGATCATCAATCTTCACCAAGACGTCACTTAAATGACATTCACGGTACCGGAGGGTCTTGTGAGATGACGCCGGCTGCTGCAAGATCATTATTATTAAAAATGACCGAGAGGAAGGCGAGAAACACTTTTTATTTCAGCAGACTCTCGCGCCGTCCCTTCCGTCACAACTCTAAAGGCCAACTGCACATTTCCTATCTTCACAATAAAAGCCCTGCTTCATGCTGCCTGCACTAACTAAATACAGAGTCTCGGAAAACTGGCGTGCACAAGCGATCCCTCAGAAAGCTGGCGTGCACAAGCGATCCCTCAGAAAGCTGGCGTGCACATCACTTGTGCACGCCAGCTTTCCGAGACTCTTATTTTGTTAGCGCAGGCAGCATGAAGCAGGGCTTTTATTGTGAAGATAGGAAATGTGCAGTCGGCCTTTAGAGTTTTGACAGAAGGGACGGCGCGAAAGTCTGTTGAAATAAAAAGTATTTCTCGCCTTCTTCTCTGTCATTTTTTCATAATAATGAACTGGCAGCAGCCAGCGTCATCTCACAAGACCCTCGGGTGCCGTGAATGTCAATCAAGCAAGCTACGGAATTTGCCGCCAATGTTTTTCTTGCAAAGTGTATGGAAGCTGGATGAATTAGATGCCAAAAACCAACCACTTTCATGTGGTATTGTACAGAAATGACAACTTTTTTTCTCCTCCATTTGAAAATGTGGGCGTTATCATCATTACTGTCTGATTCCAATCAATGCAAGTCATCAGAATCAGGTAATACACCAACTTATATTCTTCTCTTCGTGAAAGAAAGACATCTGTATGTGTTACACATGCTTGTATTATCATTAAACACATTTACCTTGTTTACAAAAAATGTCTCTTTCATAAATAAATAAATACAAATGATATATATAAATGAGGTAGATCCCCTCGAGTTGGTCCATTGAAAAGTAGCTCGCCTGCAGAAAAAGTGTGGGCACCCCTGACATAGACATTCGCTATCACTACATCGGTGAATGTGTGCAGAATGGACAAATAAAACTGCAATATTGTCCAACAAGTGACATTAAAGCAGATATCTTTACCAAACCACTGCCTAGACAGAAGTTTGAATATTTCAGGGGGGAGATTGGACTTTTTCCTATTTAGATAAAGTGGTTAGTGTGTGAATGTGAGTGTGAATGTTGTCTGTCTATCTGTGTTGGCCCTGCGATGAGGTGGCGACTTGTCCAGAGTTTACCCCGCCTTCCGCCCAATTGTAGCTGAGATAGGCGCCAGCGCCCCACGCGACCCCAAAAGGGAGTAAGCGGTAGAAAATGGATGGACGAATGGGTTAGTTGTCCTTTACAGGTGTACGCCTAACACTGCCTGATCAAAAAAAGTCTTAAAGGAAACAATTGGTTTTTTTTTTTGTTGTTGTTGTTTGACATATTATTTTGAAAGGAGAGCACGGCTCTGTAATATTATTTAAAGGGAATTGATGTGATTGAAAAACTAAGTGGTAGTGTTGTAATGCAGTAGTTTTTCCAATAGATGGCAGTGTTGCACTGTTGATTCATTTCATTCCACTTTGTATATACACTTGCTATATTAACTGTGTTTGCATGCTATTTAATAATAACAACTCTGCCAAAGAACACTCATGGTGGTGTTTTAAATTGGATGTGCCAGAAAAAACATGACATTTTGCAGCAGATTATATGGACGAACTCTATTATTGTTATAGATGAAAAGCCTTTATTTTTAGAAAAATATGTCTGAAAGAGGAATCATTTTTGTCAATGACATTATCAATGAGAACGGTAAGATTATGGATTATGATCAATTTAAAACTATGTATGGTCATGCTTGTTCATGCTTTTCATTTAATCGACTAACTGGAGTAAGTAGGGAAACATGGAAACAAATAATTAATAATGGAACTACTAAATTATTGGTTTGTAAACCTCCAATAACAAATTCTAGTTGGCAAAAGGGAAGTAAAATAAATAGAAAAATATATAATTTTTATTTGATGAATAAATCTCTGAAGGCTGCCCCATATAACACATATGGAAAATGGGAGGACTTTTTTGCCTGCAGGTTGTCGTGAGTCGAGTTTGAGTTTGAGTTTATTTTCAAACATGCAAGCATACAACATGATACATCACAATTTCCAGTTTCTCTTTTCAACATGTTCGAAAAGGAGTAGGAAGAAGCAGAGCTTAATTAATCCTACCGCTTTTCTTTTACATAACAGTTGCTAAAACTTTTGTTCACTTCCTGTTCTCAATGTATTTGCAATATACTTCATAAGTAATCACAATAAAAATAAATAAATACATAATTGTTGAAGTAAGTTTTATTCCATACGATGAAGTAAGATTATTTTGAGAATGAAAGAATGAATGGGTGACTAAAATCAGAATGTTTATCATGGTTCTTCTTTTTTGTACTTTGTAAATACTTCCAGTTTGAAGAGTTTCTTGAAGTGGATCGTATTAGTACATTGTTTGATTGCTTTGCTTAATCCATTCCATCATTTAATTCCACATACTGATACACTTAAGGTCTTAAGTGTTGTACGTGTGTACAAATGTTTTAAAATACATTTTTCTCTAAGATTATATTTGTCCTCTTTTGTTGAGAGGAATTGTTCTATATTCTTGGGAAGCAGGTTATAGTTTGCTTTGTGTATAATTTTAGCTGTTTGCAATTTCACTATGTCGTAGAATTTCAGTATCTTTGATTCAATAAATAAAAGGTTTGTATGTTCTCTATGTCCAACATTATGTATTATTCTAACTGATCTTTTTTGTAACACTGTTAGTGAATGAAGTGTACTTTTGTAATTATTTCCCCATATTTCTACACAGTAACTCAGATATGGTAACACTAGTAAGCAGTAGAGAATATAAAGTGATTTTTGGTCTTGAACAGTGGTTCTCAAATGGGGGTACGCGTACCCCTGGGGGTACTTGAAGGTAGGCCAAGGGGTACGTGAGATTTTTAAAAAAGTATTCTAAAAATAGCAACAATTCAAAAATCCTTTATAAATATATTTATTGAATAATACAACGTGAGATTTATTAAAAATATTCTAAAAAATAGCAGCAATCCTTTATAAATATATTTATTGAATTATATTCCAACATAATGTAAGTTCATAAACTGTGAAAAGAAATGCAACAATGCAATATTCAGTGTTGACAGCTAGATTTTTTGTGGACATGTTCCATAGATATTGATGTTAAAGATTTTTTTTTTTTTTGAGAAAAAATGTTTAGAATGAAGTTCATGAATCCAGATGGATCTCTATTACAATCCCCTAAGAGGACACTTTAAGTTGATGATTACTTCTATGTGTACAAATCCTTATTTATAATTGAATCACTTGTTTATTTTTTAACAAGTTTTTAGTTACTTTTATAAAAAAATTTCCAAATAGTTCAAGAAAGACCACTACAAATGAGCAATATTTTGCACTGTTGTACAATTTAATAAATTAGAAACTGATGACATAGTGCTGTATTTGACTTCTTTATCTCTTTTTGTCAACCAAAAAGGCTTTGCTCTGATTAGGGGGTACTTGAATTTAAACAAATGTTCACAGGGGGTACATCACTGAAAAAAGGTTGAGAACCACTGGTCTAGAACATATTTGGTTTTATTAATTATTGATTTGTTTCTTGCTACTTTATGTTGTATATTTTTTACATGAAATTTCCAGTTCAATTTATCATCAATCATTATACCTAGATATTTGGTTTCATTTACTCTTTCAATTTCTATTCCGTCTATTTGTTTTTGTGTTGGACTTTCTCTTCTACTGTTACCAAATAGCATTATTTTAGTTTTACTGAGATTCAATGATAGTCTGTTTTTGTCAAACCATTTTTTTAATTTGTTAATTTCTTCTGTTATTATTTGTATTATCCTCTGTGTGTTCTCTCCTGAACAAAACGCTGTTGTATCATCCGCAAATAATACTAACTTTAAATCTCTTGTAACTTTACAAATGTCATTTATATAGAGATTGAATAGTTTAGGTCCTAGTATTTATCCCTGAGATACACCACAGGATATATTTAGCATTGTAGAAGTGTGTTTGCCTAGCTTCACGTATTGTTTCCTGGTCCCTCTGATGCCATATTGTTCTAGTTTTTTGATTAAAATATTGTGATTAATTGTGTCAAATGCTTTAGTTAGATCCATAAACACTGCTGCCGCACCTTTTTTTACTATCTATTGCATTGGTGGGATGCAATATTCATTTTAATCTAAAAAACTATTATCCTTGTGCAAAATCGTTATTTTCCAATTAAAATTACTTAGAACTTCTTACCCACGGGAAAAATTTTAAAAATATGCAATATGACACAGTCACATAATTGTCGATTTTGTTGTCAGGAGTCTGAATCCACCCTGCATTTGTTTTGTTATATTGAGTCTTCCTTTTGGGCGGAAGTTGAAAAAAGGTGTTTTAGGATTGTTTTGTTTATGAAGCTTGATGTGGTTTCTGTTATTTTAGGAGAATTCATTGAAAGTCAGGATTTAGTCAATTTAATTATAGTACTCGGTATAAGGTTTATTTTTAAGGTCAACAACAGATATTCACTTAGTATTACTTTCTTTAAAACATTCATTCAGTATTTTTAAACTTTAGATAGCTATATGGTTGAAACCGATAATGATGCCAAAAAACATTTTTAAAAAAAAGATGGGAAGTCCTCAAATGCTTATATTGAAAATGTAAATTTGTTTATAGATTATATGCAATCTGTTGTTGTGTTTCCTAATTTGAATGTACATAAATGACGGTGTGTGTTGCTGTGCCTGACCTGGACATAATCAGGACTGTACATAAATGCTTGTTTTAAAATGTAAATTTGTTTATAGATTATATGCATTCTATTGTTGTGTTCCCTAATTTCAAGTGAACATAAATTAAGGCGTGTGTCATAATCTGGACTGGACCTGGTTTTAAAAACCTGTTAAACAATCTAATTTCATTGACAATCCTGGTCTGGTGAAGATAATTTCCTCTATTTATAAAAATTAATACATAAATAAAAATTAAAATAAAATAAAAAAAATAAAAAAATATTGGGCTTCATGGTGGAAGAAGGGTTAGTGCGTCTGCCTCACAATACAAAGCTCCTGCAGTCCTGGGTTCAAATCCAGGCTCGGGATCTTTCTGTGTGGAGTTTGCATGTTCTCCCCGTGAATGCGTGGGTTCCCTCCGGGTACTCCGGCTTTCTCCCACCTCAAAAGACATGCACCTGGGGATAGGTTGATTGGCAACACTAAATTGGCCCTAGTGTGTGAATGTGAGTGTGAATGTTGTCTGTCTATCTGTGTTGGCCCTGCGATGAGGTGGCGACTTGTCCAGGGTGTACCCTGCCTTCCGCCCGATTGTAGCTGAGATAGGCGCCAGCGCCCCCCGCGACCCCGAAAGGGAATAAGTGGTAGAAAATGGATGGATGGATGGATGGATGGATAAAAAATATTTTCTTGAACAAAAAAGAAACTAAAATAAAATAAAAACAGTTCCATCGAAACTAGTAATTAATGAAATGTAGGTTATTTTTTTCTTTTTTTTTGTCATGAAAAATGGAGTTTTTTTGGGTTGGTGCACTAATTGTAAGTGTATCTTGTGTTTTTTATGCTGATTTAATTGAAAAAATAGATAAATAAATAAATAAAAAATGATTCTGCGGCTTGGTACCAATAGAACCCGGTGGTTGGGGACCACTGCTAGGCATCTACTCAACAGTAAGTAGGCCTAAACTCCATTCATCCATCCATCCATCCATGCATCCATCTTCTTCCGCTTATCTGAGGTTGGGTCGAAGGGGCAGCAGCCTAAGCAGAGAAGCCCAGACTTCCCTCTCCCCAGCCACTTCGTTCAGCCGGGAGACATAGTCTTCCCAACGTGTCCTGGGACTTGCCCGTGGCCTCCTACCAGTTGAACTTGAACGTGCCCTAAACACCTCCCTAGGGAGGCGTTCGGGTGGCATCCTGACCAGATACCCGAACCACCTCATCTGGCTCCTCTGGATGTGGAGGAGCAGCGGCTTTACTTTGAGTTCCTCTCGGATGACAAAGCTTCTCACTCTATCTCTAAGGCCTAAACTAATATTTCCAAATGACTTATACAGTACAGACAGTATAGAAGAAACAAGACTGCTTACTCAATCATTAACTTTGTTGTACCCATAGGCAAGTTTGCCTGCCATTCTAGAATACAACTACAAACACCGTTAACATATGAGTTGGGAAATTGTGTTAAATGTAAATATAAACGGAATACAATGATTTGCAAATCATTTTCAACCCATATTCAGTTGAATATGCTACAAAGACAACATATTTGATGTTAAAACTGACAAACTTTTTTTTTGTTGGAAATAATCTTTTAGTTTAGAATTTGATGCCAGCAACACGTGCCAAAAAAGTTGGGAAAGGTGGCAATACATACTGATGAAGTTGAAGAATGCTCATCAAACACTTATTTGGAACATCCCACAGGTGTGCAGGCTATTGGGAAAAGGTGGGTGCCATGATTGGGTATAAAAACAGCTTCTCCAAAAATGCTCAGTCTTTCACAAGAAAGGATGGGGCGAGGTACACCCCTTTGTACGCAACTGTGTGAGCAAATAGTCAAACTGTTTAAGAACAACGTTTCTCAAAGTGTATTTGCAAGAAATTTAGGGATTTCAACATCTACGGTCCATAATATCATCAAAAGGTTTAGAGAATCTGGAGAAATCACTCCACGTAAGCGGCATGGCCGGAAACCAACATTGAATGACCGTGACCTTCGATCCCTCAGACGGCACTGTATCAAAAACCGACATCAATCTCTAAAGGATATCACCACATGTGCTCAGGAACACTTCAGAAAACCACTGTCACTAAATACAGTTTGTTGCTACATCTGTAAGTGCAAATTAAAGCTCTACTATGCAAAGCAAAAGCCATTTATCAACAACATCCAGAAACGCCGCCGGCTTCTCTGGGCCCGAGAACCTCTATGATGGACTGATGCAAAGTGAAAAAGTGTTCTGTGGTCTGACTAGTCCAAATTTAAAAATTATTTTTGGAAATATTCGACATTGTGTCATCCGGACAAAAGAGGAAGCGAACCATCCAGACTGTTATCGAAGCAAAGTTCAAAAGCCTGCAGTCCAGATCTGTCTCCCATCGAAAATGTGTGGCACATTATGAAGCGTTAAATACGACAACTGAGACCCTGGACTGTTGAACGACTGAAGCTTTACATAAAACAAGAATGGGAAAGAATTCCACTTTCAAAGCTTCAACAATTGGTTTCCTCAGTTCCCAAACGTTTATTGAGTGCTGTTAAAAGAAAAGGTGAAGTAACACAGTTGTGAACATGCCCTTTCCTAACTACTTCAGCACGTGTTGCAGCCATGAAATTCTAAGTTAATTGTTATTTGTAAAAAAAAAATAAAGTTTATGAGTTTAAACATCAATTATCTTGTCTTTGTTGTGCATTCAATTGAATATGGGTTGAAAAAGATTTGCAAATCATTGTATTCCGTTTATATTTACATCTAACACAATTTCCCAACTCATATGTAAAAAGGGTTTGTAGTTTGTTTCTTCATGTGACAATTTTAGTCATATATTAGTCAACATTTAAAAAATAAGAAATGATTAATTTCAGCTAAAATAATGACACACAAGAAGGTTAGTGTGAAATGTCCTTATTGAAATATTATTGGAATGCAGGTCTTGTGAAATTAGTTTTTGAGATGCTATGCAATAATAAATAATGCAAGTGCTTTCAAGACAACTTCAAAGATGCATTGTCTGTTACACATTATATTTTAGTCAACAACATTTACTCTAATTTAGTGGACTAAAATGTTAAAAAATGTAATCGACTGTAGCTAGACCAAACTAATTTAATGTACATGACTAAAATGTGACAAAAACTAAAAAACATTTTTGTCAAAAGTCTATGACTAAAACTAAATTAAAAAAATGCAGAAAACCTACCCACCCCTGCTTAGAAGTATGCTCGCAATTCCACTGTTACCATGTTAATGTTATCATGCTAATATTTTTTTTGCTCGCATTTTAGATAACTTTGTATTTTTTTGATCAAATGAACATGGAATCTGTTACCTGCTGCCATCTCTGAAGTATGTTATTTGTTCCCCTATTAGCATGCTAACTTTGTGTATGAGCATTTTTGCTAATTGTATACATTTCGAGCTAATAATCGTGGATTCTCTTTGTTGGATTTACCAACATTTAGAATGTCAAGATTCATACTACATTTCAGTACAAATTCTGTTCTTCACCTTTAACACCTTTTTTAACTTTTAAACTATATAAACCATGTGTTTCAAACTGTGGCCGGCTGGCCAAATTTGGCCCGCCGTGTAATTTAATTTGGCCCTTGAGGCAATATCAATTTTAGCATTAGAGCTGGCTCGCCGGTGTTATACAGCGTCGGTGCCGCTGTAACGCCGCATTCACCGCTAATACTCATACTTGCCAACCCTCCTAAGTTTCCCGGTAGACTCACGAAGTTCAGTGACCCACCCGAAAATCTCTCGGGGCAACCATTCTACCGAATTTCTACCGATTTCCACCCGGACAACTATATTGGGGGCGTGCATTTAAGGTACTGCCTTTAGCGTTCTCTACAACCTGTCGTAACGTCTGCTTTTCCTCCATACTAACAGCGTGTCACATAATATTTGTGGCTTTTACACACACACAGACAGACACACACACACACACAAGTGAATGCAAGGCATACTTGGTCATTAGCCATACAGGTCACGCTGAGAGTGGCCGTATAAACAACTTTCGCACTGTTACAAATATGCGCCACACTGTGAACCCACACCAGACAAGAATGACAGACACATTTCAGGTGAACATCTGCACTTTAACAAAACAGAACAAATACCCAGAATCCCTTGCAGCACTAACTCTTCCGGGAAACTTCCTGCAAACTAAGCAATAATTAACGTTTTATTCATGCATTTTCTCTTGCTACGTCAAGGCTTGAATGTTTGGTTCATTCATTATTGTTATTTTATTTTCAAATGTATTATTAGCCTGTGGAAACATTTTAATATTTACCTCTGAAGATTGCAAATAGAAAAAAATGCATTATATTTTTATCAAAATGTTATTTGATATGCCATTGATATTTTTTTTACTTATTATTATTATTATTTGAAACTGGATTTTGCATGTCACTAAAGTTATATAAGCCAATGCTTGTTCAATATTTAATACAAAACTTGTTTGGGTCCCTATCAAAAGGTTAATTTGTTCAACCTTGGCTTTGTTCCGTTTAAAATTTTGGCCCACTCTGTATTTGAGTTTGACACCCCTGATTTAAACCTTCAATCAATTTCTACATTCCACTAACGCTGTCTACAGCTTTGTTTGCCGTTCTTTGTGTATTTATATTGTAACGGGAGACAACATCGCTTTTGTGCACTGAAATTTCTTCTTGTTTATATGCTCTCCAAGGCAGTTTGTCGAGTTTGGGTACGTCAGGGAATGATGTAAAGTTAAAGCTGGGGTCATTTCCTGAGTTAGCTTCCTGTGTTACAAAGTCCACAAAAACATTGAATGGTGGGAAGGGGACTGTGAAAAGTCTCCAACCTGGATCCTCCACTTTGTCACGGACACAACACACTTTGTCAGTGGTTACACTTTCTTTTTAATGTTTCTTACTTTATACAACACAGTCACTTTGTTCACCACTCTTTTTGGCTTTTCAGCTCACTCTGAACATACACAATTGTCTTTTCCTTCCACTCCTCCGTGCGTCCGTCAGTCCCTCCCTCTTGCCGTCTCCCTCTCATGATCTCCAGGCCTGCTGATAAAGGATCAGGTGATTAGATAACTCGTCCCGGCTGAGGTATCTGCTCACCTGATTGCTGCTTCGTGACCGGCTCCTGCGTATGCCCCGCCCGCAGGGAACGCGTAGGACACGGCCCTCTCCACATGCCTCCACCGCCCGATTCAGGCCGGGCAGCCGTCCAGCCGCGTCCACCCCCCCACCCCCACCGTGGAGGGCCGAGAGAGAAAGTCGGCCACGGCCATCTGAGCACCCGGCCTGTAAACCACCCGGACGTTGTAAGGCTGTAGTGTCAGGTACCACCGGGTGATCCTCGCGTTGATATCCCTCATGCGGTGGAGCCACTGGAGAGGTTTGTGGTCCGAGTAGAGGCTGAAGGCGCGCCCCAGCAGGTAGTAGCGGAGGGCCCCCACCGCCTACCGGATGGCGAGGCACTCCCTCTCCACCGTGCTGTACCTCGCCTCCCGGTCCGACAATTTACGGCTGAGATATAACACGGGGCGGTCGACGCCCTCCACCTGCTGAGACAGTACCGCCCCCAGCCCCCAACCCGACGCGTCAGCCTGTAAACAAAATGGGATCTTAAAGTCAGGCATGCGCAGTACCGGCTCCTCACAGAGTGCTTTATTTACCTGCTCAAATCCCCGCTGGCACTGCTCCGTCCACTGGACCAGTTCTGGAGCACCCTTTCGGGTGAGGTCAGTCAATGGGCCGGTCCAGTCCGCGAATCAAGGAATGAACCGGTGGTAGTAACCCGCCAGCCCCAGGAACTGCCTCACCTCCTTCGCTGCTGTTTTTTCCACCTGCGGTCGCACCTGCCACCCCCCCAAGTGGTACCCCAGATACTGTACCTCCCTCCGGCCAACCGCGCATTTCGCCGCGCAGTGAGCCCCGCCCGGCTCAGGGACTCGAGCACAGCCCCCACCCGCTGCATGTGCTGTTCCCAGCTGCCACTCTGGATGATGACTTCATCCAAGTAGGCAGCCGCGTATGCAGCGTGGGGCCGCAGCACCCGGTCGATGAGACGCTGGAACGTGGCAGGCGCACCGAACAAGCCGAACGGATGGGTCATGAATTGATATAATCCGTCCGGAGTGGAGAAGGCCGTTTTTTGCCGGGACTGTGGAGACAAGGGAATCTGCCAGTAGCCCTTGGTTAAATCCAGTGTGGTAAAAAATTTAGCAGTGCCCAACCGATCTAGGAGCTCGTCGACCCGGGGCATTGGGTATGCGTCACAACGTGACTGATCATTCACCCTGCGGTAATCCACACAGAAACGCACGGTCCCATCGTTCTTCCCTACCAAAACAATGGGACTACACAATGCGCTGTGAGATTCTTCTGTCACCCCCATTTCAAGCATAGTTTTTAATTCCCCACGCACAATTTTGCTCTTGTGTTCGGGAAGCCTATATGGCCGAGACCGCACCGTAATCTCCGGGCTAGTCTCAATGTGGTGTTGGATGAGATTCATGCAGCCGGGCCTCGATGAAAACACATCAGCATAGCGCCACTGTAACTCAGCTACCTCCGCTCGCTGGGCCAATGTGAGCTGGTCATCACAGAAAAGCGGAGGAATTGGTCCAGAGCGCGGGACCTATGGTCCCAACTCTTCTTCCTCCTTTACTACTGTTGCCATGGAAACAGGCTCCGCCTGCCTCCATGCCTTCAGCAGGTTAATGTGGTACAGCTGTGTGTCCCCCCGACGGCACGAGCGCCAAACCTCATAATCCACATCACTCACTTGCTGCGTGACCTCAAAGGGTCCTTGCCACTTTGCATGTAATTTAGAGCTTGAAGTTGGAAGCAATGCAAGCACTTTTTCTCCCGGCGTGAATTTACGCAGTTGAGTTCCCTTGTTGTACGTGCGGCGCTGATGCTCTTGAGCACGGAGCAAATTCTCGCGTGACAAGCGCCCCACCTGGTTGAGTTTTGCTTGCATGTCAAGAACATACTGTATTTCATTTTTGCTGGAGCTTGGATCCGCCTCCCAGCTTTCTTTAATGATGTCCAAAACTCCGCGAGGCCTCCGGCCGTACAACAATTCAAACGGTGCAAAACCAAGCGAGGTCTGAGGTACCTCCCGCATCGCAAACATTAGGGGCTCCAACCATTTATCCCAATTTTGTTTGTCCTCGTGCATAAACTTAAGGATCATTGTTTTCAGCGTTTTATTCAATCTCTCCACCAGCCCGTCCGTTTGCGGATGATACACGCTGGTGCGGATCGCTTTTATCCCCAATAACCCCATTCAGTTCTTTAATTGTGTGCGACATAAAGGACGTGCCCTGGTCAGTCAAAATCTCTTTCGGGATTCCAACTTGGGAAATTACCTGAAACAGTGCTTGCGCAACACATTTGGCGGAAATAGAGCGCAAAGGCACTGCCTCGGGATACCGCGTTGCGTAATCCACTAGGACTAAAACAAAGCGATATCCCCGTGTACTCGGGTGAAATTGTCCGATGAGGTACATGCCAATTCTTTCGAATGGAACCTCCATGAGCGGCAATTGGCGTAACGGTGCCTGTGGGGTGGCCGCTGGATTCACCAGCTGGCAGTCCGGACAAGCGGCTCACCACCGGCGCACATCCGCCCGGAGGCCTGGCCAATAGAATCGGACCATGACCCGATTAAGTGTTTTATCATATCCTAAATGTCCAGACATGGGATTAAAATGTGCCGCCTGGAAAACCATTTCCCGGCGGCATTTTGGCACCAACAACTGGGTGTATTCCTCCCCGGTTTGCGTGTCACGGGCCACTTGGTACAGTCTATCCCTAATCACTGAAAAATGTGGGAATACCCGCACTTTCCCCGGGCGCACCAGCTGACCGTCAATAAAGTCGACCTGGTCCCAGGCCTCGCGCAAAGTTTCATCACGGGACTGCTCGAGGGGGAAGTCCTCCGTAGGTGGCCATCGGGGAGCCGGGGGAGCCTCCCGCGAAGCCCTCGCCGGTTCCTGCTCGCCACTCCTGGATGAAACCGCGTCGCCGCTAAGAACAGCGCGGATACTCCCCTCACCTACTGTCCGTGAACGCACCCCCACACATTGTGTCAATAATACATTAAACCTCGGCTAATTCGTGCCTAGAATTACGGGGGGCGTGAGTTGCGCGCTTACGGCAACTTGAACTCTATGCTTTTGGTTGCCATATATAATTTCCACTGGAACAATTGGATTTTCATGCACATCCCCATGGATACACCTAATTCTCACACGTGTTGCCTGCCTCAAAACCCCGGGCCAAACCAAGTTCTGGTGGATCAGGGACTGCTTACAGCCCGAATCCACCATCGCCCGGTGTGTACTCCCTTGTATCCTTACCGGGACGTAGTACGTCTCCCCTGGATCGGGGGCGGGTGCTGGAGGCCCGGCAACCCGCATCACCTGCCCCACCTCCATCACGGAGCACTCTCTTCGCAGGTGACCGGGCTGTCCGCACACCCAACACACCGGCCCTGGCATTTGAGGTGCCCTCTGCGAGGGAAGCCCCCTTTCGGCAGTGCTGGCATCCTGAAACCTGCAAATGGCATTTGGGTTATACCCCGTATTGTGCCCCCCCTTTTCGTGTGTATGTGTGTGTGTGTGTGTGTGTGTGTTGATTTTTCAACGCCCGGGTGGGAAACCTGGTCTTCATGACCGGGAGTCTTGGTCCTTTCCGTCCCCCCCCATCGGAGGGCGAGTCGGCGGCGGGTCGCTGAGGTGGGTCCTGCGGCCGTCTTCGGGGTCGTTTCCCGCTGCACCGCCAGGTGTTCGCCCGCCAATTTGACTGCCGCTTTCATCTCCGGAGGGCTGTGGTACCTCGCCCACGCTGAGGTCCTGGCCGGGATGCCGTCCAAAAACTGCTCCAGGATTATGGCCTCCAACATGTTCTGATCTTGCCCGTTGGGCTGGAGCCACCGGGTCGCCGCATCTCTTAGCCGGTAGGCGAATACAAATGGCCGGTCATCTGCCTCCAGCCTCATCGCCCGGAATTTTCGGCGGTGGTCTTCGTGGCTTCTTGGGCTCTGTCCAAATTGCATGTCTGAAGTTGACATATTGCAAGCGGGCCGCTGCCGGCAGACCCAGCCCCGCCCGCTGTGCCTCCCCCACCAGGAGCGGCAGCAGTTTTGCTCCCTATTCCTCTTCCGGCCATTTGTTTGCCACTGCTGTCACCTCGAAGACGTCCAGGAATGTTTGCGGTTCCTCTCCTTCTCCCATGCGCTTCATGGTCAAACCCCTTCCTCCTGTCTCCACACTGTCCATTAACAATTTGAGCATTTGTGTCTGCTGCTGGCTCGCTGCTGACACCTGTGTCAGCACTTGACCAAGTGCCTCGAGGGGGGTTGGTGCCGACATTTGTTGTGCGTTCTTCCTACTTGTTGGGTGCCACTGTGGAAAGTCTCCGACCTGGATCCTCTACTTTGTCACGGACACAACACACTTTGTTCAGTGGTTACACTTTCTTTTTAATGTTTCTTACTTTATACAACACAGTCACTTTGTTCACCACTCTTTTTGGCTTTTCAGCTCACTCTGAACATACACAATTGTCTTTTCCTTCCACTCCTCCGTGCGTCCGTCAGTCTCTCCCTCCTGCCGTCTCCCTCTCATGATCTCCAGGCCTGCTGATAAAGGATCAGGTGATTAGATAACTCGTCCCAGCTGAGGTATCTGCTCACCTGATTGCTGCTTCGTGACCGGCTCCTGCGCATGCCCCGCCCGCAGGGAACGCGTCAGAAACGCCCCTCTCCACAGGGACACGTTGTGTGCATTTGTAGTCAGCTCCTACTGCGATCCACCTTTGTTGCAAATTGAAGGGAAATGTTTGCACAATTGGGTTTAATCCTCTTGCGGTATCCAAAAACGCAAGACCAGGAAGGTCTCCTTCAGCTTTAGCACTCTGCATTTCCATGAGCAGGTCACTAAACTTCCTTAGTTTTGTGTAGTGTTTGGATGTGATTTTGGGGAACATAGCAATTATTTTGAAGAATCACTTCAGCTGAGCCATAAAATTTCTCAAGCCTGTCCCACATCATATTGAGACCCTTGGTTGGGTTGTTAATGTGTATGGCTCTAATTTGTTCTACGTGTTCAGAGGATTCTTTTCCAAGCCACTTTAACGTCAAGTCTATCTCCTCACTTGTTGTTAAATCTAATCCATTTGTTGCATTTTTAAAGGAGCGTTTCCAAGCTCTGAAATTTTGAGGCTTGTCGTTAAATTGCAGTAGTCCTGTTGCTACTATTTCCCGGCGAGTTAAAGTATCTAATGAAGTCACTCACATTAGGGTTTTTAGGCTCTTGGCATGGAAGTTGGATGCTTATACCTGATCTGACCAACTTGCACTGTAATTGTTATGGATGTGAGGAGAGGAGGAAATGCCTGGGGGGGTTTTGGAAGTTTCTAAGATCATTAGGAGGGCCAAAGGGAATTTGTTGAGAGTCATTTTGTTTTGTTGGCTGAAGTAATTGATTGCTAGTGAGCTTTGACTTGCTCTGAGGAGCATTTTCACATTGTGATGGCTGTGTAACAACATATTTTCCCTGTTTAACAAATTCAGCTTGGCCGAGGACATATTGCTTCGTACGTTCAGATGTGACAAAAGAACAAGGATTGCTGCGTGCTTCTACCTGTGTGACTAAAGTTGCTTCTAAAGCCTCTGCTTCAGCAATAGCAGATGCAACATATTTTTCATGTAGAAGAAATTCAATAGATGCTTCTATTTTAGCTTTTTCTACTTTTAAGTCCATTTCTTTTGCTGCAAAACCGAGTTGGGCTTTGGCTGCCTCAGCTTTCGCTCGTGCCCTAGCTGCTACAGAACCTGTGGAGGAGTTCGTCGAAGCCTCAGACCGGGTCTTTATGGATGACGCCTTGCTGCACATGGCGGGGTAGACTAAATGATGACTACTGAATCACTGCTGTATGCCGTTTGCGTTGTAGCGTTGTGGCGTAGTAGTGGTCAGCTTCACTATAGCGTGCGACGACTGCGTTACCTCTGTCTGCTTGGATGGCGCCGTTTCACTGTGCCGTTAGGAGTGCATGTCTGATGCAAGGGCTGTTTAACACCTTTCTTATGCCACGACTCTGAAGACCGATGAGCGTTGTCAGCAGGTTTATTGACATTCAAAAGGGTGAAACTAAAAAGACAAACAATATAGTCAACATGTACATATATTATGCAAATGTATTCATATATATGCTGTAATGTTACCTTACAAGGCATGAGAAGGTAAACAAAGGTAAATTGCGCAGTGGGAGAGTAGGCGTGCGGAACCCGAGGGTCCCTGGTTCAATCCCCACTGAGTACCAACCTCGTCACGTCCGTTCTGTCCTGAGCAAGACACTTCACCCTTGCTCCTGATGGGTGCTGGTTAGCGCCTTGCATGGCAGCTCCCTCCATCAGTGTGTGAATGTGTGTGTGTGAATGGGTAAATGTGAAAGTAATGTCAAAGCGCTTTGAGTACCTTGAAGGTAGAAAAGCGCTATACAAGTGCAACCCCTAAATTTGTACAACAACGCCATTTTAGATGACGTCGCAAATTATTGCTAATGAGCACGACAAAGATATACATCACATATCATAAATTTAGCTCCAAATATTTTAAACAAAAAACAAGTTTCAAAGTTCAATTTATGATACAAGTCATGCCTGTGAATCAATTTTTGTGTTGGATCACGTTTGGTTTGGTTTTTGGACTCTTGCTTCATGTTTTGCATTTCCTGGTTTTGTTTGTTTCCATGCCAACCCATTAGTTTCCACCTGGTCCTCCTCAGCCTCTCACACCTGTTTCTAATTACCACAGCAGTATTTAAGTAATTTGTTTTCTTTTCCTCGACCTGGCTACTTTAACTATTACCTACTGGACTGTGTTGAACCCTCATGGCCACGCACCTACCTTTCCTTGCTGGACCCTCATGCTTTGCCATGCTGTTTGTTGTTTGACCACGCCACGTAAGACTTCTTTGTATTTATGCCTCAGTGCTAGTTTTTGGTTTGCCTTGTGCCTTTAATAGTATCTTCTGTTTGTTTTGTAGATAGTCCTGCCTTTGTGCTGTTTTTTGTTTAAAGTTTTAGTATAGATCATTATTATTAAAAATGACCGAGAGGAAGGCGAGAAACACTTTTTATTTCAACAGACTCTCGCGGCGTACCTTCCGTCAAAACTCTAAAGGCCGACTGCACATTTCCTATCTTCACAATAAAAGCCCTGCTTCATGCTGCCTGCGCCAACTAAATAAAGAGTCTCGGAAAACTGGTGTGCACAAGCGATCCCTCAGAAAGCTGGCGTGCACATCACTTGTGCACGCCAGCTTTCGGAGACTCTTATTTTGTTAGCCCAGGCAGCATGAAGCAGGGCTTTAATTGTGAAGATAGGAAATGTGCAGTCGGCCTTTAGAGTTTTGACGGAAGGGACGGCGCGAAAATCTGTTGAAATAAAAAGTGTTTCTCGCCTTCCTCTCTGTCATTTTTTCATAATAATGAACTGGCAGCAGCCAGCGTCATCTCACAAGACCCTCGGGTGCCGTGAATGTTAATCAAGCAAGCTACGGAATTTGCCGCCAATGTTTTTCTTGTAAAGTGTATGGAAGCTGGATGAATTAGATGCCAAAAACCAACCACTTTCATGTGGTATTGTACAGAAAGGACAACTTTTTTTCTCCTCCATTTGAAAATGTGGGCGTTATCATCATTAATGTCTGATTCCAATCAATGCAAGTCATCAGAATCAGGTAATACACCAACTTATATTGTTGTCTTTGTGAAAGAAAGACATCTATATGTGTTACACATGCTTGTATTATCATTAAACACATTTAACTTGTTTACAAAAATGTCTCTTTCATAAATAAATAAATATAAATGATATATACAAATGAGGTAGATCCCCTCGAGTTGGTCAATTGAAAAGTAGCTCGCCTGCAGAAAAAGTGTGGGCACCCCTGTTGTAGTGTCTCACTAAATAAACAGTTGTGTGTTTGGTCCAGCTGGCCGGGGACGTTTTTTTCGATTTATATTTGGTAAGCACATTATTCTTGTCGACGTAGCTTGGCTCCAAGTTCCACAATAGCAGCATCAAGTCATGCCGGTCCTGACTCTCTCGGCTTCCATCTGCTTTAACGTTTTACCCTTCCTTCGTGCTCGCTCCTATAACCAGCAGTTCATCCTTCGTATATTCAGATTCAAAAAGTTAAGGTTGTGAATCCTCATTTTTCCAAGAAAGTTGTCTTTGTCTTCCATTACCAAGTCTGCCATCATTATGATACACTCGCATTTGTTTCCGGAAGAATTCATCAACAGGTCAGCTGCATCATTCCTCAAAGGTTCTGTATTCTCCATTCATTTACACTGAGAATCTTAAAACATATTCTTTTATGTTACGCTTCTGGCTAAGCAGGTGTATGTGTGTTATGAAACGATGATAATTTGTTTATCATGAGTGCGGTATAAGCAGCAAATACACATAGCTCACTTATGGTCTGTCGATATCACTTTGACTCGCCTTCTGACAGTGTCAGAAATAAAAGGTCTCTCTTTACTGTTCTCATATTGCGACGTGGAACAAATCCACACATTTTTGTTTTGACACCGCTCGAGAGAATTTTGTGTGCGTGCGGGCTCACATATATGAGGGGCCGTTAGGGACATTATTCAGAATTACCTCTTACATACACTACTGAAATGCTCTCACATAAACAACTGAAATGTTTTTCTCTCACACACACTACTGAAATGCTCTTACATACGCTACTGAAATGCTCTCACATACACTACTGAAATGCTCTTACATAAAAAAACTAAAATGCTCTCACATAAACAACTAAAATGCTCTCACATAAACAAGTAAAATGCTCTCACATAAACAAGTAAAATGCTCTCACATAAACAAGTAAAATGCTCTCACATAAACAAGTACAATGCTCTCACATAAACAACCAAAATGCTCTCACATAAACAACTAAAATGTTTTTCTCTCACACACACCACTGAAACACTCTTATACACACTACTGAAACACTCTTATACACATTAATGAAATGCTCTCACATAAACAACTGAAATGTTTTTCTCTCACACACACCACTGAAACACTGTTATACACACTACTGAAATGCACTTACATATGCTACTGAAATTCTCTCACATACACTACTGAAATGCTCTTACATAAACAACTAAAATGCTCTCACATAAACAAGTAAAATGCTCTCACATAAACAACTAAAATGCTCTCACATAAACAAGTAAAATGCTCTCACATAAACAAGTAAAATGCTCTCACATAAACAACTAAAATGCTCTCACATAAACAAGTAAAATGCTCTCACATAAACAACTAAAATGCTCTCACATAAACAAGTAAAATGCTCTCACATAAACAAGTAAAATGCTCTCACATAAACAAGTACAATGCTCTCACATAAACAACTAAAATGCTCTCACATAAACAACTAAAATGTTTTACTCTCACGCACACACACACCACTTGCGTGTGAGAGACAACAATTTTAGTAGTACGTGTGCAAAGATTTCAGTTATATGTATAAGAGCAGCTTACTAGTATGTGTGAAAGCATCTTACCAGTGTATGTGAGAGGATTTTACTAGAGTGTATGAGTGACACTGCATTCCGGTTTTTTTGTTGTTTTTTTTTTAAAGCCAAGTTGTTTGTGGAAAAAATGTCTGCCGAACTACCAACAAGTAGCTTCACAGAGGCACAGTCCGCAGCATTATCGAGCGCATCTTCTACCACATGGACATCGGGTCAAGAGGAGGAAAAGGTAATTAGACATTATTTATTTCTAAATGATTGTTGAATCCCACGGAATGTAAGGCAACATAGCATTGTAGCCATTATGCAGTTAGCCTTGTGTGCCTCCACAACAAACAAGTTAGCAACTAATGTTTCTGCGGCTCCTAGGAGTCTGACATCAATTGCAAACCTGCAGTTTGTCTCGGAGGAAACGTAAAAAGTACACCGTCAAATCAGCTAATAATGTTTGCAGAGTTGTTGCTATGGTAACATGTCGAAATGTGAGTCACGTCGTGGTATATCAGTAGCTGATCGAATAGTAATAATAATAGATTACATTTATTTAGCGCTTTTCTTTGGACTAGATAAGGGGTCCCCAAATACGGCCCGTGGGCCGACGTCCAACATCCGGCCCGCTGAAATAATTATTTTTTTATGTAATTATTTTAAATCTGTCTCTTCTAATCCATTTTTTGATGTCCCCTAGCCGATCGAGCAAATCATATTGTCTAAAAATGCATTTTCCCGTATGACTTATATTTTCTTAGCTGTTTTCATGTGATCTGATTGTTACATTCTTATTTCAGAGTCACCACGCATGACCATTTCAACAAGGACGGAATACACAACCTCTGGATGCATGGAACTTCTCTGCACACAAATATATTGTTGGGAATATTCAATAAATTTTACATAAATACATTTAACATCTTTATTTTTTGCTCAAAAAAGTTTCCTTATGACTTATTATTCATATACTTTTCAATGTTTCCTGTAGTCAGACAGTAGACATCGTTTGTCTAAAATTATAGTTTAAGTTAATGTGTTAATATTTACACCTAGCCCCTAACAACCATCCATTTTCTACCGCTTATTCCCTTTGGGGTCGCGGGGGGCGCTGGTGCCTATCTCAGCTACAATCGGGCAGAAGGCGTTGTACACCCTGGACAAGTCGCCACCTAATCGCAAAGCCAACACAGATAGACAGACAACATTCACACTCACATTCACACCCTAGGGCCAATTTAGTGTTGCCAATCAACCTATCCCCAGGTGCATGTCTTTGGAGGTGGGAGGAAGCCGGAGTACCCGCAGGGAACCCACGCATTCACGGGGAGGACATGCAAACTCCACTCAGAAAGATCACGAGCCTGGGATTGAACCCCAGACTACTCAGGACCTTCGTATTGTGAGGCAGACGCACTAACCCCTCTGCACCGTGAAGCCCAGCTCCTAACATAAATACAATAATCATAACATAAAAAAATGTGCAGCACAAACGTTTGGGACAAGTATAGGGAGATTTTGACAAAGTGTGTGTGGTGGTGGGGGGCTGGATGCCATCACTAGTCGGAACATATATTTTAAAATAACTTATAAACCTCAATGTTAGAAACAAATGTTTACAGCAAAAACATTTTGCAGTGTAATTTTGATATTTGCAATAATAAAGTGAGCAACTTCATACAGGTTTGTGTAACAGGTTCTTTTTTACAAAATGTTCAAACAAAACCTTAATTCGCAGAATACACTGCACAAGTGAAGATAACATTTTAACAAATCATATAATTCCCAGGTTCACTGCATAATGTGCAGAATTAAAGTGAAAATGTCTACTCTATCCCATAGTTGCCATCATTTTCAAGTGGGTTCACTTGTTGAATAATGTTCATTGTCGTTTCATTAATGTTAACATCTATGTGTGAAATTGCGTTATTATTTGTTATTTTTTTATGTGAGAGCATTTCAGTAGTGTATGTAAGAGCATTTCAGTAGTGTTTGTAAGAGCATTTCAGTCGTGTATTTAAGAGCATTTTAGTTGTTTATGTGAGAGCAATTCAGTACTGTATGTAAGAGCATTTCAGTAGTGTATGTAAAAGCATTTTAGTTGTTTATGTGAGAGCAATTCAGTAGTGTATGTAGGAGCATTTCAGTAGTGTATGTAAGAGCATTTTAGTAGTGTATGTAAGAGCATTTTAGTTGTTTATGTGAGGGCATTTCAGTAGTATATGTAAGAGCATTTCAGTAGTGTATGTAAGAGCATTTCAGTAGTGTGTATAAGAGTGTTTCAGTGGTGTGTGTGAGAGACAAACATTTCAGTTGTTTATGTGAAAGCATTTCAGTAGTGTATGTGAGAGCATTTCAGTAGTGTGAATAAGAGTGTTTCAGTGGTGTGTGTGAGAGAAAAACATTTCAGTTGTTTATGTGAAAGCATTTCAGTAGTATATGTGAGAGCATTTCAGTAGTGTGTATAAGAGTGTTTCAGTGGTGTGTGTGAGAGAAAAACATTTCAGTTGTTTATGTGAGAGCATTTCAGTAGTGTATGTAAGAGGTAATTCTGAATAATGTCCCCAACGGCCCCTCATACACATAGGTTCACTCTGACAGCGGAGGGACAGCGATTAGGTAAGATGTATCGTGTCTCTTTTTCAGTGGATTTCTCTGCTACTGCCGACAATTTTATCATGTCTACCCCAGCTCTCTGCATGCACAGAATGGGCGGCCCAAGCCTGACACTTCATTCAACCAAAAGTAGTGGTGTGCCGTCAGGGCCAGCAAGGCCTTCTCTGCCGGCCTAACATAAACATTTATTTTTATTTTCCCTAAATATCTAAAAGTATTCATATTCTCTTGATGTCATATAATGCTCCTTCCAATGATGTTGTTTTAATGTTAGAGTTTTTATCCAATCAGAATTCAGCTTGCTTAAGTTGCAATGCTGGCAAAATCTGCCCGGGGCCTTTATAATGAACAATAAAGGTGTCTGTGCACTGTAAGTAAATGGACACATACAGTTGATAGATAATTGTGATAGTCAATCAGATCACATGTTGGTGTCAGTAAGGCCTTCTAGCTAGCCTCACGTTGAACGTGACATTTACGCGTCCTGTGATTGGATACTCGCCGGGACCATTAGCGGATGTATTTGAGAACAAATTCAGTTGCGATAGCCAATCAGATCACGAGTTGTTGACAGTATCCTATCTAGGTAGCCTGATGTTAACAAGACTGATTGGATACTCACTTGTCATTCCAAAGTGGGTAGCCATTAACAAGTTTCAATTTAGCAGGAAGCAGGTAGTGTTGACCCACAAAGAAGGACACCAAAACATTGATTAGGTGGCAGGTATATATTTGCAAGACCATTTTCAAGAAGGACATTTAAAGAGAAACTACATCTTGTGAGATGATGTCGGCGATGAAATGGGGAAATGGCTGCCATTTCCACTTGAATTAACCGAGGACAAAGGATTATACAGCATCGATTGGGTGCTATGTAATTGTGGGTTAAATCACCATAAATGATTCACGGGCGCGGCACGCTGCTGCCCACTGCTCCCCTCACTTCCCAGGGGGTGATCAAGGGGATGGGTCGAATACAGAAGACACATTTCACCACACCTAGTGTGTGTGTGAGACAATTATTGCTACTTTAACTTTAACTTATCAATTGTGAGTTAAAATATTTCATTTTTTAAATTTTTCACATTTAATATGTTGATTTGCTATTTTAATTTTGACAGCACCACATAAGATATGTTTTAATGGCTAATGCAGGTTTATTGATTTTTAAATGCGCCAGGAAATAACCCGTTTTGTGCACTGTTGAGGTCATTCAATGCCGAGTAGTGCGTACATGTGTTTCTGTATAGTATTTCTCTAGAAATGGTCATGTGGTGACATAAATTATGGTATTTTGAGAGATAATCATTGAAGTCGGACATCACTGAAGGTCTACGTGGGAGATGCACCTGACCAAAGTGTATTAACGTGTGAAGGATTTGAATATTTTTTAAAGCTAACTACACATTTTGTTAGCATACACACACTCCCTAACTCTTCCGAGCTACATTATACATCCCCGCTAGCACCAAATCCCCTCCCACCCCCTGTCCCCTCCGTGCGTCGGTTGAGGTGGGCGGGGTTGGGGGGGGGCGGGGTTTGGTGCAACCGGGGGTGTATAATGTAGCCTGTAATAGTTAGGGATGCATGGGATTCTGGGTATTTGTTGTGTTGTGTTTATGTTGTGTTACAATGCGGATGTTCTCCCGAAATGTGTTTGTCATTTTTGTTTGGTGTGGGTTCACAGTGTGGCGCATATTATTAAGAGTGTTAAAGTTGTTTATGTCACAACTCTCAGTGTAACCTGTACAGCTGTTGACCAAGTATGTCTTGCAGTCACTTTCGTTTATCAACAGAGGCTGCATACTACATGTGACCAGCTGGCACGTAGCAGTGTGTAAAAGCGGGCGCGACGACAAGTTTTATAGGGTTGTATAGGCATTTCCATCAGGGCACGCCCTCAATATTATCGACTAGGTGAAAATCGGAGAATGTTGGCCCCGGGTGATTGCTGTGAGAAGCATTAAACTCTGGATAATCGGGGGTGCCCGCAATTATGCAGCTGAGCCACATTAGAGTGATCAAAGAGCCGTATGCGGCTCTGGAGCCGCAAGTTGTCGCCCCCTGATTTAAAGGCTAGTGTATACAAATTAGTTTTAAGATGGGACTTAAAAGCTTCTACTGAGGTAGCATCTCTAACTGCTACCGGTAGGGCATTCCAGAGTACTAGAGCCCGAATAGTAAACGCTCTATAGCCCACAGACTTTTTTGGGCTTTGGGAATCACTGATAACCCGGAGTTCTTAGAATGCAGATTTCTTGCGAGGTTGTATGGTACGATACAATCTGTTTGATTTTGATTAAGTTTTGCCAATACTTTTTCCCACCTAGATGTATTTTTGTTATATTAAATAAGTAAGCATCTTGATAGCAAAACAGCTTATGTGTTTCAGTTTGGGGAAAATAGATACAATTAGACTTGATGCAGCTCTAAGAATCAGACAACAGGCTCACTCACCAGAAAAGAAAGAAAGAAAATAAGAATCTGCTAAGCACTGCTTGTTACTAGGACCACACTCTGATTACACACCTAAATAGGAAATATCTGACATGTATGCTGATTTGAAAACAACAGACACATTTTCTCAGAATATATTTTTAGTCGTTTGTTTCCAACAGTGCCTCTGTGACTTAGAGTCTACAATGAACTTCATCGCACAAGTTGTGGATGGAAGTTGTGGAACCAAATCCTGATTCAACAATCTGCAAGATAACAAGTCCAATGTCATCCACCGTGCCAATGTATTCAGTTCTAGCTCCACCAAGTGATGAAAAGGATCCATCACATGAATTTTGTTCTGACTGCTGGGGTTCCACTTCCACAAGTGCATTGACACTTGTGTTTGGATGGGTGCTGGCAAGTACCCTATGAGTGATGAGTGACAAGGGGGACAACATGAGTGGGACAGTAGTGTGTGCAGGTCATAACAGCACTCTGTATGCTTAGACAAGTTGTCCCACTTCTTCTGAAAACTGAAGATTATGTCTGCTGACGAGGTTTTCATGGTGAAGACAATCATATTGAGAGCAGGGGCGTCGCCAGACATATTTCACTGGGGCACGTGCCCCACTGTTGATCTCCAGTGCCCCAGTAAAAATGTCACCAATAAAAAAAAAAACGCTTCAGAGTTTTAAGTCTACATAACATAGGCAACAGCGCAAATACTACTTAGTATGGTAATTGATTGCTACTGTATTCACTCCACGAAACAGTGAGCACATGGCTACTTAATATGGTAATTTATTCACGTGTGGATCGAGACTTCGGTTGAGAGAGAGAGAGGGGGATGCGTATCACTGCGTGAGGTAGGTGACGTTAGCCAACAACAATTTGTTAATTACATTATTTTGATTTTGATTTGACTCAAACTGTAACTCTTAGATGGATATCAGAAAGTTATTCACCCGCAGCAATGAAGAAGAAGCGAGGAATGAGAGATGTAAGTGAAGTCCTAGCTAGCTAGGCAACATCATTGTCTTAAGTTGATGCTAAGTTAGCTAACGTTCTTCCTTGTATGAAGACAAACATATTCATTTGCTGTACGAGCTGTCGGGGGAATTTCCAATCAACATGAAACATAATGTTGGTTATTGTCTGCTGGTTCTGCATCGATGATGATTTGGAGTAAGCATGTGTTAGTTGAGTGCTTTTCAAATGGTTTATCTTCAGGAAGAAAAACATTTTTCCATATCATCAAGTCGTGAGACAAATTTTTAAATCATTCAAGTTTATTTCACAGAAAAATAGCACAGTAGACTTGTCTTGTTAATCGGTGTGACTTTGACTAAAATAATCTTGTTTTGTTAGCAGAAAAATGGCTACAGCTAAAGCATCTGGTTTTGTTTCCAGAAAAAATAGTAACATTTCTGTATTTGTTTTCAGAAAGATTGCTAAAAATATTGGGTTTTGTTGCCCCATTTAGATTTTTAAAAATATATTTCCATGTCTGTCCTGAGTCCTCCTCCAACTTGTTAGTCTCTTTGCCTTTTGCTAAAATACTCACTAGAAAAAAGGCTGAAATAATCTGGTTTTGTTGCCACAATTTGATTTTCTCCCTACACTTTTTTTTTTCATGCACACATCTGACTGCGACTCACTGAAAATGACACACAATCCACTTTTATGTCACAAGCCAGCAGTTGGGAACCACTGGTCAACTGTATAACAGTTACTGTAATATTTCCATGTCTGTCCAGAGTGATTGACCACTTTGCAAAAATGAAAAGGAGACGTTACCGTTTACTTCTCAGAAAATGATTCCCTGAACAGACACACAAGAGTTGTTCATTTATTCTACTACTGTGGCTTTATTGTTTTGTGTATATTTTACAGTTTTGTGTATCTGAAATATGATTAGCCACATTGCCATAAATGGAAATTAAATAATATAAAAGAACCCAGAGATATAGGGGTGCTTTATTTTTTGCTTTACTTTTGTAGATGTTAAATTTGCAGATGATTACTGCAATATATATTTCAAAAAGATTCATTGCTCTTCCTTTTTGCTTTTACCAGTAGCAGTTTAGAAGTCTGGAGTAAAAAAGTGCACAAGTAGGTCAAATGCATTAGTTAATTTCAGGTGGTTAATCAAAGATCCATACAACATCATCTGATATGATTTCATAGTTTAAAGCACTTTTTATGTATTTTTTATGATAAATAAGTGCTAAAGATGTTTTTGCTTGCGCGCTTTGCACGCTCACATGAATTATTTGTGCCCCAGGTGTGCCCCAGTACAGTATTAGGTCTAGTGACGCCCCTGATTGAGAGCAACCAAAGTGGAATGGGGCTGCCTCAGAGATGGCTGTGCCACATGCTTGATGCGAGCACAAACTGTGTACCAAAATTCATAGTGTGGCAAAAGACAAAAGGCTTTCCATGTGACAAAAGAGAGACTGAGACAACAATATGAAGCTGACTTGAACAACTCATCTGACGCCAAGGATGGAACAGAAATTGATCGTTTCTCACACACACACACACACACAAGCACGCACGCACGCACGGGCACACACACACACACCTACGCAAACATGCACACACACACAATGCATGCATCTTGATGCAGTGCACTACAGATCACACAAATGTCGATATTGACAATTCCTCTTGGTTCAAATTGTAATTGTTGTTCACAGCACTTTGGTAGTGTGAAATGAGGAATTGAAGGATTTGAATATTCGGTTCGCAGCCGAGTGTGAAGCGACCGGAATGAGAATCAGAACCTCCAAGTTCGAGTCCATGGTTCTCGCCCAGAAAAGGGTGGAGTGCCATCTCCGGGTTGGGGAGGAGACCCTGCCCCAAGTGGAGGAGTTCAAGTACCTAGGAGTCTTGTTCACGAGTGAGGGAAGAGTGGATCGTGAGATGGACAGGCGGATCGGTGCGGCGTCTTCAGTAATGCGGACGTTGTACCGATCCGTTGTGGTGAAGAAGGAGCTGAGCCGGAAGGCAAAGCTCTCAATTTACCGGTCGATCTACGTTCCCATCCTCACCTATGGTCATGAGCTTTGGGTCATGACCGAAAGGATAAGATCACGGGTACAAGCGGCCCAAATGAGTTTCCTCCGCCGTGTGGCGGGTCTCTCCCTTAGAGATAGGGTGAGAAGCTCTGCCATCCGGGAGGAACTCAAAGTAAAGCCGCTGCTCCTTCACATCGAGAGGAGCCAGATGAGGTGGTTCGGGCATCTGGTCAAGATGCCACCCGAACGCCTCCCTAGGGAGGTGTTTAGGGCACCTCCAACCGGTAGGGGGCCACGGGGAAGACCCAGGACACGTTGGGAAGACTATGTCTCCCGGCTGGCCTGGGAACGCCTCGTGATCCCCTGGGAAGAGCTAGACGAAGTGGCTAGGGAGAGGGAAGTCTGGGTTTCCCTGCTTAGGCTGTTGCCCCCGCGACCCGACCTCGGGTAAGCGGAAGATGATGGATGGATGGATGGAATATTTTTAAATCTGACTACACACTTTTTTAGCATACACATACATCTAATACAATGAGTATATTGATCTTACCATCATATTTCTGCATCAGTAGGTATCACTGTAAAGTATTTACGAGCGGCAATATCAGTCTGCAGAGGAACAGTAACCATGTAACCCGGAGTCAGAAGGTACAAAGACAACCCAATCCTCCTTTTGGGAAATAATATATCAGTCCTTGGAAAGTAAGAGAAGACAGACATTTTGGAAAGAGCCAGAATATGTCTCCCTTTCCGTGGTTGTAGCCATGAGGGAATTGTATTTCATTGCTTAAAAGAATCACACTGTAAAATAAAATCTGAAAATTGACAATGACTTGGTGAGCTTAATTAGAGACTAAACAAACAAAGGAAAAAAAGTACTCCTCTCTTCACGTGCCACTTCATATTCTCGGTAACGTTGCAATGATGGTGACAATAATGAATTAGATTACTTGTAACTGAAAAAAATAACACATTATACTCCATCAATCCATCCATTTTCTGCCGCTTATTCCCGTTCGGGGTCGCGGGGGGGCGCTGGCGCATTATACTCTAACACTGTTATTACCAACACTGCTCACGGCACAACCCGTCATTGCGTGATGAGGACAGAGTGCTTTCACCTCAGAGTCCTCAAGACACAGGACAAGCCTAGCCTTGCTAGATTTGTCGCTAGTAGCTGTTTACCAAAAATAAGGCATACTTTCTGTTGGTGGCTGCAGTTCCACTGACTAGCCTCTTGCTCATAGGGCGGATGCTGTCGATTTCAACGGGAGGCTGGCATGGTGGTAAACGTAGAGTATTGCTTTAAGTTTGGCACAACGCTCGAAACATTAACACTGTGTACTGATAGTTGTTGCTTAGTGTGGAGTCTTTGTTAAGTTTATGGCTGTGGATGTTGAAGGAGTCTAGGATGTGCTTCAGAAATTACACAAAATTACAATTACAATGTACACTTTGCTTATGAAAATCAGGTGCAGTGACCAGGAAAATAAATAACTTACCGCATTTTTTGAACTATAAGGCGCACTTAAAAGCCTGTCATTTTCTCAAAAATTGACAGTGCGCCTTATAACCCGATTTGCCTAATGTATGGAATAATTCTGGTTGTGCTTACCAACCTCGAAGCAATTTTATTTGGAACATGATGTGATGATTAGTGTGACCAGATGATGGCAGTCACACATAAGAGATATGTGTAGACAGTAACATGACGCCAGTGAACAACACCAAAACGTTAAATGTTCCATAACAAATAAAGAACGGCACTCAAAAATCTGTCAAAATGTTTTAGCATGACTTTAGTATGACAAAATGGCACCCACTAGCAGAAATATTATCTGGCGTTTTGTTTCACAATATTATGCAAAACCAACTTTTCTTACCTTCTGGTAACTGTTGATAAATGATAAATAAATGGGTTGTACTTGTATAGCGCTTTTCTACCTTCAAGGTACTCAAAGCGCTTTGACACTACTTCCACATTTACCCATTCACACACTGATGGAGGGAGCTGCCATGCAAGGCGCCAACCAGCACCCATCAGGAGCAAGGGTGAAGTGTCTTGCTCAGGACACAACGGACGTGACGAGGTTGGTACTAGGTGGGAATTGAACCAGGGACGCTCGGGTTGCGCACGGCCACTCTCTCACTGCGCCACGCCATCCTTGATCTGTATTTGAGATCTGCATAAGTCCTGAAAATTTGCACACCTCCGCCACTGTAGTCTGTGCCGATAGCGTTGTCGATAAGCTTCTTATTTTTCACCATCTTCTTGTAATAGGGGCATTCATTCTCTGCTGTTGCCATTTGTTATATAAAGTAGTGTAAAGTGCATACTTATATCTCGCTATGGAAACACTAAATAACTACCAGTGTAGTGGGTTTACAGAATTCACCCAGGAAATTTTAGTTATTAGAGAGTTCTGTTCGGAGGGTTTTTCACAGGACACATTTTCGGCATTGTTGCACTAGTGAGCAATTAAAGTAAAGTCTGAATGTCATTAAAACAGTTAGCTCAATTTTTTGACACTTCTTCCACCCCCGTCCTTGCACACTACACTACTACAACAAAGATGATGGGAAGAAGATGCTGTCGAAGGTGAGCCACGTAGATACACAATGGCGCATCCTGAAGTGACTGGCAGAAAGCGACTCAAAAATGGTCTGTAAAACATAATCAATGCAACATTTTGACCAAAGAACCACCATTACATGTTGTGTGGACCACAAGTAAATGTTTTAAATTTAGAAAAAAATCATTATATGACGCCTTTAATGCGCCTTGTAATGCGGTGCGCCATTTGTATGAAAAATTACCTGAATAGACCCGCTCATCGGCAGTGCGCCTTATAATCCGGTACACCCTAAGGGCCAGAAAATACGATACCTGGAGCAGGTGCTGCGACATCGCTGGGCTTAGCTGCCTCTGGTATCAGAAATGTCTGCTAACCATCTTGACTCCAAGATGGCGGCGCCCGGACGGGCTGCGTCCTCGAGGAGCTCTTGCTAAAGATGGAACATTTGGCAGAAATACCGGACAAATCAACAAACTTTATGGCTGGCTCACATCGTGGTCCCTCCGTGATCACGTACGACCGCCAGACACTTTTGGATGTGGACATATCGGGCCGTTTTGGATTGATAGACGCGTGCGTGCTAAACATGCAAACTAGCATGGGAATACGTTGGCGGCTACATCCAGCGGCCTGTGAAGCAGGGGAGTCTAGTAGCAGCGGGGGCCGTCTACGGAGCAGACGCCAGCGGTGTGATCGGAAACGCGGATGCCGAGCGGGGCTAAAAACAAAGCAGAAGGCTAATCCCCACAGAACACCACTTCCCTCCATCTTGAAGACGGATTTAAATGGAAAATGCGAGACTACTGGTCTGGGTAAGGAGTCAGTTAAATTAGAACAAGTTTTTTCTGCTTTGAGTGTTTCAGAGTTGGACATGTGTTCTACTGAGGTGGCTAACTATGATGCGTGCAGTTTATCAAAGCAACAAACAAACAATCGGAAAATTCCCGTTACTGAGGTGGCTAACTATGATGCGTGCAGTTTATCAAAGCAACAAACAAACAATCGGAAAATTCCCGTTACTGAGGTGGCTAACTATGATGCGTGCAGTTTATCAAAGCAACAATCAAACAATCGGAAAATTCCTGTCGTATCAATTCCTAGATATGGTCGTAACTATATTAAATGCACTGGGCATAATAAACACAACATTATTAATATTGCTACTACGGATAATTTGATCAAAAACTCCCTAAAACAGCCCACTACCTATAATATAGGTTTTTTAAACATAAGATCATTGTCTCCTAAAACGTAGTTAGTTAATGATATTATCAGAGACAACAATCTTAACGTCATCGGTCTCAGCGAAACCTGGCTTAAACCAAACGACTTTTTTGCGCTAAATGAGGCATGTCCTCCTAACTTTACACATGCGCATATTGCCCGTCCGCTTAAAATGGGTGGGGGGGGGGGTCGCACTAATATACAACGAAAACTTTAACCATAGTCTTAACATAAATAATAAATATAAATCGTTTGAGGTGCTTACTATGAGGTCTGTCACACCGCTGCCTCTACACTTGGCTGTTATCTACCGCCCCCCAGGGCCCTATTCGGACTTTATCAATGAATTCTCAGAGTTCGTTGCTGATCTAGTGACACACGCCGATAATATAATCATAATGGGGGACTTTAATATCCATATGAATACCCCATCGGACCCACCGTGCGTAGCGCTCGAGACTGTAATTGATAGCTGTGGTCTCACACAAATAATAAATGAACCCACGCATCGCAACGGTAATACGATAGACCTAGTGCTTGTCAGGGGTATCACCGTTTCCAAAGTTACGATACTCCCGTATACTAAAGTATTGTCCGATCATTACCTTATAAAATTCGAGGTTCAGACGCATGTTCGTCAAACTAATAATGATAATAACTGCTATAGCAGCCGCAACATTAATACAGCCACAACGACAACTCTTGCTGACCTACTGCCCTCGGTAATGGCACCATTCCCAAAGTATGTGGGCTCTATTGATAACCTCACTAACAACTTTAACGACACCCTGCGCGAAACCATTGATAACATAGCACCGCTAAAGTTAAAAAAGGCTCCAAAAAAGCGCACCCCGTGGTTTACAGAAGAAACTACAGCTCAGAAATTATTATGTAGAAAGCTGGAACGCAAATGGCGCATGACTAAACTTGAGGTGCACCATCAAGCATGGAGTGATGGTTTAATAACTTATAAACGCATGCTTAACTTAGCTAAAGCTAAACATTGCTCAAATCTCATCCACCGTAATAAAAACGATCCTAAATTTTTGTTTAGTACGGTAGCATCGCTAACCCAACAAAGGACCCCTTCCAGTAGCTCAACCCACTTAGCTGATGACTTTATGCAATTCTTTAGTAAGAAAATTGAAGTCATTAGAAAGGAGATTAAAGACAATGCGTCCCAGCTACAACGGGGTTCTATTAACACTGACACGATTGTATATACGGCGGATACTGCCCTCCAAAATAGTTTCTCTCGTTTTGAGGAAATAACATTAGAGGAATTGTTACAACGTGTAAATGGAATAAAACAGACAACATGTTTACTTGACCCTCTTCCTGGGAAACTGATCAAGGAGCTCTTTGTATTATTAGGTCCATCAGTGCTAAATATTATAAACTTATCACTCTCCTCGGGCACTGTTCCCCTAGCATTCAAAAAAGCGGTTATTCATCCTCTTCTTAAAAGACCTAACCTCGATCCTGACCTTTATTTCAAAAATCCTTGAAAAAATTGTTGCGGAGCAGTTAAATGAACACTTAGCGTCTAAAAATCTATGTGAAACCTTTCAATCCGGTTTCAGGGAAAATCACTCCACGGAGACAGCCCTCGCAAAAATGACTAATGATCTATTGCTAACGATGGATTCTGATGCGTCATCTATGTTGCTGCTCCTCGATCTTAGCGCTGCTTTCGATACCGTCGATCATAATATTTTATTAGAACGTATCAGAACACGAATTGGTATGTCAGACTTAGCCCTGTCTTGGTTTAACTCGTAGCTTACTGATAGGATGCAGTGTGTCTCCCATAACAATGTGACTTCGGACTACGTTAAGGTAACGTGTGGAGTTCCCCAGGGTTCGGTCCTTGGCCCTGCACTCTTCAGCATCTACATGCTGCCGCTAGGTGACATCATACGCAAATACGGTATTAGCTTTCACTGTTATGCTGATGACACCCAACTCTACATGCCCCTAAAGCTGACCAACACGCCGGATTGTAGTCAGTTGGAGGCGTGTCTTAATGAAATTAAACAATGGATGTCCGCTAACTTTTTGCAACTCAACGCCAAAAAAACGGAATTGCTGATTATCGGTCCTGCTAGACACCGAACTCTATTTAATAATACAACTCTAACATTTGACAACCAAACAATTAAACAAGGCGACACGGTAAAGAATCTGGGTATTATCTTCGACCCAACTCTCTCCTTTGAGGCACACATTAAAAGCGTTACTAAAACGGCCTTCTCTCATCTCCTTAATATCGCTAAAATTCGCTCCATTTTGTCCACTAAAGACGCCGAGATCATTATCCATGCGTTTGTTACGTCTCGCCTCGACTACTGTAACGTATTATTTTCGGGTCTCCCCATGTCTAGCATTAAAAGATTACAGTTGGTACAAAATGCGGCTGCTAGACTTTTGACAAGAACAAGAAAGTTTGATCACATTACGCCTGTACTGGCTCACCTGCACTGGCTTCCTGTGCACTTAAGATGTGACTTTAAGGTTTTACTACTTACGTATAAAATACTACACGGTCTAGCTCCATCCTATCTTGCCGATTGTATTGTACCATATGTCCCGGCAAGAAATCTGCGTTCAAAGGACTCCAGCTTATTAGTGATTCCCAAAGCCCAAAAAAAGTCTGCGGGCTATAGAGCGTTTTCCGTTCGGGCTCCAGTACTCTGGAATACCCTCCCGGTAACAGTTCGCGATGCCACCTCAGTAGAAGCATTTAAGTCTCACCTTAAAACTCATTTGTATACTCTAGCCTTTAAATAGACTCCCTTTTTAGACCAGTTGATCTGCCGTTTCTTTTCTTTTTCTTCTATGTCCCACTCTCCCTTGTGGAGGGGGTCCGGTCCGATCCAGTGGCCATGTACTGCTCGCCTGTGTATTGGCTGGGGACATCTCTGCGCTGCTGATCCGCCTCCGCTTGGGATGGTCTCCTGCTGGCTCCGCTGTGAACGGGACTCTCGCTGCTGTGTTGGATCCGCTTTGGACTGGACTCTCGCGACTGTGTTGGATCCATTGTGGATTGCACTTTCACAGTATCATGTTAGACCCGCTCGACATCCATTGCTTTCCTCCTCTCTAAGGTTCTCATAGTCATCATTGTCACCGACGTCCCACTGGGTCATTATTGTCACCGATGTCCCACTGGGTGTGAGTTTTCCTTTCCTTGCCCTTATGTGGGCCTACCGAGGATGTCGTGGTGGTCTGTGCAGCCCTTTGAGACACTAGTGATTTAGGGCTATATAAGTAAACATTGATTGATTGATTGAACGTGGAATAAGGCAATGGTCTTTTTAGCCCAGCACTTTAGTACATGTACTTAACAATGACAGTTGGTTAATTATGTATCACTCCCTCTGTTCTCACTGCCCATTTGGCTAAAATGGAATGCTGTTGTCATTAAGTTCCTTTTTTTTCTCTATCAATTTGTTGTCGGGCAGACTGGCTTATACATGCACATGTATCTTCCGTTGTTGCCATTTCTAATAAAAAGTAGGATATAGTTCTAACTTATATTTGTCAGTAGACTCGATATGGTAGGGATAAAAACTACAACATGGCTGGCGGGGAGAAGACGCAGTTAAACAGAGGCACGTGAATAAAACTGGCCATAAATTGGCGCACACTGAAGAGCCGATCAGAACGTGCCTTTGCAAAATGTTGACTATCCATCCATCCATCCATCCTCTTCCGCTTATCCGAGGTCGGTTCGCGGGCGCAGCAGCCTAAGCAGGGAAGCCCAGACTCTCCTCTCCCCACCCACTTCGTCCAGCATTTCCCGGGGAATCCTGAGGCGTTCCCAGGCCAGCCGAGAGACATAGTCTTCCTAACGTGTCCTGGATCTTACCCGTGGCCTCCTACCGGTCGGACGTGCCCGAAAAAACTCCCTAGGGAGGCGTTTGTGTGGCATCCTGATCAGATGCCTGGACCATCTCATCTGGCTCCTCTCGATGTGGAAGAGCAGCGGCTTTACTTGGAGCTCCTCCCGGATGGCAGAACTTCTCACCCTATCTTTAAGGGAGAGCCGCGCCACCCGGCGGAGGAAACTAATTTCAGCCGCTTGTACCCGTGATCTTGTCCTTTCGGTCATAACCCAAAGCTCATGACCGTAGGTGAGGATGGGAACCTAGTTCAACCAGTAAATTGAGACCTTTGCCTTCTGGCTAAGCTCCTTCTTCACCCCAACGGATCGATACAGCGTCCGCTGTTAGGTTCTGATCAAGGAATTGACCCCAGGATGCAGAGACAGGAGGCGAGGTTGAATTACAAAAATAAAAACATTTTAATGAGTCCAAAAGGTTCAACTAAAGGCGATGGGGCAGACGTGCACACCGTGGAAAGACTAACAAAAGTAGGACCCTCAGTGGTTGGCAGGGGAGATGGCCAGGACGTACTGAGCAAAGGCAAAAATAGATCCAACGCAAAATCCTCTTTACCTCAGATGAGCAAGGGAGCAAAAAACAAGAGGTGACGAATAATAAGAATAAGGAGAGACAACGTACAAGGCAGGATGAAGCGAATCAGGCAGGTGCAGGTGGGAGGTGCAGGAGACAATAACCGGCAGGGAACAGCTGGCGGTGACGAACTTAAATACTACCGGGTAGCGGTTTGTTGCAGGTGTGCCTCGCTGGGGACTAATTGACAGAAGGAAAAAACTGACACAAAAAACAAAGAGAAGACAGGGAAATGACAAAACCACAACAGTACCCCCCTAACCTCCACCCCCACCCTTTATGGACGCCACTTGGCGGTTTACCTGGCTTCTCCGGCAAACGGTCATAAAATGCAGTTAAAAGTGAATGGTCTAGAATAAGAGAGCGCGGTACCCAGGATCGGTTCTCGGGCTGTAACCCTCCCAGTCGACCAGATACTAGAGACCCCGGCTCCTTCTCCTCACGTCGAGAATGGCCTTGACTGTAAATGCCTGGTGTCCATCGATAAGTCTGAGAGGAGGAGGACGCACCTCTGGAGGACTCAAGGGACTGGAGGACATAGGCTTGAGTAGGGAGACGTGGAAAGATGGATGGATCTTGAGAGAGTCCGGAAGGTGTAGTCAAACCACTGAGGGGTTGATGACTCGCTCAATAGTGTAAGGTCCAATAAAGCATGGTTGCAGTTTCTTGGATACCACCTGGAGAGGTAGATCGCGAGATGACAATCAAACCTTCTGTCCGCGCCTGTAATCTGGAGCTGTGCTACGATGGCGGTTAGCGAGGTGCTATTTGCGCTCCGAGGTGCGTGATAGTGCAGACCGGGTATTCTGCCAGGCTTGTCGTGCACGGTGCAGGTGAGCAGTCACAGATGGGACGGCGACTCCTGATTCCAAGGAGGGAAAGGCAGGAGGTTGGTATCCGTAGGCGGAGTGAAAAGGAGACATGCCTGTAGCAGAGCTTATGAGTGTATTGTCAGCATATTCTATCCAAGGCAGACCAAGCGCCCTGGACGCAGGCTGCTGGTGGCACACGCAGCGGATGGCAGCTTCCAGGTCTTGATTGGTGCGCTCAGTCTGTTCATTAGTCTGCAGGTGGTAACCAGAAGAGAGGCTCGGTGATGCGCCCAACGACTATCAGAAGGCCTTCCAAACTGCAGAAAAAAATGTGTGGACCTCTGTCCGAGACCACATCCACCGGGATTCCATGTAGCCGGAATATGTGGTGAACCAGCAATTCTGCAGTCTCAAGTGCCGAGGGCAACTTGGGAAGAAGGTTGAAATGGGCCATCTTTGAGAAGTGGTCCACAAAAGTTAAAATGACGGTGTTGCCCTAAGATGGTGGAAGTCCTGTGACGAAATCCAAGGTAACATGGGACCACGGGTGGGAAGGGATGGGAAGTGGCCGCAGAAGACCCACAGGTGCCCGATGAGATGCTTTATTGCGAGCACAGGTGGAACAGGCAGATACGAACTCCGTAACATCAGCTCTAAAAGTTGGCCACCAGAAACGCTGGGATAGGAGGAAGGCCATACGGGTAATAAATGGGTGGCAGGCAACTTTGGAGCTGTGGGCCCAGTTCAGGACCTCCGGACGGAGCTCTGGGATCACGAACAAGCACCCCTGAGGACAGTTCTTGGGAGAGGGAACGTTCTTGAGTCCTTCTGTCACGCGCCCCCGATCTCCCACTATAGCGCTCCTAGCACTTGTGATGAGGGGGATGATGGTCTCGGTCGTTACCTCTTCCTCGGGGCAGGCGTACATCCTAGATAAGGCGTCTGGTTTACCATTCTGGGAGCCAGGGCGGAAGGGCATGGTAAAGTTGAATCGGGCAAGAAATAGTGCCCACCTAGCTTGTCTTGGGTTGAGCCGTTGGGCAGTGCGAATGTAGGCCAGATTTTTGTGGTCCGTGAACACCACAAATGGGGTCTCCAAGCCCTCCAGACAGTGCCTCCATTCTTGTAGTGCTAAGACAACGGTGAGTAGCTCTGTATTGCCAATGTCGTAGTTGCGTTCCGCTGGAGTCAGGCAACGTGAGAAGAAGACACAGGGGTGCAGCCTCCGGTCGTAGGTGGAGCGCTGGGAGAGAACAGCTCCTACGCCGGAGTCGGACGTGTCAACCTCGACAAAAAATTGAGAGGAAACGTTAGGATGGACAAGAACTGGTGCAGACGTAAACAGCAACTTAAGTTTATCAAATGATGTCTGTGTCTCAGAAGTCCACAAAAAGGTGAGCTTAGTCAAAGTGAGTTTGGTTAATGGTTCAGCTACCTGACTAAAATTACGGATAAAACGACGATAAAAATTAGCAAAACCAAAAAACCTTTTGAGGTGTTTTCTAGAAGTGGGTGTGGGCCAATCAACCACCGACTTGATTTTAGCAGGATTGCTCGGAGTTGACCCCTCTCCACAATAAAACCCAGGAATGGAACAGACTCTGAGTGAAACCCGCATTTCTCGGCTTTGACGTAAAGGCGATTCTCGAGAAGGCGTTGAAGAACCAAGCGCACATGCTGGACGTGTAGTTTGGGAGTGGGAGAGAATATGACGACATCGTCCAAGTAAACGACCAGAAAACGGTCAAGCCTGTCGCGTAAGACATCATTAATGAGGTTTTGAAAAACTGCCGGCGCGTTGGTGAGGCCAAAAGGCATGACCAGATATTTGAAGTGACTGAGTGGAGTGTTAACCGCGGTTTTCCATTCATCTCCTTGCTTTATTCTGATTAAATGATATGCGTTGTGGAGGTCCAGTTTGGTGAAGTATCTAGCGGTATGTAGTGGGTTGAAAGCGGAGTTGAGCAGCGGGACAGGATACTTTTTTTAACAGTAATAATATTGAGTGCACGGTAATCGATGCAGGGACGAAGTGTCTTATCCTTCTTCTCCACAAAGAAAAAAAACGGCGACTAGAGGAGAGTGGGAGGGACGGATGAGGCCAAATGCGAGTGAAGTGGTAATATATTCCTCTAGTGCATCTTTCTCATGTTTAGAAATGTTATAAAGACGCGATGAAGGGAATGTGGCACCAGGGAGCAGATTAATGCAGCAATCATAGGGGCGGTGTGAAGGTAAAGACAACGCGCGATACTTGCTAAAGACCTGTTTAAGGTCGTGGTAAGCAGCTGGCACGACTGACAAATCAATGACCTCCTAGGTTACGACGCGTGTGGGACCTGTGCAAGAGCATGTGCACCGCAGACAGTGTGTATGACACAAAAAAAAAACAGTTTATGATAGTAGTCTTGGCTCAGTCAATATGGGGGTTATGTTTAGCTAGCCAGGTAAGCCCGAGCACAACGGGAGCCGAACGAGAGGGAATGACGAGAAAATTGTTTGACTTAAAATGGTTTCCTAATAATTTAAGCGATAACGGCTGAGTCTGATGGGTGACGCTCGCCAGGTGGCCTCTGTCGAGGGATCGGATTACTCTAAGTCTGAGTAATCCAACAACGGGTATAAGAAAATGTTTAACAACGGACTCATCGATAAAATTGTCATCAGAACCAGAGTCAAACATAGCCCTAATATCCAAATGTTGGTTCTTGTCCCAGATAAGCATGCCCGAGAGTTGGAGCCTAGATAAAGTCTGACCTGTAGGTGGTAGTAGAGGAGCGGGATCGGTAGCTGGAGGGCGTGGAGCAGGGGTGCAGCAAGGAGGTGGAGGTAAAGAGCAATGAGGAGGTTACGCTTGAGTGCGGAAAGGAGGGGAAACTTGAGAATGATGAGGAAAGTGGGTGACGCAATGCTCCGCTTCTCCGCAATATAAACAAAGCTGGATTCGAAGGCGATGATCCCTCTCAGCTTCTGTGAGGCGATATCCCCCCAAGCTGTATGGGTTCGTCCTCCCGTGATATCGGCCATGCATCGACAATGTGTATCTGTCCAGACGTTGCTTGTTGAGCTCCATGGCCACTCCCACTGTACGTTGAGGTGCGGATTCCTTGGCGTCGGAATCTCTCGCTCTCCCAATCAACGAGGCGATTTTAAACCTCCACCGCCACAGCGACGAGTTCATCGAGGCTGTCGGGGGTCTCGAGCAGAATCATCTGCTTCCGGATGCGATCGGCCAAGCCGAGAGAGAAGACGTCCGGCAATGCGGAAGTGGGCCAACAGCTCTCAGCAGCCAGCCTTCTGAATTCGATGGCAAAGTCCGTGACGCTGCGCTGTCCTTGCTGTAGGCGTAGTAATGATCGTGCTGCCTCACGTCCTGGCATCTCGCGTAGAAAAATGCTCCTCATGGCCTTGGAAAAAGCGGCGTACGAGGCGCAAACAGAAGATTGACGTACCCATTCTGCGTTTGCCCAGGCCGATGCTCGGCCACTCAAGTGGGACATAACAAACGCCATGCGGGCTCTTTCAGAGTAAAAGGAAGTGGGTAAAAGTTCAAAATGAATCTCACACTGAGTGAGGAAGGGAAGCATGTCACCTGACTCGCCTGAGAATCGCTCGGGCTTGGATAGAGGTGGACAAGCTCCAGCAGGGGTGTCGTCAGGCAACGGAACATCTGCGGGGCGAGGAGGTTGCCGCTGGACCTCTGGGTCTGCGGTAGGAGGGGTCATCGCCTGTAGAGCGGTAAGTACACTTCCCAGTTGTCCTTCCAGAGCATCAAGACGAGCGTCTTGGCGTTCCGCCATGGTGTTGACACATGCGCCAAGAACGCTAAAATGTTCCTCTTGTTGTCCAAGCCTCTTGGCCTGTTGTAGCAGTGCCACCCTCTGCGGAGTCCATGATTGGGCCGGTTATTTTGTTAGGTTCTGATCAAGAAATTGACCCCAGGATGCAGAGACGGGAGGCGAGGTTGAATTACAAAAATAGAACAATTTTAATGAGTCCAAAAGGTTTAACTAAAGGCGATGGGGCAGACGTGCACACCATGGAAAGACTAACAAAAGTAGGACACTCAGTGGTCGGCAGGGGAGATGGCCAGGACGTACTGAGCAAAGGCAAAAAGGGATTAAACGCAAAATCCTCATTACGTCAGACGGGCTAGGGCGCAAAAAACAAGAGGTGAGGAATAATAGGAATATGGAGAGACAAGGGCAGCCTTGGCAGAGTCCAACCTTCACTGGAAACGTGTCCTACTTACTGCCGGCAATGCGGACCAAGCTCTAAAACTGATCGTACAGGGAGCGGACCGCCACAATCTGACAGGCCGACACCCCATACTCTCTGAGCACTCCCCACAGGACTTCCCGAGGGACACGGTCGAATGCCTTCTCCAAGTCCACAAAGCACATGTAGACTGGTTGAGCAAACTCCCATGCACCCTCAAGAACCCTGCCAAGAGTATAAAGCTGGTCCACAGTTCCACGATCAGGACGAAAACCACACTGTTCCTCCTGAATATGAGATTCGACCAACCGGTGTAGCCTCCTCTCCAGTACACCTGAATAGACCTTACTTGGAAGGATGAGGAGTGTTATCACAGGATAGTTGGAACACACCCTCCGGTTCCCCTTCTTAAAGCGAGGAACCACCACCCCGGTATGTCAATCCACGCGATGCTGCAGAGTCTTGTCAACCAAAACAGCCTCACAGCATCCAGGGCCTAAAGGAACTCCGGGCGGGTCTCATCCACCACCGAGGCCTTTCCACCGAGGAGCTTTTTAACTACCTCGGCAATCTCAGCCCCAGAAATCAGAGAGCCCATCACAGATTCCCTAGGCACAGCTTCCTCATAGGAAGACGTGTTGGTAGGATTGAGGAGGTCTTCGAAGTATTCCCTCCACCGATCCACAACATCCGCAGTCGAAGTCAGCAAAACACCATCCTCACCATACACGGTGTTGACAGTGCACTGCTTCCCCTTCCTGAGGCGGCAGATGGTGGTCCAGAATCGCTTCGAAGACGTCCGGAAGTCGTTTTCCATGGCTTCCCCGAACTCCTCCCATGTCCGAGTTTTTGCCTCCGCGTCCGCTGAAGCCGCACACCGCTTGGCTTGTCTGTACCTATTCGCTGCCTCCGGAGTCCTATGAGCCAAAAGAACTCGATAGGACTCTTTCTTCAGCTTGACAGCATCCCTCACTGCCGGTGTCCACCAACAGGTTCTAGGATTACCACCACAACAGGCACCAACTACCTTGCGGCCACAGCTCCAATCAACCGCCTCGACAATAGAGATGCGGAACATGGTCCAATCGGACAGAATGTCCCGCACCTCCCTTGTGACGTGTTTAAAGTTCTTCCGGAGGTGGGAATCGAAACTCTCTCTGACAGGAGACTCTGCCAGACGTTCCCAGCAGACCCTCACAATGCGTTTGGGCCTGCCATGAAACAAGAATTGCCACCCCAGCCCGTCGCCTCTCACTGCCCGCAACGCCAGAGTGGAAGAGAGTCCAGCCCCTCTCAAGAGAACTGGTTCCAGAGCCCTTGCCGTGCATCGAAGTGAGTCCGACTTTATCTAGCCGGAACTTCTCCACTTCGCGCACTAGCTCAGGCTCCTTCCCCTCCAGTGAGGTGACGTTCCACGTCCCAGGAGCCTCTCGGCCATCAGGCGCTCGCCATCGTGCCCCACCTCCGGGCCTGGCTCCAGAGGGGAGGGGGCCCGATGACCCGCGTCCGGGCAAGGGAAATTTGGGTCCTTGATTTGTCTTCTTCATAAAGGTCTTTGAGCTGCTCTTTGTCTGATCCCTCACCTAGGACATGTTTGTCTTGGAAGACCCTGCCAAGGGGCATAGGGGCATAAATCCCCTGGACGACATAGCTCCTAGGCTCATTGGGACACGCAAACTCCTCTACCACGATAAGAGGGCAGCTCAGAGACGAGAAAAAAAAATGTCGACTAAAGAACCTCCATTACATGTTACACAAGGAAGTTGAATAAATGTAAAAAAAAAAAAAAACATATTATAATTGGACCACTTTAATACTAAATGTGTGCAACTCAGTCACATCTTGATTTCGTAATTTCAGGTCCATTGGGATTGTGAAGGTAACATTCTAATATGTAATTGTCTAACTGCTGCTGGATCAAACCATCATACATTTTCCTGCAACTCCTTGGAATGACTCTGAGCACAGTAAACGTTTTCTCTGTATGGATTTCCTCATAGTTGTTTTCATGTCATTTGGAAACATTTCATAGTTACTTGGCATCAGATTCAGTGCTGTAGATTTTACACATTCATTTATGGCTGGCCAGCCAACAGAGGCACTAAATTTCCACTAATGATGATCCAATGGTCTTTAATTTTCCATTTAGGAGGAGAGGAAATGTCAGGGCCGATGGAAAGGTTAATGTAACTTTCACCGACTAATAAACATGGTTTGATCAGAGAACAATGCAATTAAGAGCTTCATTTTATTGGCTGCTCTCTTACCCACAAAGATTGTGACCTACCAATTACCTTTGAAGTTTCTGTTAATAGTTGCAGTTAATATAACCGTTGGAAACAGAATGGTTGCTGCACACAAAAAAATGTAATCATTTCATTTAGCCTAGAAATAACACAACTCAAAAGTTCAACCCATTACAACCTGGTAATACATTTTGCGATAATGGTCTGATTGTCTGAGTGTGTGAATGTTGTCTGTCTATCTGGGTTGGCCCTGTGATGAGGTGGTTACTTGTCCAAGATGGACCCTGCCTTAGACATTTCTAATACAAAGCTATTTAGGGCCTGGAAATGGCGAGAAAGGCACAAAAAGACGCTTGGTCCTGCCCCTTCACCCCTTTGCTTTTAATTTAAATGAGATTATATGAACATCCTAGCAATCGGCTAGGACAGTGGACATTGCACAGTACTTAGTATTTTATAATGTCTGTTGGCTATCAAAGTAAGTAAGCAGTAATCAGTGATTAAATAAAGCAAACATTTTTACAATTAATTTGCTGCATATGCTTAAAATAATTAAAATATGTAAATATAAAATTTTATCATATGCGATTAGGTGGCGACTTGTCCAGGGTGTAGCCCGCCTTCCGCCCGATTGTCGCTGAGATAGGCACCAGCGCCCCCCGTGACCCCAAAGGGAATAAGCAGTAGAAGATGGATGGATGGATAAATGTTGTCATAAATGTCCCCGCTACTACATTACATATACTGTATAACAGGGGTGCCCATTACGTCGATCGCGAGCTACCAGTCGACCGCGGGGGGTGTGTCAGTCGATCTCCAGCCAGGCGTTTAAAAAAAATAGACCTAAAAATTTGTGATCATCAATCTTCACCAAGACGTCACTTAAATGACATTCACGGTACCGGAGGGTCTTGTGAGATGACGCTGGCTGCTGCAAGATCATTATTATGAAAATATGACCGAGAGGAAGGCGAGAAACACTTTTTATTTCAACAGTCTCTCGCGCCGTACCTTCCGTCAAAATTCTAAAGGCCGACTGCACATTTAACCTCGATCCTGACCTCATGGTAAACTACCGACCGGTGTCTCACCTTCCCTTTATTTCAAAAATCCTTGAAAAAATTGTTGCAGAGCAGCTAAATGAACACTTAGCGTTTAACAATCTATGTGAAACCTTTCAATACAGTTTCAGGGCAAATCACTCGACTGAGACAGCCCTCGCAAAATTGACTAATGATCTATTGCTAACGATGGACTGTGATGCGTCATCTATGTTGCTGCTCCTCGATCTTAGCGCTGCTTTCGATACCGTCGATCATAATATTTTATTAGAACGTATCAAAACACGAATTGGTATGTCAGACTTAGCCCTGTCTTGGTTTAACTCTTATCTTACTGATAGGATGCAGTGTGTCTCCCATAAGAATGTGACCTCGGACTACGTTAAGGTAACGTGTGGAGTTCCCCAGGGTTCGGTTCTTGGCCCTGCACTCTTCAGCATCTACATGCTGCCGCTAGGTGACATCATACACAAATACGGTATTAGCTTTCACTGTTATGCTGATGACACCCAACTCTACATGCCCCTAAAGCTGACCAACACGCCGGATTGTAGTCAGCTGGAGGCGTGTCTTAATGAAATTAAACAATGGATGTCCGCTAACTTTTTGCAACTCAACGCCAAAAAAACGGAAATGCTGATTATCGGTCCTGCTAGACACCGAACTCTATTTAATAATACAACTCTAACATTTGACAACCAAACAATTAAACAAGGCGACACGGTAAAGAATCTGGGTATTATCTTCCACCCAACTCTCTCCTTTGAGGCACATATTAAAAGCGTTACTAAAACGGCCTTCTTTCATCTCCGTAATATCGCTAAAATTCGCTCCATTCTGTCCACTAAAGACGCTGAGATCATTATCCATGCGTTTGTTACGTCTCGCCTCGACTACTGCAACGTATTATTTTCGGGTCTCCCCATGTCTAGCATTAAAAGATTACAGTTGGTACAAAATGCGGCTGCTAGACTTTTGACAAGAACAAGAAAGTTTGATCATATTACGCCTGTACTGTATATACCTTTATATACATATATACATACATATATACCTATACTGGCTCACCTGCACTGGCTTCCTGTGCACTTAAGATGTGACTTTAAGGTTTTACTACTTACGTATAAAATACTACACGGTCTAGCTCCATCCTATCTTGCCGATTGTATTGTACCATATTTCCTGGCAAGAAATCTGCGTTCAAAAGACTCCGGCTTATTAGTGATTCCTAGAGCCCAAAAAAAGTATGCGGGCTATAGAGCGTTTTCCGTTCGGGCTCCAGTATTCTGGAATGCCCCCCCCGGTAACAGTTCGAGATGCTACCTCAGTAGAAGCATTTAAGTCTCACCTTACAACTCATCTGTATACTCTAGCCTTTAAATAGACCTCCTTTTTAGACCAGTTGATCTGCCGCTTCTTTTCTTTCTCCTATGTCCCCCCCTCCCTTGTGGAGGGGGTCCGGTCCGATGACCATGGATGAAGTACTGGCTGTCCAGAGTCGAGACCCAGGATGGACCGCTCGTCGGGACCCAGGATGGACCGCTCGCCTGTGTATCGGTTGGGGACATCTCTACGCTGCTGATCCGCCTCCGCTTGAGATGGTTTCCTGTGGACGGGACTCTCGCTGCTGTCTTGGATCCGCTTGAACTGAACTCTCGCGGCTGTTTTGGAGCCACTATGGATTGAACTTTCACAGTATCATGTTAGACCCGCTCGACATCCATTGCTTTCGGTCCCCTAGAGGGGGGGGGGGTTGCCCACATCTGAGGTCCTCTCCAAGGTTTCTCATAGTCAGCATTGTCACTGGCGTCCCACTGGATGTGAATTCTCCCTGCCCACTGGGTGTGAGTTTTCCTTGCCCTTTTGTGGGTTCTTCCGAGGATGTTGTAGTCGTAAAGATTTGTGCAGTCCTTTGAGACATTTGTGATTTGGTGCGATATAAATAAACATTGATTGATTGATTGATTGATTGATTCTGTAGTAGTTAAAATTGTGTATGTGTTAGTAACACCATTGTTATGTAACAGCATCCATGTTTCTCCTTTACTCGTTATATCAATGGTTCCTTATGTTGGCTGTTTTCTATGGACAACTTGGACGGTGGCTCCTTACAGTGCATGCATTGTTCTAGTGAGTATCGAGGCAGATTACAACGTGAGAACTATTGTAACAGCGTGAGACAAATCAGCATGAACTAAAGCATATCTTACAATATACGTCGCAGATTTCTTTCGACTACATAACTACATAAAAAGATCACATTTTAATAAGCTACTGAATTTGGCATCATAGACTTCAAAGTCAAAATAGCCTAAAATGCGGTGGAAAAATCCTATTTCTTTGGAATATTTTATGGGTCAAAATGTTGCGATCCGTTACACGGATTTTCACATATTGTTTATTGTTCCGTTGTCTCATTCTCCATCTGACCAGCTTACTTCCTGTTTAGTCAGTCACCTTGGTTACACATTGATTTCACCTGCTCCTCGTTTTCTACACACACCTGGTTCTCCTTGATTACTCCCTATATAAGCCTTCCTCTTTTCTTTGTTCAGTCTGGGTTCATAATTTGTCTTTGAGCAACAGTATCGACTGACTTCACATATATATAATTTCGCTAGCTTTTCACGCTAAGCCTTTGTTTTATTCCAGCTCTCACGCTGATGAATTGTTTTTCCTTTTTGTGTGCCTTCTTGCCAGTCTTAGTTTTTCTGTTTTCTATTCCTAGCTTTTATGCTAGCGCCCTTGGTTTATTTTGTCTGTTAGCTCCAGTATTTTTGTTCGTAGCCTGTTTTTGTTAAGTTTAATAAATCATTTAAACTTAACATTGCTGTGTTCTTGTCGACACATCCACTGAGGGAGAAACCCAGCATTACTATGCCAATCAGTCTTTACACAAAAGTTAAGAAAGTTGTTTAAGCATTTGTAAAGTTATTAGATCAATGCATTGCATGTATTTAAAAAAATAATAATTTCCATTTACACAGTAATGATGGACCAAATGTGTCACTTATAAAAGTTCACACAATTCAGAATGTGTGGGACAATTACGTGAGAGGTAGAAAAAAGAAATTAACCATCTTAAATAGCTTCTGAGCTGAAGTGTGAACACCGCCCACCCCTCCCACACACACAGGCAACCATGTGTGATGTGTGTGAATTGCTGACTTCATAAAGCCAGGCTCCGCTCATCCTTAATTTAATTGCTAGAGAAAAGGTTAGTGCTACAAAGCAATTACCAAATGTGATTTCTTAGCAGCTATTAATTGTTTGTTGTGGGAATGTGTGTGTGTGTGTGTGTGTGTGTGTGTGTTTGTGTGTGTGTGTGTGTGTGTGTGTGCATGAGTGCGTGTGTGCGTATGTGTGTACCAAAAGAGGGGGGCAGGGAAGTTGTGAAAGCATTTGTGTTTATCTGTGTTTCGGTACCATATTCAGACAATAAAATATCCTTTAATTTTTCAGTATATTTATATATTCATCCATCCATCCATCCATTTTATATATATAACCCCCGTTTCCATATGAGTTGGGAAATTGTGTTAGATGTAAATATAAACTAGATACAATGATTTGCAAATCATTTTCAACCCATATTCAGTTGAATATGCTACAAACCAACATATTTGATGTTAAAACTGATAGACATTTTTTTTTTTTTAAATGATCATTAACTTTAGAATTTGATGGCAGCAACACGTGACAAAGAAGTCAGGAAAGGCGGCCATGAATACTGATAAAGTTGAGGAATGCTCATCAAACACTTATTTGGAACATCCCACAGGTGTACAGGCTAATTGCCATGATAGGGTATAAAAGCAGCTTCCATGAAATGCTAAGTAATTCACAAACAAGGATGGGGCGAGGGTCACCACTTTGTAAGCAAATTGTCGAACAGTTTTACAACAACATTTCTCAACGAGTTATTGCAAGGATTTAGGGATTTTACCATCTATGGTCCGTAAAATCATCAAAAGGTTCAGAGAATTTGGAGAAATCACTGCACGTAAGCGATAATATTACGGACCTTTGATCCCTCAGGCGGTACTGCATCAAAAACCGACATCAGTGTGTGAAGGATATCACCACATGGGCTCAGAAACACTTCATAAAACCACTGTCAGTAACTACAGTTGGTCGCTACATCTGTAAGTGCTAGATAAAACTCTATGCAAAGCAAAAGCCATTTATGAACAACACCGAGGAACGCCGCTGGCTTCACTGGCCCCGAGCTGATCTAATATGGACTGATGCAAAGTGGAAAAGTGTTCTGTGGTCGGACGAGTCCACATTTCAATTTATATTTGGAAACTGTGGACGTGGTGTCCTCCAGAACAAAGAGGAAAATAACCATCCGGATTTGTATAGGTGCAAAGTTCAAAAGCCAGCATCTGTGATGGTATGGGGGTGTATTAGTGCCCAAGGCATGGGTAACTTACACATCTGTGAAGGCACCATTATTGCTGAATGGTCCATACAAGTTTTTCGAGCAGCATATGTTGTCATCCAAGCAACGTTATCATGGATGCCCCTGCTTATTTCAGCAAAACAATGCCAAGCCACAACAGCGTGGCTTCGTAGTAAAAGAGTGTGGGTACTTTCCTGGCCCGCCTGCAGTTCAGCCCTGTCTCCCATCAAAAATGTGTGGCGCATTATGAAGCGTAAAATACGACAACAAGACCCTGAACTGTTGAACAACTTAAGCTGTACATCAAGCAAGAATGGTAAAGAATTCCAATTTCAGACCTTCAACAATTAGTTTCTTCAGTTCCCAAAGGTTTATTGAGTGTTGTTAAAAGAAAATGTGATGTAACACTGTGGTGAACATGCCCTTTCCCAACTACTTTGGCACGTCCTGCAGTCATGAGATTCTAAGTTAATTATTATTTGCAAAACATATTTGAACATCAAATATCCTGTCTTTGTAGTACATTCAATTGATTGTGGGTTGAAAATCATTGTATTCCGTTTATATTTACATCTAAGACAATTTCCCAACTCATATGAAAACAGGGTTTGTATATGTATAAAGTACAAACTGTACAATGTATATATATATATATATATATATATATATATATATATATATATATATATATATATATATATATATATATATATATATGTGTACATATATACATGTGTATATATATATGTATATATATACATGTATATATATATATATATATATATATGTACATATATATATATACATATGTATATATATATACATATATACACATTTATATATATATATAAATATGTGTGTGTGTGTTACAGTACAGATAAGAACGAAATACTGTTGCATTAGCTCATGGTAGTGCAGGATAAAAAAGGAATAAAGTGCAGATATAAATAAATAGATTACTGTACAGATAAATATATTGCACTTTTGCATATGCATCCACGTTTATGGATGTATGTTATATTGTCTTTATATTCAATCAATCAATCAATGTTTATTTATATAGCCCCAAATCACAAATGTCTCAAAGGACTGCACAAATCATTACAACTACAACATCCTCGGAAGAACCCACAAAAGGGCAAGGAAAACTCACACCCAGTGGGCAGGGAGAATTCACATCCAGTGGGACGCCAGTGACAATGCTGACTATGAGAAACCTTGGAGAGGACCTCAGATGTGGGCAACCCCCCCCCCCCTCTAGGGGACCGAAAGCAATGGATGTCGAGCGGGTCTAACATGATACTGTGAAAGTTCAATCCATAGTGGCTCCAAAACAGCCGCGAGAGTTCAGTTCAAGCGGATCCAAGACAGCAGCGAGAGTCCCGTCCACAGGAAACCATCTCAAGCGGAGGCGGATCAGCAGCGTAGAGATGTCCCCAACCGATACACAGGCGAGCGGTCCATCCTGGGTCCCGACGAGCGGTCCATCCTGGGTCTCGACTCTGGACAGCCAGTACTTCATCCATGGTCATCGGACCGGACCCCCTCCACAAGGGAGGGGGGGACATAGGAGAAAGAAAAGAAGCGGCAGATCAACTGGTCTAAAAAGGAGGTCTATTTAAAGGCTAGAGTATACAGATGAGTTGTAAGGTGAGACTTAAATGCTTCTACTGAGGTAGCATCTCGAACTGTTACCGGGGGGGGCATTCCAGAATACTGGAGCCCGAACGGAAAACGCTCTATAGCCCGCATACTTTTTTTGGGCTCTAGGAATCACTAATAAGCCGGAGTCTTTTGAACGCAGATTTCTTGCCAGGAAATATGGTACAATACAATCGGCAAGATAGGATGGAGCTAGACCGTGTAGTATTTTATACGTAAGTAGTAAAACCTTAAAGTCACATCTTAAGTGCACAGGAAGCCAGTGCAGGTGAGCCAGTATAGGTATATATGTATGTATATATGTATATAAAGGTATATACAGTACAGGCGTAATATGATCAAACTTTCTTGTTCTTGTCAAAAGTCTAGCAGCCGCATTTTGTACCAACTGTAATCTTTTAATGCTAGACATGGGGAGACCCGAAAATAATACGTTGCAGTAGTCGAGGCGAGACGTAACAAACGCATGGATAATGATCTCAGCGTCTTTAGTGGACAGAATGGAGCGAATTTTAGCGATATTACGGAGATGAAAGAAGGCCGTTTTAGTAACGCTTTTAATATGTGCCTCAAAGGAGAGAGTTGGGTGGAAGATAATACCCAGATTCTTTACCGTGTCGCCTTGTTTAATTGTTTGGTTGTCAAATGTTAGAGTTGTATTATTAAATAGAGTTCGGTGTCTAGCAGGACCGATAATCAGCATTTCCGTTTTTTTGGCGTTGAGTTGCAAAAAGTTAGCGGACATCCATTGTTTAATTTCATTAAGACACGCCTCCAGCTGACTACAATCCGGCGTGTTGGTCAGCTTTAGGGGCATGTAGAGTTGGGTGTCATCAGCATAACAGTGAAAGCTAATACCGTATTTGTGTATGATGTCACCTAGCGGCAGCATGTAGATGCTGAAGAGTGCAGGGCCAAGAACCGAACCCTGGGGAACTCCACACGTTACCTTAACGTAGTCCGAGGTCACATTCTTATGGGAGACACACTGCATCCTATCAGTAAGATAAGAGTTAAACCAAGACAGGGCTAAGTCTGACATACCAATTCGTGTTTTGATACGTTCTAATAAAATATTATGATCGACGGTATCGAAAGCAGCGCTAAGATCGAGGAGCAGCAACATAGATGACGCATCACAGTCCATCGTTAGCAATAGATCATTAGTCAATTTTGCGAGGGCTGTCTCAGTCGAGTGATTTGCCCTGAAACTGTATTGAAAGGTTTCACATAGATTGTTAAACGCTAAGTGTTCATTTAGCTGCTCTGCAACAATTTTTTCAAGGATTTTTGAAATAAAGGGAAGGTGAGACACCGGTCGGTAGTTTACCATGAGGTCAGGATCGAGGTTAAATGTGCAGTCGGCCTTTAGAATTTTGACGGAAGGTACGGCGCGAGAGACTGTTGAAATAAAAAGTGTTTCTCGCCTTCCTCTCGGTCATATTTTCATAATAATGGTGAGACTTAAATGCTTCTACTGAGGTAGCATCTCGAACTGTTACCGGGAGGGCATTCCAGAGTACTGGAGCCCGAACGGAAAACGCTCTATAGCCCGCATACTTTTTTTGGGCTCTAGGAATCACTAATAAGCCGGAGTCTTTTGAACGCAGATTTCTTGCCGGGACATATGGTACAATACAATCGGCAAGATAGGCTGGAGCTAGACCGTGTAGTATTTTATACGTAAGTAGTAAAACCTTAAAGTCACATCTTAAGTGCACAGGAAGCCAGTGCAGGTGAGCCAGTATAGGTATATATGTATGTATATATGTATATAAAGGTATATACAGTACAGGCGTAATGTGATCAAACTTTCTTGTTCTTGTCAAAAGTCTAGCAGCCGCATTTTGTACCAACTATAATCTTTTAATGCTAGACATGGGGAGACCCGAAAATAATACGTTACAGTAATCGAGACGAGACGTAACAAACGCATGGATAATGATCTCGGCGTCTTTATTGGACAAAATGGAGCGAATTTTAGCGATATTACGGAGATGAAAGAAGGCCGTTTTAGTAACGCTTTTAATGTGTGACTCAAAGAAGAGAGTTGGGTCGAAGATAATACCCAGATTTTTTACAGAGTCACCTTGTTTTATTACTTGGTTGTCAAATGTTAAAGTTGTATTATTAAATAGAGGTCGGTGTCTAGCAGGACCGATAATCAACATTTCCGTTTTTTTGGCGTTAAGTTGCAAAAAATTAGCGGACATCCATTGTTTAATTTCATTAAGACACGCTTCCAACTGACTACAGTCCGGCGTGTTGGTCAGCTTTAGGGGCATGTAGAGTTGGGTGTCATCAGCATAGCAGTGAAAGCTATTTGCGTATGACGTCACCCAGCGGCAGCATGTAGATGTTGAAGAGTGCAGGGGCCAAGGACCGAACCCTGGAGAACTCCACACGTTACCTTAACATAGTCCGAGGTCATACTGTTATGGGAGACACACTGCACCCTGTCAGTAAGATAAGAGTTAAACTAAGACAGGGCTGAGTCTGACCTACCAATTCGTGTTTTGATACGCTCTAATAAAATATTATGATCGACGGTATCGAAAGCAGCGCTAAGATCGAGGAGCAGCAACATAGATGACGCATCACAGTCCATCGTTAGCAATAGATCATTAGTCAATTTTGCGAGGGCTGTCTCAGTCGAGTGATTTGCCCTGAAACTGTATTGAAAGGTTTCACATAGATTGTTAAACGCTAAGTGTTCATTTAGCTGCTCTGCAACAATTTTTTCGAGGATTTTCGAAATAAAGGGAAAGTGAGACACCGGTCGGTAGTTTACCATGAGGTCAGGATCGAGGTTAGGTCTTTTAAGGAGAGGATGAATAACCACTTTTTTGAATGCTAGGGGAACAGTGCCCGAGGAAAGTGATAAGTTTATAATATTTAGCACTGATGGACCTAATAATACAAAAAGCTCCTTGATAAGTTTCCCAGGAAGTGGGTCAAGTAAACATGTTGTTTGTTTTATTCCATTTACACGTTGTAACAATTCTTCTAACGTTATTTCATCAAAACGAGAGAAACTATTTTGGATATTTGCAGTATCCGCCGTATATACAGTCGTATCTGTGTTACTATAACCCAGTTGTAGCTGGGACGCATTGTCTTTAATCTCCTTTCTAATAAGTTAAATTTTCTTATCAAAGAACTTCATAAAGTCACCAGCCGAATGGGTGGAGCTACTGGAAGGAGTCCCTTGTTGGGTTAGCGATGCTACTGTACTAAACAAAAATTTTGGATCGTTTTTATTAATGCGGATGAGATTTGAGTAGTAATTAGTTTTAGCTAAGGTAAGCATGCGTTTATAAGTTATTAAACTATCACTCCATGCTTGATGGTGCACCTCAAGTTTAGTCGTGCGCCATTTGCGTTCCAGCATTCTACATAATAATTTCTGAGCTCTAGTTTCTTCAGTAAACCATGGCATACGCCTTTTTGGAGCCTTTTTTAACTTCAGCGGTGCTATACTACCAATGGTTTCGCGCAGGGCGTTGTTAAAGTTGTTAGTGAGGTTATCAATAGAGCCCACATACTTTGGGAACGGTGCCATTACCGAGGGCAGTAGGTCAGCCAGAGTCGTTGTTATGGCAGCATTAATGTTGCGGCTGCTATAGCAGTTATTATTATTATTAGCTTGCCAAACATGAGTCTGAACTTCGAATTTTATAAGGTAATGATCGGACATTACTTTAGTATACGGGAGTATCATAACTTTGGAAACGGTGATACCTCTGACAAGCACTAGGTCTATCGTATTACCGCTGCGATGCGTCGGTTCATTTATTATTTGTGTAAGGCCACAGCTATCAATTATAGTCTGGAGCGCCACGCACGGTGGGTCCAATGGGGTATTCGTATGGATATTAAAGTCCCCCATTATAATTATATTATCAGCATGCATCACTAGATCAGCAACGAACTCTGAGAATTCACTAATAAAGTCCGAATAGGGCCCTGGGGGGCGGTAGATAGCGGCCAGGCACAGAGGCAGCGGTGTGGCAGACTTCATAGAAAGCACCTCAAACGATTTATATTTATTATTTAAGTTAGGGCTAAAGTTAAAGTTTTTGTTGTATATTAGTGCGACCCCCCTCCCCTTTTAAGGGGACAGGCAATATGCGCATTCGAATAGTTAGGAGGGGATGCCTCATTTATCGCAAAAAAGTCGTCTGGTTTAAGCCAGGTTTCGCTAAGACCGATGACGTTAAGGTTGTTGTCTCTAATGACCTCATTAACTAATAACATTTTGGGAGACAAAGATCTGATGTTTAGAAAGCCCATATTATAGGTAGTGGGCTGTTTTAAGGAGTTGTTGATAAAATTATCCGTAGTAGCAATATTAATAATGTTGCGTTTATTATGCACAGTGTACTTAAAATAAGTACGACCATATCTAGGAATTGATATGACGGGAATTTTCAGATTGTCTACTTGGTGCTGCGATAAACTGAACGCATCATAATTTGCCACCTCAGTAGAACGCATGTCTAACTCTGACGTAGTCATAGTCATAGCAGAAAAAACATTTTGTGAGTTGTGTATTATTCTACGAAAATTGCTATGTGTACAGGGATCATCCAGCCTGGCGCTGGCTAGTTCTAACTTAACTGACTCCATACCCAGGCTAGCAGGCTCTGTAATTGCCTGTGACCGGGCTTGCTCTAGTGCAGTTAGTCAAATGTGGCTCAATGCAAAATCTATGTTCCGAGGCAAGAGGATAGCGCCTTCCTGGTTAGGGTGAAGGCCGTCTCTCCTCAGCAAGCCAGGTTTGCCCCAGAAAGAGGGCCAATTATCAATAAACGTAAATCCCTGTTGTCTACAGAAGCTATCCAGCCACTTGTTCAGAGAAACTAATCTGCTATATCTCTCATCATTGCCTCTCCCAGGGACAATTACTCGATGCCTGGACATCTTTCTAGCAAGATTACAAACCCTGGCTATGTTTCTCTTTGTAATCTCTGATTGTCTCATCCTAACGTCATTGGAGCCAACGTGTATTACTATATTCGCATAACTAGTGGTGCGGTTAGCCTGTCATACGTGTTTACTAGGCCTGTTGCGAGTTAGCTCCCTAAGATTGGCTTCAATGTCAGGTGCTCTGACCCCGGGGATACACTTAATTGTGGCTGGTTTGCTAAACTTTATGTTTCGGGTGATGGAGTCCCCTATGACTAAAGTGTGGTGCCCGGTAGACTGGGGTGTAGGACTAGCTAAAGGGCTAAATCTGTTATGAGTCTCAACCGGTACACCGTAGCTTGTAGGCCGCTTAGGGCTGCTACAAGCTGGGCTAGTTAGCTCTCTACAGCTAACGCTAGCAGATGTGTCCGCAACATCTAACATCTAAAGTTACAAAATTACACTGCTCTAACTGGCGGACACGGCTCTCTAGCAAAGCCAACCCATCCAGGAGTAAAGTGCACGAAGCGCAGGAAGCCATACTCACAGAAACTGTCCGTCGCCGAGTGGAGTGCCAGCTGTCTTCGGGAAGTGGTGGTCACGGTGGCGGGGGAGTAGCTTCCTTCAGACGCAGCCCTGGAGGGAGCCGGTTCTCAGGGAGATGGCACTGGAGATGTTGTCGCCCACTCTCACAGACTGGGGTCTGTCTGTGAGGAAGTCAAGCAGCCAGTTGCATAGGTGTGTACTGAATCCAAGGGGGGCCAGTTTTGCTCACCAAGTGCCTCCTACCATGTCCAAAGACATGCACCTGGAGATAGGCCGATTGGCAACACTAAATTAGCCCTAGTGTGTGAATATGAGTGTGAATGTTGTCTGTCTATGAGGTGGCGACTTGTCCAGGGTGTACCCCATTTTACGCCCGAATGCAGCTGAGATAGGCTCCAGAAGCCCCCGTACCCCGTAAGGGAGAAGTGGAAGAAAATGGAAAGATTGGTGGATAAATGGATGGATAGGTGATTAGATATGGATAGTTTTAGATAAATTAAGTGTTTGGCGCAGCCGGACCGGAGCAGGAGGGGATGGAATGAAGAAAAAAAGAAGAAAGAGGGGGATATTGTTGTGACACGATAGCTACACACACATTGGCGGCGATCTACATTTCGCCAGTGGGTGCTCGTACGGGCGGCATATCTGACGCTAATTTTCTGAGCATGCGTGGTTTTTGCTTAATATTTAAGAATCACCTTGTGCCGTGTACACCAAACTACCCGGTCAACTTTACTCTTAAGCCACACTTGCAAGGATACACACTAAGTACCATCTTACAGCGGCTAAGTGCAAAACAAAATACAAACAACAACACAATAGACACAATATCCCAGGAAAAAAAAAGAAAAAGATCGGACAACCCTTCAGAACAAAATAGGGCAAGAAGACACTTTGATTACTAACCAAATGAGTAAGAACCCCCCATGATAATGATGTCTCTACTGGGCGGCTGACCCTCTTAACAACCCTGCCAGCACGTGTTCTAAACACACCCCCTTCTTGTGTGGATGCCCGGCTTACTCGAACCCGTCCCCCAGCTGGTAACGTTGTGTCAGGGATAACAGTTGGGACATGGCCTGTAGCAACTCCCGGCGCTGTGTCTGCTGTGTCAACTACTGGCACTCTGACTGGTTGAAACGACCGGATACTGCTTGCATCAATCACTGATAATGTATTTGGTGTCACTGACCGTTCTATCTCTGTATCAGAAGAGTCTTGCTCCATATCAGTTTGGGCTGCATCATTAGACACTTCGTCACTGGGTTGGTGACTGGCGGATTCTTCAGCCCCGCTCAATATCCATGCATTCGTCCTATCCTCCGAAGAGTTACTGACTGGTTGAGCTTGACTGTGCCTATCTTGTCTGGTAGCTCCCTACTCCTCCAACGTGATGTATTCGCCATGAGGTCCAAGAATTCTTCACCCTCTGGGGATGACAAAGGACTACATACAGAGATAAGACGCCAGTAATCATCACTTGCCTTCAACTGGTGCATGAGAAACTTGATCACATTTGTACCGATGATGAGATCATCTCGCTGGCCTGGCACCACCAGAACTGGAACGATACAGCTAATCTCATACACCTTCAGTTTGACATCATACATACACTTCAGTGTAGTGAGTTTCCCTCCACACCTAATTAAAACCACTGCCTGTGTCATCGGTCTTGGTCTTAACAAGATTATTTCACTCAGCATCTTTCCTTCAAGCATTCCTTGTATCTGGAACATATTATTCACACTGACTGAAGTATAAAATAGTTAATCATATGGCTCAACTCTATGCGTGTTCTGTGCTATTATCTTCACACCAGCACTGCACACTTTCAAATAACACTGTTCAAATGTACTGTCACTTTTGAGGGATTGATTGTCCTCACCCACACGTCCCCTCTCCCAATGCGGGTCAGTTAGTTTAAACCCTGCTGCTCTTGAGGTGGATGTCTAAATTGATCCTCCCATCCGGGAGTGTAGCTTGGACATTCTCTCTTAATATGGCCAGGGTTAAAGCAAAACAAACACAAATGGTCCCAGACTTGCACACCTTGCAAGGTTTTCCCTGTGACTGGTCTATACATTGGCTGATTTTCCAGAGCCAGCGCCTGGCTGCTCTGGGCGAGTGTGCGGTCAAGCAGACCAATCAGAGTCTTTAGACAATTATCATCAACCTGAGGAGTAAACTTGGCCCTCCGGTCTGGACAGGAGGCAACTCTGGGAAGGTATGTGTAGACACTTCCTCAGACACAGGTGTTTGAATATGAGTGGTCACATCTTTTACTGGTGCAGACAGTTTGTTCTGGTGTTCAGCTGTTCTCTCATGTCGATGTGATAACGGTCAACGTGCTCCTGTATTTCACCAGCAGTCCATTTCTCTGGCGCTTTGAACCGCAGTACTGCAGCAAGGGAGGGATCGGGACAATATTTGACAAACATCATTGTTACCTCTCGACAAGGATCATCAATACGTTGCCCCTGCCTGCTCAAGCCCTCCTCGGCTGCATCAACTGCTTTGTTAAGGCGGATCCAGTATTCGACTGGGTTCTCTCCTGCTAGAGGCACAGTGCTATAAAAGTCTGCAAGAGGCATACTGGAATATGACACACCACTAAAATGCTTTTTCAGTAAGTCAGTAATAACTTTCGGGTTCTCATGAGGCATCAGTGATGGATTGCTACGGAGTGTTATCTTTACAATGTCTCTAGCTTTTCCCATTAATGTAGACAATATATCCTGATGCTGCGCTTCTAGACGTATGTTCCTTTTCCTCAAGTATGTGTCCATGAGCTCTTCCCATTCATGTACCGAGAGCTTGTCGGACCCATCCCCTCTGTACACAGGAGGCTCTCTCACATCGGACTGTATGACTAATTTCACACTAGTCAGGTTAAGCGTGGAGTAGACAAGCGAATGGCCTGCACCTGAGTTCTGAACTCGTGCTTGATTTCCCTCAATCGTTTGACTCTCTCTCTTTAACTGAGCTGATATAGACTGTCTTACTTGCTGGCCAATGTGTGTGATGAGGTCACTCAAAAGCTGGGTCACTCCTGTCTGGGGTGGTTGAAAGAGAAAACGTCGGTCAATGGGTAATGGGTGTGTGAACAGGTAGACAGGTGGGAATAAAATCTGGGGAAGCTACATTGCCTCGGACATTAACTGAATGGGTGGAGCTGAGCGCTGGCGACCTCAAAACACCTGGACTTGGGACTAGAGAATCAGACAGTAGCGCCCCCCTCCCAAAACCAGCAACGTGAGAGTTAAACATATGTGTTCCCCTCCCAAAACCAGAAATTGGAGTGTTAAACAGCTGTGCCCCCGTCCCAAAACCAGATTCAACACTTCGAACAGCTGTCTAATATACAAAATTGGATTCCATTTTTTTTTTTTCTAAATAGTTTGGTTGATGTCAAAAAATTAAATAAAAAAATCTTACTATTGAATTACATTAACAAATGGAAAGTGCTTTTTTTTACTTATCTTTCACTTTACACTTTACTCCTTTTTTAATTATTTTTTTTTAAAAGCCTTTTTACCTTTTTATTTTAGTTAAGTAAAGATAAATAATAGCAAATCTCCCTTTTTACTGGAACAAAGTCACTTCCATGTAGCCCTCTTTAAGAAACCTTCATTTGTTGTTGTTGTTCTGACGTTCAACAACCTCCGGTTGGTCCGATTTCCACTTTAACTTCGTTAGATATTTTGAATGTTGCCAGACGTCGTCGTCACTTTAACGCCTGTAAAAGCTAAGAGACTGACTAAACTATTTAGTACATACAACCATTGCACTACTACAACACACCTGAAACAGTTATCAATACTAGTTATTACTTACCCATCTATTTAATCCACTAAATGACCCTCCATAGTGTACCTCTGATTGGCTCGCCAGTGTCTGACCATGTCTGTGACCCAGACCGCTCTGGCTGCAGTGCCCTCTGCTGGTTGTTCAGGGGAGTGTGTAACTTGTGCTGGGGTTTCAGACTGCCCCCAAGGAAGACCTGCAATCTTCCTCGGCAGAGTTGGAGTATGACCAGCCCCTGTGAGTGCCAGGTGACTATATTCCTAGCTTGACGGCACCTTGGTCCGCCGGTGAGCAGCGAGCTGCTCTCCTCGATGCCGCCAAGGGTTTTGCCCCCATCCTCACTTCTCAGCATGGCCTTACGCCGTCTCAAGTTCCCACTTCTTTAAGGAGAGCAGCATTTGTTTTTGTCCGCCACGACGCCCACCGCGGCCCCTTTCAGCCTCATTACGATGGGCCTAAAGAGCGGAGACAAGCATTTTCTGTTGGATATCGGGGGTCCGTCTGAAAACATCACGGTGTACCGGTTGAAGGCGGCCCTCTTGGATCTTAGTCAACCGGTTACCATGGCCGTAATCCCACGCCGGGATCGTCTGCACGCTCTACCTGGGCCCCATGATAATGTTTTGCATCCTTCTACGCAGGCCCCCGGGACCTTCAACAGTGTAGATACCCTATCGGTCCCCCCTGCTGACTCCCTGGCGTTGGTACCAGTCCGGCGCACCCTGTCTGGTCGGCCCGTCCGTGCCCCTGCCCATTGAAAGTTTATTTTTCTTTGTGATGGCGAATTCTGGGGTAACGTGTGTAGCGGTTGATTTAAGGAAATAATTCACCACACCTGTTACTTGACTGTCATTATTATTCACTGTACTGTTCGATTGTGCACATGTTAATGTTGTTCTTGTTTAGCGTTCATATATGCAGTTAAGAGCAAGTAATTTGGCACGGCCCCTTTAAGTGGCCGACAGGAGATTCTCCCAGAGATGGGGGTTTGTTGTTCCCGCCATTTTTGAGTGTGTGTGATGTAAGCGTTCATTCATTCTGGTTTTTGATGAATAAAGGACGCACGCGTTTTAGTGTTTCAACGATACTTCAAGTTGTCTTGGTTTCAGGCTACAAGCGCAACAATATCGGCATTCAGCATATGGAGCAGAAAACACTACCAAAAATTGTAGGCTTCCTCACGCGACGAAGCCGGCCTACGTCACCACAGTTTGTAGTCTATTGCCCCCCGCCCCCCCATGCTTTGGTGGCAGCAATGAGATGGAGACGTGATGGCGACAGGCCGAGTTACGCTGTTCTAAGACCCACTCACCCCCTTCCCCCTGGAGAGACACCATCTTAACCAACACATTTTCTGTGGGAAACACTTTAGACGGAGCAAGTTTAAAGTGTGTCTTGAGCCAAACACAATAGACAACACTGTAATTCTTGCAGAACATTTTTTTTTCACATTATTTCAGGTCAGATACAGACAAAGCCATAATAATACCACATCAAAAAGTTAATTTTCTTGTAGCCTAATTACATTGTTAATCAATCAATCAATGTTATTTATACAGCCCCAAATCACAAATGTCTCATAGGACTGCACAAATCATTACGACTACAACATCCTCGGAAGAACCCACAAAAGGGCAAGGAAAACTCACACCCAGTGGGCAGGGAGAATTCACATCCAGTGGGACGCCAGTGACAATGCTGACTATGAGAAACCTTGGAGAGGACCTCAGATGTGGGCAACACCCCCCCCCCCCCCCCCCGTCCCCCCCCTCTAGGGGACCGAAAGCAATGGACGTCAAGCGGGTCTAACATGATACTGTGAAAGTTCAATCCATAGTGGCTCCAACACAGCCGCGAGAGTTCAGTTCAAGCGGATCCAAGACAGCAGCGAGAGTCCCGTCCACAGGAGACCATCTCAAGCGGAGGCAGATCAGCAGCGTAGAGATGTCCCCAACCAATACACAGGCGAGCGGTCCATCCTGGGTCTCGACTCTGGACAGCAAGTACTTCATCCATTGATCATCGGACCGGACCCCCTCCACAAGAGATGGGGGGACATAGGAGAAAGAAAAGAAGCAGCAGATCAACTGGTCTAAAAAGGAGGTCTATTTAAAGGCTAGAGTATACAAATGAGTTTTAAGGTGAGACTTAAACCACAAATAAAGTTGTATAGTTTACAAACAAAGTGTTTGTAAATCATACTTTATTAAATGTCTTATATCCATCCAGCCATCCATTTTTTACCGCTTGTCCCTTTCGGGGGCACACATGGCTGAAGCTTATCCCAAAAAGCGCTTTTCGTGTCGTTTTCGTCATTTAGTTCCAGGTCCTAAATGGCGGTCAAAGTGTCTCAACTTCTCGGATTATATTCTCGGCCTTCTACTTTCCAGGTGAGCTGCATAATTTATGATCTACAATAATTTACAGGGAGCAGAGAAGCGGGAAAATACACGGAAGGGATCACGTTGCTGCTATAATTTGTCTCCGTTAGCGCTTATAATGAAAATATCACCAAAACTTGGTTGATATTCAACTCACAAAATCTAAATCAAGTATCGTTGGCACTTGTTAAATGGCTCCGCTGTTAGCAGACTTGTATTTTTATTTTCATTTAATATTTAGACTTTTGATCAAATGTCTTTAATATTTAGAATGCATTAAAAAATACATCCTTTGTCATGATTGTGAACTATAGGCATAATTTACAAAAGGTGCAGTTCCTCTTTAACTGCATTGAAAACATACAATGTACATTGTTACTCAAACTGCTTTAGTAAAATGGAATACAAGCTCAGCAGAAACAAAGACTGTAGAGAGGAAATCTGGAGTCCCTTTTATCTGAGGTTTTCGTCAAAACATCTCAAGTCTTTTTTAATACCAATTACACACATCCGTTTGGCGGCTTTACAATAATAGCGCTACACATCACATCTGGTCTAACCAACAAAACAACGAAAAATATATTTTTCATCCTATACTGTTAGTCTGTGTTATTTCTACCTAAATAATTGTCCAGCTTGTACACCGCCTTCCGCCCGAATGTGTGTGCCGTTATAACAAAGTTTTAATCACCATGTGAATCAATGAACAATCTTCCCAGTACAATTTTGCGGTAGAAAATGGATGGATGGATACATTTTTTGGGCAGATTGAAATTAAGTGTATAGTAATATATAAAGATATTCCAAGATGGCGGCGCCCGGACGGGCTGCGTCCTCGAGGAGCTCCTGCTAAAGATGGAACATTTGGCAGAAATACCGGACAATTCTCCAAACTTTATGGCTGGCTCACATCGTGGTCACTCTGTGATCACGTACGACCGCCAGACACTTCTGGATGTGGACATATCGGACCGTTTTGGACTGATAGACGCGTGCGTGCTAGACGTGCTAACTAGCATGGGAATACGTCGGCGGCTACATCCAGCGGCCTGTGAAGCAGGGGAGTATAGTAGCAGCCGGGGCCGTCTACGGAGCAGACGCCAGCGGTGTGATCGGAAACGCGGATGCCGAGCGGGGCTAAAAACAAAGCAGAAGGCTAATCCCCACAGAACACCACTTCCCTCCATCCTGAAGACGGATTTAAATGGAAAATGCGAGACTACTGGTCTGGGTAAGGAGTCAGTTAAATTAGAACAAGTTTTTTCTGCTTTGAGTGTTTCAGAGTTGGACATGTTTTCTACCGAGGTGGCTAACTATGATGCGTGCAGTTTATCAAAGCAACAAACAAACACTCGGAAAATTCCCGTTACTGAGGTAGCTAACCATGATGCGTGCAGTTTATCAAAGCAACAAAGAAACAATCGGAAAATTCCCGTCGTATCAATTCCTAGATATGGTCGTAACTATACTAAATGCACTGGGCATAATAAACACAACATTATTAATATTGCTACTACGGATAATTTGATCAAAAATTCCCTAAAACAGCCCACTACCTATAATATAGGTTTTTTAAACATAAGATCATTGTCTCCCAAAACGTTATTAGTTAATGATATTATCAGAGACAACAATCTTAATGTCATCGGTCTCAGCGAAACCTGGCTTAAACCAAACGACTTTTTTGCGCTAAATGAGGCATGTCCTCCTAACTTTACACATGTGCATTTTGCCCGTCCGCTTAAAAGGGGTGGGGGGGTCGCACTAATAGACAACGAAAACTTTAACCTTAGTCCTAACATAAATAATAAATATAAATCGTTTGAGGTGCTTACTATGAGGTCTGTCACACCGCTGCCTCTACACCTGGCTGTTATCTACCGCCCCCCAGGGCCCTATTCGGACTTTATCAATGAATTCTCAGAGTTCGTTGCTGATCTAGCGACACACGCCAATAATATAATCATAATGGGGGACTTAAATATCCATATGAATACCCCATCGGACCCACCGTGCGTAGCGCTCCTGACTATAATTGATAGCTGTGGTCTCACACAAATAATAAATGAACCCACGCATCGCAACAGTAATACGATAGACCTAGTGATTGTCAGGGGTATCACCGTTTCCAAAGTTAAGATACTCCCGTATACTAAAGTATTGTCCGATCATTACCTTATAAAATTCGAGGTTCAGACGCATGTTCGTCAAACTAATAATAATAATAACTGCTATAGCAGCCGCAACATTAATACGGCCACAACGACAACTCTTGCTGACCTACTGCCCTCGGTAATGGCACCATTCCCAAAGTATGTGGGCTCTGTTGATAACCTCACTAACAACTTTAACGACGCCCTGCGCGAAACCATTGATAACATAGCACCACTGAAGTTAAAAAAGGCTCCAAAAAAGCGCACCCCGTGGTTTACAGAAGAAACTAGAGCTCAGAAATTATGTAGAAAGCTGGAACGCAAATGGCGCACGACTAAACTTGAGGTGCACCATCAAGCATGGAGTGATGGTTTAATAACTTATAAACGCATGCTTACCTTAGCTAAAGCTAAATATTACTCAAATCTCATCCACCGTAATAAAAACGATCCTAAATTTTTGTTTAGTACGGTAGCATCGCTAACCCAACAAGGGACCCCTTCCAGTATCTCAACCCACTCAGCTGATGACTTTATGCAATTCTTTAGTAAGAAAATTGAAGTCATTAGAAAGGAGATTAAAGACAATGCGTCCCAGCTACAACGGGGTTCTATTAACACTGATACGATGGTATATACGGCGGATACTGCCCTCCAAAATAGTTTCTCTCGTTTTGAGGAAATAACATTGGAGGAATTGTTACAACGTGTAAATGGAATAAAACAGACAACATGTTTACTTGACCCTCAAAAAAGCGGTTATTCATCCTCTTCTTAAAAGACCTAACCTCGATCCTGACCTCATGGTAAACTACCGACCGGTGTCTCACCTTCCCTTTATTTCAAAAATCCTCGAAAAAATTGTTGCGGAGCAGTTAAATGAACACTTAGCGTCTAACAATCTATGTGAAACCTTTCAATCCGGTTTCAGGGCAAATCACTCCACGGAGACAGCCCTCGAAAAAATGACTAATGATCTATTGCTAACGATGGATTCTGATGCGTCATCTATGTTGCTGCTCCTCGATCTTAGCGCTGCTTTCGATACCGTCGATCATAATATTTTATTAGAACGTATCAAAACACGAATTGGTATGTCAGACTTAGCCCTGTCTTGGTTTAGCTCTTATCTTACTAATAGGATGCAGTGTGTCTCCCATAACAATGTGACCTCGGACTATGTTAAGGTAACGTGTGGAGTTCTCCAGGGTTCGGTCCTTGGCCCTGCACTCTTCAGCATCTACATGCTGCCGCTAGGTGACATCATACGCAAATACGGTATTAGCTTTCACTGTTATGCTGATGACACCCAACTCTATATGCCCCTAAAGCTGACCAACACGCCGGATTGTAGTCAGCTGGAGGCGTGTCTTAATGAAATTAAACAATGGATGTCCGCTAAAATTTTGTCACTCAACGCCAAAAAAACGGAAATGCTTATTATCGGTCCTGCTAGACACCGACCTCTATTTAATAATACAACTCTAACATTTGACAACCAAACAATTAAACAAGGCAACACAGTAAAGAATCTGGGTATTATCTTCGACCCAACTCTCTCCTCTGAGGCACACATTAAAAGCGTTACTAAAACGGCCTTCTTTCATCTCCGTAATATCGCTAAAATTCGCTCCATTTTGTCCACTAAAGACGCTGAGATCATTATCCATGCGTTAGTTACGTCTCGCCTCGACTACTGTAACGTATTATTTTCAGGTCTCCCCATGTCTAGCATTAAAAGATTACAGTTGGTACAAAATGCGGCTGCTAGACTTTTGACAAGAACAAGAAAGTTTGATCACATTACGCCTGTACTGGCTCACCTGCACTGGCTTCCTGTGCACTTAAGATGTGACTTTAAGGTTTTACTACTTACGTATAAAATACTACACGGTCTAGCTCCATCCTATCTTGCCGATTGTATTGTACCATATGTCCCGGCAAGAAATCTGCGTTCAAAGGACTCCGGCTTATTAGTGATTCCCAAAGCCCAAAAAAAGTCTGCGGGCTATAGAGCGTTTTCCGTTCGGGCTCCAGTACTCTGGAATGCCCTCCCGGTAACAGTTCGAGATGCCACCTCAGTAGAAGCATTTAAGTCTCACCTTAAAACTCATTTGTATACTCTAGCCTTTAAATAGACTCCCTTTTTAGACCAGTTGATCTGCCGTTTCTTTTCTTTTTCTTCTATGTCCCACTCTCCCTTGTGGAGGGGGTCCGGTCCGATCCGGTGGCCATGTACTGCTTGCCTGTGTATCGGCTGGGGACATCTCTGCGCTGCTGATCCGCCTCCGCTTGGGATGGTTTCCTGCTGGCTCCGCTGTGAACGGGACTCTCGCTGCTGTGTTGAATCCGCTTTGGACTGGACTCTCGCGACTGTGTTGGATCCATTGTGGATTGAACTTTCACAGTATCATGTTAGTTAGACCCGCTCGACATCCATTGCTTTCCTCCTCTCCAAGGTTCTCATAGTCATTATTGTCACCGATGTCCCACTGGGTGTGAGTTTTCCTTGCCCTTATGTGGGCCTACCGAGGATGTCGTGGTGGTTTGTGCAGCCCTTTGAGACACTAGTGATTTAGGGCTATATAAGTAAACATTGATTGATTGATTGATTGATAATGGCAGCGGCAATATGGAGGAGGAGGATTGTCATTGAGCAAACTGCTGTTCTTTGCTACCACTGAGACCAGGTTTACTGCAGGCATGCCTGCCACTGCCCTCTGCAGTCCATATTGGGTAGTTAAAGTTCACCACACAATATAAGCATTGCTATGGTATGTTATTTTATAATCTGTTCCGAATGATAGTCCGCAATTGCAGAATGTTTTACAGGCTGAATATTACATTTGATTAATAAGTAGGTCAAGAAGGTTAAAACATTGTCATGCAGACATATGAATGCCATTAACTTGCACAACTGTGCAGAAGTTTGGAGCAATAATTACATTAGCACATTATATCCACTTGTCACCCTGCCGAAAAAAGCAATAGGGACATTAATGAGGCAGGATATACTGTAGGGATCACACAATTAAATGTTTTTACGTTCAAAACTATTGAAATGTACAGATCTTGTGGCACTGCAAACAATGCAAATTACATACAAAGCAAAAAACAATTCACTGCCTGAAAATGTGAGAGGCGACGGGCTGGGGTGGCAATTCGTGTTTCCCCCCCAGCCCAGAGCCTGCACGTCAGAGTTCAACCCAGAGGACGAGAGGGTAGCTTCCTTCTGCCTTAGAGTGGGGGGGCGGGTCCTGACTGTTGTTTGCGCTTACGCGCCAAACAGCGGCTTGGATTCACTCGAGGGAGTTCTTGAGAGTGCTCCCTCGGGTGATTCCCTCGTTCTACCGGGGGACTTCAACGCTCATATTGGCAAGGACGGTGAAACCTGGAGAGGTGTGATTGGGAAGAATGGCCACCCGGATCTGAACCCCAGTGGTGTTTTGTTATTGGACTTTTGTGCTTGTCACAGATTGTCCATAACAAACACCATGTTCAAACATAAGGTTGTCCATATGTGCACTTGGCACCAGGACGCCATAGGCCGCAGTTACATGATCGACTTTGGAGTTGTGTCATCGAATTTGAGGCCTCATGTTTTGGACAATCGGGTGAACAGAGGGACGGAGCTTTCTACCAAACACCACCTGGTAGTGAGTTGGCTGCGATGGTAGGGGAGGATGCCAGGCACATCTGGCAGGCCCAAACGCATTGTGAGGGTCTGCCGGGAACGCCTAACAGTCTCCTGTCACCTCCGGAAGAACTTTGAACATGTCACGAGGGAGGTGCTGGACATTGAGTCCGAGTAGACAATGTTCTGTACCTCTATTGTCGAAGCGGCCGATTGGAGCTGTGGCCGCAAGGCTGGTTGGTGCCATTTGTGACGGTAATCTTAGAACCCACTGGTGGACACCAGCGGTGAGAGATGCCATCAAGCTGAATAAGGAGTCCTATTGGGTTCTTTTGGCTCATAGGACTCAGGAGGCAGCAGACAGGTACCGACAGGCCAAGCGGTGTGCGGCTTCAGCGGTCACGGAGGCAAAAACTCGGACATGGGAAGAGTTTGAGGGAAGCCATGGAAAACCACTTCCAGAAGGCTTCGAAGCGATTCTAGACCACCAACCGCCGCCTCAGGAAAGAGAAGCAGTGCAATGCCAACACCATGAATGGTGGGGATAGTGTTCTGCTGACCGAAACTGCGGATGTTGTGTATCGTTGGAGGGAACACTTTGAAGACTTCCTCAATCCTACCAATATGTCTTCCTATGAGGAAGCAGTGCCTGGGGAATCTCTGGTGCGCTCTCCTTTTTCTGGGGATAAGGTTGCCGAGGTAGTTTAAAAGCTCCTCGGTGGCAAGGCCCCGGGGTTGGAAGAGACCCGCCCAGAGTTCCTTAAGGCTCTGGATGCTGTGGGGCTGTCTTGGTTGACAAGACTCTGCAACATCGCGTGGACATCGGGAGCGGTACCTGTGGATTGGCAGACCAGGGTGGTGGTTCCTCTCTCTAAGGAGGGGAACCAAAGGGTGTGTTTCAACTATCGTGGGATCACACTCCTCAGCCTTCCCGGTAAGGTCTATTTAGGTGTACTGGAGAAGAGGCTATGCCGGATAGTCAAACCTTGGATTCAGGAAGAACAGTGTGGTTTTTGTCCTGGTCGTGGAACTGTGAACCAGCTCTATACTCTCGGCAGGGTCCTTGAGGGTGCACGCGAGTTCACCAATCTAGGCTACATGTGCTTTGTGGACTTGGAGAAGGCATTCGACCTTGTACCATGGGAAGTCCTGTGGGGAGTCCTCAGAGAGTATGGGGTAACGGACTGTCTGATTGTGGCGGTCCGCTCCCTGTATGATCAGTCTCAGAGCTTGGTCCGCATTGCCCGCAGTAAATCGGACCCGTTTTGAGTGAGGGTCCGGCTGCCCTTTGTCACCGATTCTGTTCATAACTTTTATGGACAGAATTTCTAGACGCAGTCAGGGCGTTGAGGGTATCTGGTCTAATGGCTGCAGGATTAGGTATCTGCTTTTTGCAGATGATGTGGTCCTGATGGCTTCATCTGGCCAGGATCTTTAGCTTTCACTGGATCGGTTTCCAGCCGATCGTGAAGCAACTGGGATGGGAATCAGCACCTCCAAGTCCGAGTCCATGGTTCTCGCCCGGAAAAGGGTTGAATCCAATCTCCAGGTTGGGGAGGAGATCTTTCACCAAGTGGAGGAGTTCAAGTACCTCTGAGTCTTGTTCACAATATGGGGAGAGTGGATCGGAAGGTCGACAGGTGGATCGGTGCGGCGTCTTCAGTAATGCGGACGCTGTATCGATCCGTTGTGGTGAAAAAGTAGCTGAGCTGGAAGGCAAAGCTCTCAAATTAGCGGTCGAACTACGTTCCCATCCTCACCTCTGGTCATGAGCTTTGGGTTATGACTGAAAGGACAAGATCACGAGTACAAGCGGCCGATATGAGCTTCCCCCGCCCTTAAAGGCAGGGTGAGAAGCTCTGTCATCCAGGAGGAGCTCAAACTTAAGCCACCGCTCCTCCACATCGAGAGGAGCCAGATGAGGTGATTCAGGCATCTGGTCAGGATTCCACCCGAACACCTCCCTGGGGAGGTGTTTCGGGCATGTCCGAACGGTAGGAAGACACAGGACACGTTGGGAAGACTATGTCACCCAGCTGGCCTGGGAACGCCTCGGGATACCCCGGGAGGAGCTGGACTAAGTGGCTGGGGAGAGGGAAGTCTGGGCTTCCCTGCTTAGGCTGTTGCCCCCGCGACACGACCACAGATAAGCGGAAGAAGATGGATGGATGGATGGATGCTTGTATGGATGCCTGAAAATGTGCAAACGAGTTTCACTAAAAGGGAATTCAAGGTGTAATTTCAATCTTAAAATCAATAACGTACGCACAGCACAAAGAAGCTTTTGTGTTTTAATATGTGGGATCTGAACTGTGGAAGAGTTTAAATGCAGAATTAAAAGAATGTCCAACATTAATTTTGTTTAACAGACGATACAAACACATGTTTTTTAATATGTACAAGAATTAGGGTTTCTGTGGGAGGAGGGTGTGATCAGCGCGCTGCAGGAGCAAAAAGTCAATGATGTTGACTGCGGAGCACCATCGACTAAGGGTGGGGTAAGTGCGAGACGGCAAGACACAGCTAGCAGGTGATTAAATTTCGCAGGTGGTACGGGTTAATCTAATCAGCTGTTGTCTTTGAAAGTGAGCGGCCAGCGGAGGTGGGAGGGGCGAGAAACCGGAGCAACAGACATCTGCAAAGATTGTACTGGGAAAATTGTTCATTGATTCAGATGGTGATTAAAACTTTGCTAAAACGGCACAACTGACTCCTGTGACGTGGTATTCGTGGAACGGGTAGAGAACGACTTCTATATCTGGCGCCCAACGTAAAAGAAGACGAAAAAGAGAAGAAAGGCTGTGATGTCGTCACCGAGCCCCATGGAGGCGCTGGGACAGCTCCTAGTGTAGGTATCAACGGCAAACCATGCAAAGCATGGCCAAATTGCGCAGCAGAGTCAGATCCTACGAGCGTTCACGGAAAGGACCGGAACGGGGATAACCCCAGCAGCGAGGCCGACATTGACGACGATGGGGATGCACAGGATGGCACAGAGAGAAGAGGCTCAAAGTTTCATGGACATGTTTGAGGCGAAAGCGAAGGCATGCGCATGGCCGGAGGAAGAATGGCTGTTACCGCTAATAGCAGGAGAGGCGCAGCAAGCGGCGCTCAGCCTCCCACCAGCGTCCCGGGTGAGCTACCGGGACATGAGGAGGGTGGCGTTGGACCGGACAGGAGGTTCCAAAGAGGACCACAGACGTCGGTTCCAGACTTGGACAGGAGGAGCGGCCTTTCGCGCTGGGTCAGCAGCTAAGAGACGTGGCGACAAGATGGCTGCAACCCAGAAGAATAGAGAAGGTGATTGAGCATATCATCCTTGAACAATTTTAGGAGGCAATCCCGGGGTGGACGTCAGCGTGGGTCTGCTACCACCGGCCACAAGACGTAGCAGCGGCGGTAGCAGCGGCGGTAGCAGCGGCGGTAGCAGCGGCTGACGACCACCTGGCTGTACACCGGGAGAAGGGGAAGGAGGAGAAGGCTGCAGGAGAAGCAGAGTCGCCAGTTCTGGCGCCTTGCAGGACCCTCCGGCACCCTCCCCCCGGGCCAGGAGAGACATACTATGTACCGGTCAGGATACAAGGGAGTATACACCGGGCGAATTCGGGATTGGGGCTGTGAGCAGTCCATGATTCCCCAAAACCTGGTTTGACCTGAGGCATTGAAAAAGGTCACACGTGTGCGGGTTAAATGCGCATTTTAACCCGATGGCCGGTCACATGGGTTATGACAAAAAACACAGAATTTGACAATGGTCTGGTTCTATTGCCCAGGCATTCGGGCGGACGTGCGCCGCTGGTGACCGGCCTGCCCGGACTGGACTGTCAACTAGTCAACCCATAGGGCACCTTTGCTACCATTACCACTCATAGAGGTCCCGTTTGAGCGAGTTGTCATGAACCTCGTCGGACCATTTCACCCGAGCACCCAGGGATATCGTTTTGCGCTAGTCCTGATGAATTACGCAAAGCGCTATCCCGAAGCAGTACAACTGCGCTCCATCTCTGCAAAGAGTGTCGCGCAGGCACTGTTTCAAGTCATCTCATAATATCCCATAATACACCTGCTGTGAATCTGTTTTTAGGTTTTATTTATTTAATTAATTTATTTTTTTATCATGCTCTGTTTGTGTTGTGTTGTGTTTGCTCGGTTCTCATATTATCTTTTAACCTGCCCCGTGTACAGCGCTTTGGCTAACACTGTGGTAAATTTTAAATGTGCTCTATAAATAAAGTTGATTTGATTTGTTTTGATTGATCTCCCGAGTTGGAATCCCGAAAGAGATTCTAATTGACCAGGGCACCTCCTTTGTGTCACGTACGTTAAAGGAGTTGTACGGATTATTGGGTATCAAATCTATTTGGACCAGCGTTTACCACCCACGGACAGATGGGCCGGTAGAGCAGATGAATAGAACCTTGACATCCATCATCCAGAAGTTTGTACACAAGGACAAACCAAATTCACATAAATAAATGGACCTCCTTTTATTTGCAGTGCGGGAGGTTCCTCAGGCCTCCACGGGGTTTCCCCCATTTTTCTGGAAAGAAACCGCGCGGTGTGCTGGACCTAATTAAAGTAAGCTGGGAGGAAGGTCCAAGCCCCAGTAAAAAAAAAATTCAATACGATAAAGCAAAACTCCACACATTGGTACACTTGTCACGTGAGAATTTGCTCCAAGCCCAAGAACGTATAACAAGGGGGCGCAACTCAGACAATTTTCACCAGGAGAAAAAGTAATTGTATTACTCCCAACATCCCGCTCCAAATTACTGACCAAGTGGCAAGGCCCCTTTGTGGTCACATGACAAGTAGGTGACGTGGATTACTAAATCAAGCGGTCTGACCGGGGGGACAACCCAAAAATACCACCTCAACGTAGTAAAATGTTGGAGGGAGGCGGAGCCTGTCTCCATGGTGATGGCAATAGCGGAGGGCGCGGAGCTGGGTCCTGAAGTTCCCCCCCCGGCCCTTTCCTCTCCGCTGTGATAATCATCTTACGCTGTTACAGAAAGCAGACGTGGCCAAATTGCAGCAGCATTTTGCTGACGTGTTCTCCCCCCTGCCATGTCGCACGACCCTCACCCTGCATCACATAGAGACCAGCCCAGGCGTGACGGTGAGGTCTCGGCACTATAGGCTGCCCGAACACATGCGCAAAGTAGTTCGGGAAGAATTAAAAGCCATGCTGGAATTGGGAGTGATAGAAGAGTCACAGTGCATGGTGCAGTCCCATAGTTCTGGTAGGGAAGAAAGATGGGTCTGTACGGTTCTGTGTGGACTACCTCAAGGTAAACGATGTGTCACATTTTGACGCCAATCCAATGCCTTGAGTCGACGATCTCTTGGACCAGTTGGGCACTGCTCG